>NW_024342471.1:23661892-23772701 GCF_902729225.1 Pteropus medius
CCCGCTTCCGAAGGGGAGACTCCCGAGACCGCCCTCTGAGTCACCTCCTATGCATTGTTTGAAGGGTAGTGCAGGCAGCAAATGGATAGAAAATGTCTTAAGACTTCCATGTGACTCATGACACGAATTTTCCTCTCACGGCCTGAACTCAAGCCAGAAAGTGTTTGTGAGAGAAGTCCCTCTAAGTCCCACTTCCGAGGGACCAGATGTTGCCTGGCGGGCGTGCTAAAGGTCCCTAGGAGACATGGGGGTCAGAATGGGAGAGAGTAACACTGTAATGCATGGGGAGAAAAAACATGGGGGAGGCAGTATGTTTCATTCTCCCCTACATCACTTCCCCACCCCATGAGCCTCCCCCCTGCCTCCCCCCCCCTCCTGTTGAGGATGACAGTTTTTCTAGTGGCTTAATTTGTTCTAACACACTGGTAGGGTTTAGAAACTGGCATCCCGGCTGAGGTGTGGACAACCTTTCTTGTGCTTCTCCTGTCCATGCTTCTTAAACTCTGCATCTGTCTCACCAGCCTGTAAGCTCCACGGGGCAGGAGAGGGGGCTGGCGGGGGGGGTGTCTCTTTTATCAGCGTCTCCTTCTCGGTGCCCAGCCTGGCACCCAGTGGCTCAGTGCGGCCGCTCTTGTTGAGTCAGTGTGGGAGAGTGGCCGCGAGTCTGGAGAAATGACCCCTGGAGTCCCTCCAGCCTCTTCCCCTAACTGGGCCTCCACTGCCATCTCGGGAAAGCTGGGAAGTGGACAGGGTTTTCTCAGCAACCTGCTGGTCTGACATTCGAGAAGCTTCTGGAGTCTGTAAAGCTCAGCTTTGGTTACTGTTCCTATGGGTCTTGCAATCCACTGGGGCAGCAGAGATGAAAGATATTTTGCTATAGATAATTAATTATAGTCGTCAAAAGAGCTCCCGAAGAAGGGTGTGTGGGGATCCCCTGAGAACTAGAGATGGGGCCGAGTGGGCGATACCGGGCCTCAGGGAGAGGGAAGGGCATTCTCAGAGAAGGAACAGCACACGCAAAGGCCCTGGGGCGGCTTCTGGGAGGCATCTGCTTTCCTGACAGGGGATGGATGCGCCTGGCAACATCGATTTCTCCTTCCCCGCCACGAATGCAGAAGCGATGCCCACGATGGCAGTGGTCCTCTCACGGCTGTGAGGGAAGTCCACAAAACCTGTTGCTGAGCCACAAAACTGGTCCCTATGACTTTCTGTTATTTGCAGTCCGAGGCATTCCTACCTGAAACAAGGTGGGGGGCCTTCCCAGCTAGTCAGGCTTCCCACCCGGTCAGGGGGCACAGCGAGGTGAGTTCAAGTGCGGATGAAAAGCTCCCCGTCGCCATGACACCCATCTTCCCGCCACACACACACTGAGATGGAGCCCTCTGACCCCTCTCTGAGGACTCCTGAGTTGGTAAATAATCCTGGGAGAAAATATCACCCCAGAGAACCTCCAGCTCACTCCCTGGCTCCCCTGGGGAATCGCTCAGGGCCCTCTGTGCCTCCTCGCAGCTCCTCCCTCCCTCTGCTCTGTGGGCAGAGACCCGCCCTCATGGGGCCGCGGGGTCAGGCTGCTCTTCACACCTGGGGAGCTGACAGGGCTGTTACCCACTTTCCTCGCTAATTACGCTGGGATGTTCCCTCCCGAACGGAGAAACTCCTATAATTTGGGTTATAAAACATCTCTTTGAATTTTCTCCAGAGACTGCTGTGACTATATAGATATGATCATAAAGCAGATCATGCACATGAAGGCTTTCATCCCAGCAACTCAAAGCTCACAATAAACAAATCGTAATGATGGATCTCAGCAGCCTCCCCCCACCCCCGCCATTTTCTTTTTCTACTGGGGAAACTGAGGCAAAAGGAGGTCAAGTGCTAGGCCTGAGGCTATGGCTTCTCTTAGCCACAGAGAAGCCCACAGAAATGCTGAGACTCTCACCGTGCCCATGATTACAGCCCTGCTGGAAGCCACGGGAAGTTTGCCTGAGCTGTCTCGAATGCCAGACATCGCCACCTTGCATACAAACTTCTTTGGGCAGAGGGAAAGCTGTGACTCAACTCCGGCCGGATGAAGCCCTTTAAACATGCTAAGCCTTGAGTGCTCTTGAAGTACCCACCTCTTGCCTATGAAATTACATGAAAACAATAAAAACCATAAAACCCAAAACTCGCATGTATGCTGACATTGTTTAAAACAGGTATCTCTCTCACTAGAATATGAGCTCTCAAGGGCAAGGATCATGTCCACTGTGTTTGGGTCTGTGCCAGGCACAGGATCCAACATGTCACAAGCTCTCCCTGCACATTCGATAAATGAGAGAAGGCGTACCTACAAGGTGCTCTGCCATGTGACTCATCCCCACTCTCTTGCACAGTCAGGCCAAGGCAAGAGGTCACGTGTGGATGAGCCAGACTGGAGTCCTGAGCCACAGTCTGGGCTTGGGTCTCTTAAGCTAAAGACAAAGGCCCAGGAGTCACACAAATCGGGGAGTAGAAGAGAACCCCAAATCAAAGCACTAAGCTCACTGAACCTCAAACTGTATCAAACTCAGCCTCAAACTGTTGCAAGCTTGGTTTGTGGTGTTCTCCCATCCTCCCTGCCTCCTCTCCGGCCCTAAAGTGTAGAATGGGTAGGGAAGGGTCTCCTAAGAATTAACAACACCGTAGCTGGTGTTTATTGAGAGCTTTATGCGTGTTAAATGGGTTACATTGTCAGAAGAAATTGTGGACGAAAGATTAGGTACTGGAGTGTACCTGATTCTATAAGGGCCTGTACCTTCTTCCATTGACTTCCTTTGTAGCAATGCAAATTGTGTCCATAGAAATGCAAATGAGTTTTGTTCCTTGGAACACAATGGATGATGGCCTTGTGACTATTGACCAGTTGTGCATCTATTTCGGCATTTCTGATTGCCCATATACTTACCTGCGTTTGAATTATCCCTTGAACCGTTCGTAACATCTTACTGGTTCTCTTGTTAATTAAGGAGTTAGATGAAACCCTTGACACATCTCTATTTTAAATTTGTGAGTCAGGAGTTTATTTTTTTAAAAATGTATCCTTCAACAACATGCACAAACTTTTTTTTAAATTTATTTTTAAAAAATTTTTCTAGGTGAGGCAACCTTTGGTTGACCTCACAGATTGCAAGGACCTTGTCAGCTTACGATCTCTTATTTTTTACTAACCAGGCCCAACCTTGCTTAGCTTCCGAGGTCAGACGGGATCTGGCTTGTTCAGGGTGGCATGGCCGTAGATGCACAACCTTATTTACAACCCTGTGATGGGGCTATCATTGCCATCATCCCCATTCTCTAGATGAGGAAAACTGAGGCACAGGATGTCATGAGATGAAATTTACTCAAAGCCATCCACAGATGAGTGATCGAGTCCGGCTCTGCCCCCAGGCAGTGGGGACTCAGAGCTGGAGCTCTTTGCCACTGCCCTGTGTGGCTCCTTGTGTAGCCCTTCATCACAATAGGTGTGACAGGCTCAACCCAGCTGTGCTACTGGATTTTAAGCTTGCCGTTGGCCCTTCAGATTCTTCGGTGCCCAGTGACTTTGCAGCCAGCTCCACGGGAAGCACCCAGGGGCAGGCATGAGTCCCATTCCGTTCTGCCCCTTTCAGAGCTGTGAACAGCGTGGGAAGCGGGCAGATTCTTACCGATGGGGCTTCAGAAGCCAACTCAAAAGAGGCTCTACAACATCCCGCCAAGGGTCTGTACCTGCCTCTCAACGACACTGAGGATCCACTTCTTTAATTTGCTCACTTTAATAAAATAAATGTACATAAACAGTCATAACTGCTCTCACAAGAACGTCCGATTCTTTAGGAGCTTGCAAAGAGCAAGTACAATCGGCACATCTTATTGACTGACAGACAGGTTGACATTTAAAAACACTCAGGAACTTCTCGAGCCAGAGCGAAACCCTGTTATGCTTCAGAACTATCAAACCACAAGTATGATCTGCAGGGAGAATGAACACGCCGATATTTCATTTCCTGCAGGAAATTCAAATGACAGCTCGATGAAATCAGAGCCCTGATGTCGATGTAGTGTATTTTGTGAGCTATGTGAGTATTTGCATGTGATAGTGTTGCCAGTTACCATCGCTGAATTTTTACTGTGTTATCAAGCACCTTTCCAAAGGCTGTGCGTGCATGTCGTCATTTAATCTTTAAATGGCTCTATGGAGTGAGTTCTGTCATCAGGCTCATATAACAGATGAGGTGACTGAGGTCCAGAGAGGCGGTCACTCGCCAGAGGCCACAGACAGACCTGAGAAGGTGAGCCACACATCAACCCCTGTGCACACACATAATTCATGCATATTCTAGAAGAAGAGAGAAGCTCGGGGGTTCCATTCCTGATATTTCCTTCCTGCGGAGAGCACTGCCCTCTCTGTGAAGATGTCACTCCCACTTTGGGACACATTAGAGAAGGAAAAGGTCGTCGAGCCTGTAGGAGATGTTTTACAATTGCTTTAAATGCTTTTAAGAATTGGAGGTACCTGTGATGGGACGTTCTTCATTCATTTTCTTCCTGGTATTATTCTTGGTACAGAGATGAACCAAACCCGTGTTTCGGCCAGGCAGGATGCGGATAGAATGCGGAGTGACTCGGGCTCCTGAATTCTCAGGTACAGTGAAGGCGCAGCTTTTAATCAACAGACTAGCATAGAATCGAGGTTCTTAAGTCGTCCTCTCTCTTTTGGGTGTGAAAGGTGGGGTTTGCTGCAGCCACACTCCCGTCTTTATTTTCCGGCTTCCCTGGTGTTGGGAAGCGTGTGCTGTCATGTGCTCTTGACTCTGTGGTCCCACTGCTGGCCTCAGAGGGTGTAGCCCGATGGCAGGTCCGTTCCGCATGCTTCTGAAGCCTCGAGCCCACTCCCCAAAACTCCCAGTGGCTCTTTGAGCACGCCGTTTCCTGTATTAAACCGTAGAATGATTTCCATTTCCTGCTCAAAACTCGATTTATACAATTAGATAATTCAACATCACAGAAATGAAGTAAATGGAAAGGAAAGGTCCCCTCCTCACGCGATTCCGATTCCCCAACATGAACAAACGTTTTCTCGTATGTGGTTTCAAAAACGTGTCTTCGTGAATCTTTTCGTATGTCTAAGTATAGCTCTAGACAAAACTTAATATTTAACTTATAATATTACTCAGAAGGGGTCGTAATCCAGCCATCGTTTTGCATATTGATATTTTTCCACTAAAAATATTTTTCGAATCACAATGAGATACCACTACACACTGACCGGCATGGCTAAAATAAAACGAGAAAAAAAACAAAACAAAACAGTACAAACTGTTGACAGGGAGGAGAAGGGACTCTCGTACATCGCTGGTGCGGGACTGTACACAGGTTAAACTTTGGAAAACGAGTTGGCCGTTTTCATTAAAGTTACGCGTCTCCCTACCCACCCACTCGGCAAGCCGTCCACACACAGACTTGCACGATAACATTCGGGGCAGTTTTGTTGACATCAGCCGAAAAGAAGAAACAACGCTCATGTCACACGTGTGGCCGCAAAACAAACTCTGTTATTTCCCACCACGGCATACTAGCCAGCAATAAAAAAGGAGCCGACCACGGACGCACGCAGCACGGGCACATTTCACAGCCCTTAGGCCAAGATACGGGAGGCCGAGTGCCGGGGGACGCCTTCCACACGAGGTCCAAGGGCAGGGGGACCCGTCCCACGTCCCCTGAAGTTAAAACGAGTGGGCTCTACTGGGGAGGCAGGTGAATGACGGACACAAGGGGCCTTGTGAGGTGATGGAAAATTCTATATCTTGATCCGGGCAGTAATTCCACAGGTGTATGCGTAGGGGGAAGTTACTCAAGCTCCCCACTTAAGATGAGTGCATTATCCTACATTAAAAGGTCATCTTTGGCCATCAGCACATTGAGATCTAGTCCGGGCTGCTTAACATCGACAGAGAATTCTGCTGTCCGTGGTTCCCATGATTTTAACCGTTCCTCCGTGTGTGGACTTCTAGGCTGTTCGCAGCTTTTTTCTGCTGTTACAGGCGAAGCTATGCTGAATAGCCCTGTGCATATCTTGGAATTCTTTTGCAAGTATATCCATCGGGTAAATTCCTAGAAGTGGAATTACAGTCAGAGGGAGCATGGCGGTTGATGGTTCACAGATATTGCCCAATTGCCTTCCAAAAACATTGCAGCAAAGGCATCTCCCCCCCCCTGCCACCGCCATCTCTTTGCGAAGGCGGTTTCCCCACCCTCGCCAGCTCTGGGCATTGCCAGCTTTCACAACGTTGCCACGTTGATGGCAAGAATATTTTATCTTGTTTTCATTTTTTTTTTTAATGAGATCTCTATCGACCCATTTTCCATGGGGTTTCTGCATCATTTTGTTTGAGGAAAGGGTTTATTGCAGAAATGAAAATAGGTTAAAATCATGGAATTCGAACAGGGAAGGTCATGTTTCCGGGAACTGAACTGCCAGATGAAGAGCAGAGTTTCTCTCCGGCTTCGGTATCACGGGGCGGGGGCGGGGGCGGGGGCGGGGGCGGGGGCGGCGGGGCTGGCTGGGGGCCCGGAGCGGGCGGTCGCCCAGCTCAGCGTCGTGGTGCTGCCGCTGGCTTCGGGCAGGATGCCTCGTCTGTGAAGTGAGGGGGGCTGTAGTAATCTCACACAGTGCTCAGACTTGGCCTAGCCCGTCTTCTGTGTTTATGACCTGTCACCGAGGCTTCCCCCGTGGGCCTTAGTTTCTGTCTTTATAAAATGAGGGTGTTAAGTGACATCCCTCCCAGCTCTGGGCTCCATCCTGCCTCTCTGCCCTGTGGCTCCGTGGTGCTGGAGTGAACACCCAGCTTCCCAGCCCCGGGCCCCATGTTGAAGGCTCCTGTTGTCACCCACCTGCAGACATATCACTCAGGTGGCACTGCCTCTGGCTGTCTCCTAAACTCCGGGTGACTTACTGTACTTGGTCACCAGGCCCCAAAGCAACGAAGCTTGTTCCAGAGTCTCAGAATCCCCAGAGAACACGCTTCCTATGGCTTCCACTGAGACTCTCATCAATGGGATCATCACCAGTGTCCCTCAGCAGGACAGACGCTCCCCTGTTCCCTCTGTCCTAAGAGCCCACGCCCAGAGCCGTGACCCCAACCCCTCGGCTCTCTGCGCATTAACTCACACACACTTCCCATCGACTCCGACAGAGGTTGAACTCCCATTTGGCCTTGGCGGGGACCGCTTCCCCCATGACAGCCTTCGCCGAGGGCTCACCTGCTTCGGCTTACATCCTGGGCCCCATGTAGTCAGTTCTGGGAACTCACCTACCATCTTCCTACCTCTGGTCCTGGATCCGATCGATGCCAGTCCCACGGGGTGGCCCTTAACTTCTCTGATTGGGAAGTCTCCTCCCCTGCATTGTCATGGGCCCAGACCAAAGAATCACATTGTTTGAAAGCCAAATACCCTCCGAGTAAGTTTCGACACCCTCTATTAATATTTTTTGCCTCTCCCGCCCCCACGCTCTGCCCACCTCTCCTAGTTAATCAGCCACACCTGACAGCCACCCGTCAGCTTCTCAACCCGCCACCGGGGCGGCATTGCCCCATCGAAGTCCCCTGTCCCAGTGAAGACGTCTCATCTCGCGTCTCTGACGGCAGTGCCTTTCTCTAGCCCCTGGCGTGTTCACCGGAGCCCAGAGCCGAGCTCTGCTTTTCCTCATTAAATAATCAGTTATACATTCACCTCGGAGTGAGGTTGGAGATGGGGGTGGGGGGGCGATATGCGTGCTTGTTTATTCGTGGTTGGTTCCGACGGCTCTTTTTGTGTTTACTTCGAGGGCTGGGGGGATCATGATGCGTTATGTGAGGTAATTGTTCAATGAGGTTCAAGGCCCCAAGAGGCACATGGGTAAAAGGAGAACCATTCCCACGAGTTGTCCTGGCTTAGAAGTTCACTGTGTCGGGCCCTGCTGGCCTGGGGTTCTGGCCCTCAGAACCCCAGGCCAGCAGTCTGCAAACACTCCTTTTCTTTCAGTAGATGGCGAGATAGACAGACACTCAGACAGATGGGTTGACAGGACAATCACAGCCGGGATTTACTGAGGGCCTACTATGTGCTGGCAACGGCTCATCCTTGGACACTCATAATCTCATCGACTGCTCACACCTGTTCTGGAAAAAATATGTGACTTCCACTAACCATATTTGCAGGTGAGAAAAATGAGGGTTAGTCAGGCTCATTAACAAGAAGTTCAAGGTCGCGCAGTAAACAGAAGCAGAGCCACAGTGGAAGCTTGGTCCGGGCTTCTCGATCGTCACACCGTTGACGCTCGGGGCTGGGTGTTCTTTCCTGCGGGGGCTGGGCCGTGGCTGGTGGCATGTCCCTCGGCATCCCTGTCCTCTGCCCACTAGATGACAACAGCCCCACCATTTTTAGTAATGATAATAACCTGTAAGGCCTACGTGGGTGGGTCATCCAGGGGCCAAAAGCAAGGAAGTGTGCCCGGAAGCTCATTCGCCCTCAGAGGGATCCGAGGAGGAAGAGGGGGCTCCTTGGGAAAGGCCTGGAGCAGGCGGCCTTCGAAGGGGGCACCACCACCGCCCTCCAGAGTCAAGTCCCCCTGGAAAGCAAATCGACAGGAATGGTCTCCCCGGGGACCCTGGTGTGTCGGGGAGAATTATCTCTCGACCTTGCTCGCGTGTAGAATGACCTAGAAGTGTCTCTCGTGTCCCAGTCCGGGTGGTCATTGCTTTGAGCCGGGAAGCTGCCACGGAGGAGAAATGGGCAGTGAAGGGTCTCATAAGATTGGCGTGGGAACTGAGGGGCCGGCTTTACATCGAGGCCCAGGGAGACCCTGGGCCTGGGCAGCCGCCTGTACCCTCTGCGTGAGGTAAGTGTGTTCATAAAACGGACATTTACGAGTGTCTTACGGAGAAGCGTCGCCACGTGCTTTGGTGTCATAATAATGTAGTTAGGAAATTAAACAGCAGAATTAGAATCAATAATAAATAATGTGTAACAGCAGGCCATTGAGAGCTGGCTGGGAGAGCAATCGGCCTTCAAACTGGGGGCGGGGTAACCTGAGTCCCACGTCCTGCCTCCCCCCATCTCAGATCTGAGAAAAGAACGTTCCGGGCCCAGGAAGCAGCAGGTGCAGAGGTGCGGAGGCAGGTGCAGGCTGGCTGTGCTGGAGGCCGCAGAGGCGTGAGCATGGGGCACGCGGAAGGCAAGGCCGGGGGCTCCCTGGGGGCCCCATCTTCCCGGGTCTGTTTCGAAGACGGAGCTG
The DNA here is from genome assembly GCF_902729225.1 of Pteropus medius. Taxonomy (NCBI): domain Eukaryota; kingdom Metazoa; phylum Chordata; class Mammalia; order Chiroptera; family Pteropodidae; genus Pteropus; species Pteropus medius. The sequence continues at coordinate 23,671,167 of NW_024342471.1, forward strand.
ATGGAATTGGCTCATGGAATGGACATGGTTTGGAGGGGCCAAGAGGATCAAAGACGCCGCCGAGGACAAGCAGAGCAGCTGGGAGGATGGGGCGTCTTCGGGAGATGGGATCTGGTGTGGCAGGGAGAGCCAGCTTTCCATTTGGGACATGCCAGGGCCGAGAGCCCTACCGTTCCATATGGTTGACCCTCGCATAGTGCAGCGTGAGGGGCGCTGAACCCCTGTGCTGTTGAAAATCTGTGTGTAATTTTTGACTCCCCCAAAACTTAACTACTGGTAGTCTACTGTTGACCTGATAACAAGGACAGTCGATCACACATATTTTATATGTTATACGTATTATATGCCATATTCTTATAATAAAGTAAGCTAAAGAGAAGAAAATGTTTAAAAAAATCATAAGAAAAGAAAATCTGCGTATAAATGGACCTGTGCGGTTCAAATGCGTGTGGTTTGTTTGAGGGTCAGCCGTCCACATATACGTGATGATAAGGCAGCTCTGAGGTGGGAGAGGCCCCCCTAAGTCCCCACCTCATGGGGTGAGGGGCGGTCAGAACGAGGAGGCACCCCCACCTTACTGAGACAGTGTGGCGACTCACCAGCCATGATCCCAGCCTCCTGGGAGGGAGAAACAAAGCTCAGAGTCAAGACCTGTTTCCCCTGGGGCCTAGCCTTTCACCCCAATTTCCTCAAGCAGCTTCTCTTCCCAGGAGCCGCTGCCAGCCCGGGCCCCCCCAGAACACCTGGCGGTGGAGTACCCGAAGAATTGTTTAAAAAAACAGTACACAAAATCATCTCCGTGGACCACGAAATACACACACCCATGGTTTGTGCTGCTGGGGTCGAGTGGCCAACTTTGATCATGATAAGAAAGAAAAACAAGGAAAAAGTCTGAGCGCCTCACTTGTGCCACCTGGTGGCGAGATCCGTCAGTACGGCAGCAGAGCAAGTGTCTGTCTGCACCTCCTGCAGGGCCTGCCTCAGAGTCACCTCCCCTGAGAGGCCTTCCCGGATTACCCTGTTGGGTAGGACTGGGTGCGAGGAAGGGTTCTGATGCCTGGCAAGGTGCCAGTGATGGGGAAGCCTAGGCTCGGGGACTGTGGCAGCCCAGGGAACGGGCCTCCTAGTGGACAACCCTGCCCTTGGCTCTGGGCCGGGGACAGTTTCTAGTTTCTAGCTCCCCAAGCCTCAGCTTGACCCCCACTGGAAAAAGTATCCCTTTTCTTCAGGGGTCCCCAAGCTGAGGGCGCCCTGATTCCATGAGGAGGGGTCTGGACCAGATGAGGGGCACCAGACCGACCTGGGACTCAGCACCTCTGCCTGCGGCTCCCCCTCTCTGGGCCTCTCGTCTGCAAGGAGGAAGCCAGCAGATGCCTCTCTAGCCCGACATCACAACCGCCTCAGGAATCGTCCTAAAAATGCAGATTCCCCAGCTTTGGCCTGGATCCCCAAGGTCAAAATCATTAAGAGTGCAACCCGGGAATCTGTGTTTCCCGGTGAGGCTGAGGCTCGAAGCGGTTTTAGACATGACGATGCGTTTGCAGCAGGTCTCAAACGTGGCCGCACCTCAGGATCACCCGGAAGCTCTTAAACAACGCCCATCTCAGTCCCCTCCTCCAGAGGGCCTTGATTCATAGTGGAGGGCACGGGAGACCTCAGGTGCAGACAGGGACCTGAGCCTGGCCAAGTGATGCACTCAGCTAGACCAGGGGGTCAGGGGGAGGGTCAGGATGCCAGCTGTGTGTCCTTGGGGAGGTGGCTAGTGTCTCTGAGCTTCTGCTCCTCAGACCTGGGAGATGAGGACAGAGGCCCAGGCGAGGTGCCACGAGACAGTGACACTAAGAGACCAGCACGTGTCACGGCTCGGAGGGTCAACACTCCAGACCCGAGCTTCGCAGACTGTCCAGCCCACACAAGTCCCCTGGGGAGCTTGTTCAATGCAGATTCTGCTTCAGTGGGTCTGGGTGGGGCCCGAGAGTCTGCATTTCTAACCTGCTCCGGGAGAGGGGGGTGGTCCACCCTTGGAAGAGCAAGATCCCTCCAAGACTGGCTGTCTCAGCCCTGGCACTGGTGGCGTTCGGGGTTGGAGAACTCTGTTGAGGAGGCAGTCGTAGGCACTTAGGAGGTTTAGCAGCACCCCAGCCTCTACCACCGGATGCTACTAACACTCCCCTCCCCCAGTCGTGCCAACCAAAACTGTCCCCAGACATTGCCCGATGTCCCCTGGGGAGGGGGACTGAATCGCCCCCAGTAGAGAAGCGCCGGCCTGGACCCGTGGGGTGAGCGCCGGAGGAGACTGAACCAAACGTTGACCAAGGCCAGCCGCTTCCGTCCCGCCAGGGCCCCCGCGTTAGATTTTCGGGTGGAGAATTGGGGAATGAACGAGCAAATGCAGAACATGGCGGGTGGGGAGCAGTGAGCTTTCCCGCTGTGGAGCTGGACCGTCACTGACCCTCGGGCTCCTTCCCCCTGGCTGAGAGGGGAGGGACGTGAAATGCCGTCCGAGTGACTCACCGGCGAGAACAAACCCAGCCACTCAGGGCCAGAAGCCAGCACGCGCTCAGCTCTGTTTGTCACACGGGTGGAGGGAGGCCGCCTCCCGTTTCGTGTGCGGACATGACATGGGCGAATTTACCGTGGGTTCTGTCGAGGTCGCCTTTGAAGAGAAGCGACCCGAGACCGGAGCTAACGGGGCACGCCTCTGAGCCCGGGGCCCTGGGACTGCCCACCCGACGTGGCGGGGCCTCGACACGCACCTGCCGCGTGCACTGGTGGCCGAGAGCACAGCGTCTGGCGTCTCCGCGCGTCAGGCGAAGACCCGAGACAGGCTCGTGCCGTCCCCCGGTGCGCTGTGTGCCACGGGGCCGTGACCGGCTCTGGGAACGCTGTGCCGTCTCATTGCGTTTACCTGGGATTCGGACCTGTGGCCACCTGACTCCAGGGCCCAAACACTGTGCACGAAACGTCTCTCAAAGCCATTTCGCCGCCCTCACGGGGGGATGACAGGGATAGTGTGGCCACTTTCACTGCGGTCACTGGGTGCCAGGCGCTGCACGAGGCGCCTTAAGAACCAGCTCGTCGACCCCTCTCTGAAACCCCTTTCTCTCTTTTGGGCCCTGACAGCCAGGTGGGTGCAAACGTGGCTGCGTCTGTGATGGGGAGGAAGCCAGCTTTTGCCTCCCAGCGGCGGATCGGCGTCAGAGATCCGGGGGACAGACGTCACCTGTCATCTCAGCGCGGTGGGGCGCGTTCTCTCCCCCGCTGCAGCCAGCTCGCTTCACCCCTGGCCGTGGGGCCTCGAGCCCTCCCTGGAGACCACACCTCTGCCTGGCCAGCGGCGCTCGCTGAGCTGAGGAAGGGCATGTCCTGTTATCACCCTGTTTAGAGGGAAGTGGCTGCGGGGCCGCAGCCAGACCGGGCGGTGGGGGCTTCTTGTCGGGAGGCACCTCACCCTGTCCTGGTAACTCGGGTCAGCGGTCACCTCCGGGGCGTTTCTCGATGGGTTCGGCCTGCTGGGTGATGCCACATGGGACTACTCGGACATGCTGTCCTCGAAGGGCTTCCAGATCGGTACAGTGTTGAGATAGAAGCTTCTAGAATCGGCAGACTAGATCCCAAGGGGCAAACAGAAGGGGCAGCAGCCCTGGCAGCTGGGGAAGGAGCGAAGGTGTCCGGCCCGCGGTGGGCGAGCCCGGGGCAGCCGATGTCGGCAGGGAGGCGGGTCCAGTGGGGCGAGGCGAGAACAGCCTGAGCGGTTCCCTCACGGCCGCAGAAGAAGGTGACAGGAAGCCAGCGATGGTGGCCTTGGGCCAAAGCTCCCAGGAGCCTGAGGGAGGTGACGACAGAAGGGGTCCAGGGCCTCGCACAGCATGGACCCGAGGTGCTGGTTGTGCTTGCCAGCTGGGTACCTCATCAGGGCACCAGTCGCTGCCAGAGTCGTGGACTCGTGGGACACACTCCCATCGGGGATTCATCGCAAGGACTCGGCGGCTGTGGGCAGCCTGGGTGGGCCCGCGGTCAGAGATGCAGGCGTTGGGAGGGGCCAGAACCTTCAGGTCCATGCCACGGCTGCTGGCCACAGGCAGAATTTCTCCTTCCCTTTCAACTGATTGGACCAGGCCCACCCAGCCACCTAAAAGTCTCCCTTACTTAAAGTCGACTGACTGTGGACATGAATCACATCTAAAACCACCACCACCGCAGGACTTGCATGGGTGTTGCAGAGAGTGACCGAAGATCGGGGGCTCGTCAGGGGGACCCCTCAAACCGACCTGCACTGCAGCCCGACTCTGCTCCCCCTGCCCACGGCTCCTACTCACTGAGCCCACTCACCGTCCCCAGGCACAGTGCTTCTTGCTGTCCCTCCAGCCAGACAGGCACACTCGCACCTAGGCCTTTGCACTTACTGTGGCCCCGCCCCCTCCCAGGTAAAAGCAGGGCGCCCTTGGCCACCTCCTTCGCGACCTCCTTCAAGTCTCTCCTTAAGCGTCCAACTCAGAGGGGTTACTGGTTACTGCTGACTCCTGGGGAGTAGGCATTTGCTTTGCGGCTAACGGCTGTGTCTTGAGACTTTGTATTGTGGCACCTGGGAGGAGCTAATGTACGTTTCTTAAATGAATTGAATGGCAGTTAAAGCATTGCTCGTATTCACCTTGATTGGGTCTTATCGGCTTCTGCCTCCACCGTTTTCCCCGTGACCGCAATCAGACAGACCCCTCAAACATGTCGCACCTTTAACAGAACACACACACACACACACACACACACAAAACAAGCCTTCTATTTTAATGAGCAAAGTTCTTAAGTTATTCAATGATGAGGGAGGGGAGGAGGCTGTGAGCAGAAAATGGGGAACTCCTGATAGTTTCGCCAACATCAAAGCCAGTCTCCAGCGTGTCCCAGCTTCCCAGCTCGTGGGAACTTAGCAGTGGTGACAGGACCAAATGGAGACTTATTCCCTGTAGAACGGGATCCCCGCCCGTCCCCACGACAGACTGTCCTGTTTCTCAGCTCTGTTGGAATCGCCTGTCCCTTTCAAGGGTTTGGAAAAGTGGGAGTTCAGAGACCATGACGGTCTCAGCCCAGACGTGGCCTCCAGGTAGGGGCCATGCTCCGGGGGCGGCTAAGAAACGTGACGACTGAAAGTGATTCTTCCCCGACCCCCACCCAGCTTCTCCTTTGCCCCTTCGGCTTCTAGGGGTTAGCGAACCGCCTTTACGACCTGCTCGCCACATCGTGGAACGAGCTTCCATTCCGAGAGGATAAAGTCACTTGCCATCTCAAAGGGTTTTCTGGCTTGATTTTTTTATTATTGTTATTATTTTTTTGGCTGGTGGTATGAAAGAGAACTGAGACATAGCAGAATTTATGTGTTAAAATCAAGGCACTTGGTTTTCTCAATCACGCCCTCCCCGCCACCAATCCCTTTCCAGAAAGTTCTTTATCTCTCAAAAGCTTTTTTTACAAAAAAAAAAAAAAAAAAAAATCTGTTTCAAAATGCCCCCTGACATGAAATAACAGGGTTGCAGAGTTAAAACATTACTCGAAAATTACTCGGGCAGCGAGAGAGGGAAAAAATGAGGGCCACTGTCCTCAGGGAAAATGCAGCCTTTCAAACAGGATTTCAAAAGGAGAGAGCTGATTGACTTAGAGATTTAGCCATTCCGTCTCCACAGAGAAGAGAAAGCGGGAAAAAAAAAAAACGTTTGGAGGGCTCGGAGTCGATCCAGGACTCCCTAAATCCGTCTCCTGAACGGTGGGCACTCGTTTCTGCAAGTTTCGAATTCTGCGTGTCGGTGCCGAGCGGGAGGACTGACCTTCACGTACAAGACACCCCAGATCCGCAGTTCCGGTCGCTCTCGGAGATGTCGCAGCTTCAAGAAAATTCTCTGCCTTTTTCCCCCCGCTTAGACCTAAAGGTGATATATATATCATCATGACTAACAGCGAAAGGTATTCTCGGATCCTAGTTGTGTTTCGTGAACTGTTATAGATTAAATATCGCCCTTTCGGTGAGAGCTGTCAAAACAGCTTCATGTAATCTTCCCTGGGAGAAAGATCTTTGTGATGCCACGTAACTCAAATTATACAAATAACTGTCAAAAGCCATTAAAATCAGCTGCAGAGGCGGGTGGGGGATGGGAGGGGAGCCCCGCCGGTCCTTACTGGACAGTGGTGTCTGCTCCCAGGGACAGAGGGACAGACGAGGGGGGCCGGGGACGGACGAGAAGCCCTCCCAGTGGACATTCGGAGGGAAAAGGTCGCGCCCAGGCCGGGAGCGGGGGCTCTGAACGACCGACGCCCCGGTTTCGAGTCCGGGGTGGTCGTCCACAGTGGCTGTGACCTTGGAGGACCCGTCAGGGTTGCGTGAGCAGGAGCTGAGCGGAGGGGGTGCTGGTGGGTGTGGTGGCCCCTCTGTCACGTGTTTGCACCCCGGTCCTGAGGCTCGGCCACGGCCAGGGCTGCCCTGCACACCGTGTTCCCGACGCACTGGGAACTACGGATACGCAGAGTGTAAAAGCCCGAGGAGAAGGAAACGAACATCTTCGATGCAGAGAAACGTCAGCTGCGCAGCGTTCTCAGGAAGTGGGAACGAGGCCCAGCCGCTCGGGGTCGCACTCCCTATGTCCATGAGGAGGGCCAGGCCCAGGTGCCCGCGTAGCCTCGGAGCCACCTCCCTGGGATGCGCAGATGAACTCTGAGGCCTGGCTTCCTTGACACCAGCCGCCGGGAGATGAGGGGGACCGGCCCCTTCCCCAGACTCCTGCTGGGTCTCAAAGCAGAAGCAGCTGTGGGAACGGAGCTGGCTTTTGTGATTAAAAAGCCCCCAGGATGCCAAATAGCCCTCCACTCTGGGCTGCTAGGAGCTGAATTCCTGGCTGCCCCTCTCAGCAGGTGTATCCCGAGCTCACAACACTAAAATGGTTTTCTGCAGGAGCCGAGGCTCAGCCGGGTCTTTGAGCCTCAGCGAGGCCCTCACCCACCTCCAGCCACACACAGGCTGGCGGGTCTCTGGGTGGGCAGGGGTCCACGGGAGGGGGCCTCCGCCCAGAAGCCAGCGTGCTGCTTCCAGAACTGGAATTTGATGTGACTTTCCTTTCTGGAATAATCCAAAGCTGCTGGACAGGATCTTGGCTGCCTGACACGTGGGGACAGGACACGGAGGGGCCATCCCCACCAGCCCGATCTCCTCTCTGCAGACCCCCGCTTGGCCCTCAGCCTCTAGCCCCGAAGGCCTTCTAGTGGGTGGCATACCTGCTCCCCGAAAACGCTCTTCTTCATTTTGGTCCCTGTCCCTTCATTCCCTGCCATCCTCCCTGGTGAATGTCTGCTCGTCTTTTATGGCTAAGCCAGGGGGCCTCCTTAAAATGCCTTTCCTGACACCGCCAGGCTGGGCCAAGCCTCCCCACACCCCCTGTCCTGTAGCTGTGGCCACCTCCCTCCCGCAGGGCCAGCGGATCTCGACCCCACTTGAAATGAACCACAGCCGGGACCCACCAGCCACCGGTGCGATTAGAACCTCTGAGGGCAGTGCCTGGGCCTCCGTGTTTTGCAAACGCCCCCAGCTGATGAAGCGCATGAGAGCTGGGAACCTCACACCGCAGCCCGAGCCTCCTTGGGCAGAGGCCCCCGCCTGTGGACCCGTGCACACCCACACCTTGCCCACGGAGTGCCGGCCATGGGTGCACGGAGTGGGGCGCGGGGTGCTCGGCAGCTGCTGGGGGAAAGGTCGGGGGAAGGGTGCTGGAGGAGGCGGGGACGTCGGTCCACCAAGGGGAAGTAGTGAGAGAGACTACAGCTTCCGTCTCCTTTAATGCAGCTCGTTTGTACTCTGAGCACCCACTCCTGGGGCCGGTCGGGGCGTGCCCTGGTTGGAGGGCACGGGGTGAGCGAGAAGGCACACTCGGTCCTCCAGGATTCACGCACACCAGTTGCCATGGCGACGCGGCCCTCCCTGTCCGAAGGGCCTCTTGAGCTCCGGTTTCCTCCTGCTTCCATGCATCCTTCGTAAGGATGCCGATGGCTCCACCTGCCAGCCCTGCCTCAGGCCAGCCCTCCTCTCTGGGCTCTGGGGGCGCCGAGACCTCTGTGCTCTCTCTTCTCTGCCTGGGCTTCGGGGTGAGCCCCGTCCTCCCTGCTTTTCAAAGACGCTTCGTGTCCGCCCACACACGCCTGTTTCTTCCTTTCAGCTGCTCTGTGATCTCTCTCCATCCTCCTTGCCTCGGAAGACAAAAGCCAGAAACGATTGTAGGCCCGGTCCTTGCTCCTTCCCGCTTCTCTCCACCGGGATAAGGGAACGCTGAGGAGGCAGGGGCAGGGGGAGAAATGGGCAGAAAAGGACAAATCCCTAAAAGTAACACCCAGCTGCAATAGAAAGGGTAGCTAATGGCGCGCCGGTCTTCCTCCAAGCCCCGTCACATAGCTGCTGTGGGTACGTCGTATTGTGCCCGTTTAACAGAGGAGGACAACTGACGCTGGGAGAGGCGAGCTCACCTGCCCAGGGTCACACGGCTCCCTGTGGAAGAGGCACAGTTCGCCCAGGTCTGTCCGAGCCCCAGCCCTCAGCGACCACTCCGCCCGCCCTGGGGAACCGTCAGGCCCTTCTGGGTTCCCACTCTCCATGAGAATTTGCTTTGGTTCCATTCTTGATTTTTTTCTTTTGTGTGTTTTTTTTTCCTCCCCATTTTACGTATATGTAAATGTATTTATAGTCATTTTAAGTAACACGCGGGCATCGAGGTGACGTCTGGAATGTGAGTGTAAAGAATTGAGAGCAATTTTCATAACAAAAAAGGTGGCCATGCCCATGAAGACGGGGACTGTGCTCATTGCGATGTGACTCCCTCTGAGATTCCCCTGTGGAAACCTGTGCGTCTCAGGAAGGGGCCCAATTCCCTTCCCTCCCACTTTGGAGACGGCGAAAAACTAACTTATGAAACCATCGTCTTGCGGTGACATTCCTCGGCCCTCACCTAAGACGCCATGCTCTCTCTTTCTCTCTCTGTCAAATTACAGTTAATCTGAGTTGCACATGGCTTAACTTTATTCCCCAAATACTATATATAAAAATATTTATTTTCCTAAGGGCAATTTTTTTTTTTTTTTGGCAAAAGCGAATGTCTCTCTCCAGTCTGCACGTTCCCTAATTTTTATCTTTATTCTTCTTTTCTGATTCGAATCTTTTAGTCACTTAATTTTTTTTTTTTCCCTAGTCATTCTGGTCAATTTTAGCACCTCTCTTCCAGGGTTGTGACATTTGAGAAAATTTCATCTCGGTCAGTGAGTACCTGCTGCTGAAAAGAATCTTCTGGAATGCCTTTTTGATTTGGCATGACCTTTGTCAGCAAGTTCATGTCAAAGGTCACCGAGCACTTAGAGCGGAGTGGGGGTCAGCCGAAGCCTAAACAAGTGAATAGACGTCAAAAGCAATTCTCTGTAAGTACTCGCCTCAACGAGCACGCCGTCGGCCCCAGCGGTGCGGGTCCCCCAAATGCCCAAATGCATTCAAGATGTTTCTTGTTGGGGCTGTGGGAGCCACCCCTCCAGATGTCCTCCAGAAAGTCCCCACCTTCACTTGCGGTCCTCCGTCCTCCGGCAGGTGGCTGCACAGCCTCGTCTGTCAGCCGCCCGGTGGGTGTTTACTGAGCCGAGTTTTGCTCCCAGTTAATTTACTCGTGAAACTGATTGCTGCTTCCCAGGCCCAGACATTTATGCCAAAGCTGCAACCAATAGCTTCCATTTGGGCGTTTTGCTCTGCCCTATTGCAATGTTCATGTGCCACCCCTTCCCCCACAACCCAAATGCTGTCACCCCACATGTAACGGCTTCCAACCCTTTTCATCAATAGGGCATCTCGTATTGTAAAAGTCAATTTACCTTTTTTGTTCAATAATTTTCATATTATTCAATGTTAAAATGAGCTAGAGAAAAAGAAAAGCAGCTTAGTTCACTTATGCACTTCAGCCAACTGGCTGCCCTCCCCAGAGGCGATCGCTAGTAACAGTTTCTCGTATCCTTTCCAAGATACTTTATATATATGTCAGCAAATATGTGTCTATCTGCTTCTTTCCTCCTCTTACACAAATGGCAGCATAATTTCCCCACTGTCTATAGATGCTGGGTGACGCTCTTGTTGGGGACACAGCAGCTCTCAACAGCTGCTTTCTGAAATACTTGCACATCAGATGATCTTACCAGCTAACATTTACAGGGCTTTCTGAGCCAAGCCTTCTATGTTCATTTTTCTCGCTTCCTTCTCACCGTAACTAATGAGGTAGATACTATTATTATCTCCACTTTGCAGGTGGAGACTTAGAGAGATTTAGTGGCATGTCTAAGTGACATAACACACAGCTAAAAAGTGGCGGAGGAACCCAAGTCAGTCTAATGCGAGAGGTTCCAGCGATATGAGATGGTTGTACGAAGGCAGACCAGATTCCTAAACTTTGCATAAACCAGAACAGACTACAGGGGGACAGTTAACCAGATGTTTATTGCTCATGCACTTTGAAGCAAGAATTGAGCTGGGGTTCAAAGAATTGTCTCCTCTAGAAAGAGAAACACTCGATGTTGCCAACCTCTGTCTAGTGAAAACAAGTAAAGTGTTGGACATCGTGAATCAATTTTTAAGACGTTCTTGCCTCTGGATCAGGGCCAGACAAACTCCGGGCTGCTTCCTAGAAATTCTGGTGGGTTCAAAAGGAACACGAACCTTAGGGTAGCTACTTTCAAGGACGTGGAAATGAAAACTTTGGAAAAGGCCTGGTGGGAACTGGAGTCATCTTCCCAGCAGCCCTTGGAAGGGAAGGAAGAATTCAGGTGAGAGACCGTGGATTTGGGAACTAAGTAGACTCAACACAAAGCTTTTCCCTACTCTCTCCTCACCCCAGTGAAGGTGCCCCCTTGGTGTGGGGTGCCCGAAGAGGAACGTTCGGGGATGGAAGAAGAAAGGTGACATCGTGGGGCCCCGAATCCTGGGGGTGGCCTTGTTCCTCTTTCCTATCTCAACTTCCTCACCACTTCCTCCGGGAAGCTTTCCGTCCTGTCTTCCCTCTTCTAGGCTCCCGTGGAACCATGTCCTTTCTCTAATTTAATGGTTGTCTTTCAGCATTGTAACTGGCTGGTTTACTTGAGTGCGTTCCCCTAAATCAGAGGTCTGCAAACTTTTTTTTTTTTTCTGTAAACAGCCAGATGATAAATATCGCGGGTTTTGCGGGCCATCTGTTCTCTGTCACAGCTTTGCCAGTGTAGCATGAAAGCAGCCACAGACAAAACAAACAGTCGGTGTGGCTCTGTTCCAATAAAACTTTATTTACAGATACTGAAATTTGAATTTCATATAATTTTTACATGTCACAAAATATTTGTCTTTTGATTCCCCCTCCCACCCCACCCCACCCCCGCCAGGCTATTTAAAACTGTGAAATCCTTTCTTAGCTCATGGATTGTCCAAAAGCAGGTGATGGGTCAATTTGGCCACGAGCCATAGATCCCTGGTCTAAGCCACAAGCTCGGGGCGAGGCGGGGCCTGGATCCAGGTGCCACTGTGACTTTTAACTAGTGGAGCCTTACCTAGGGAGCAAGGCCTTATGTAGAGTGAAACTCGACAAGTAGTTGTTGAAGGAAATACATTATACAAAGTGGGGGAGGTAATGGTTAGAGACATTAACTCGGCAGAAAAATATTTCATGTGCAAACGGGTTTTATTTGCGCTAAAATGTCATTGCTTTTTCTCCCCAGCTGCATGTTATGAAATGCTAATTAGCTCCCATCACAACCGCAGCTCACAGGTCTGTTTGATCTCCTCGTCGGGGTGTGTACGCAGCACACCCCAGTGCGGACGGAAGTCACTGGGGCACAGCCCTGCACGACCGCTCGGCCCCGTGACGGTGACGCAGACGCTGTCCACGCAGGGAGGCGGGGCGGGGCGGCCCACAGGAGGCAAATAAGATTGACCCCACAAAAACCTTGTTCTGCGTTCCCATTGCCAGGTTCTCCCAAATGTTGGGAAAGAAGTTCCCCGGCGTGCGAGGATCTCCCCAACCTCGCTGGGGGCGCACGAGGCAGAGTTCCTTGTCCCTCAAGTGCCCCCACGGAGTGTTGACAAGGAGCCCATCCTCTGCTCACTAGACCACTGTTCAGGGTTTCCCCACTGGGCAGTGCTGGCATTTGGGGCGGAGTCCTCCATCGTGGGATGTCCTGTACACGGCAGGATGTTAGCAGCGCCCTTGGCCTCTACCCTGGATACCAGTAGCAAACTCTTCCCCTCATCCCCAGGTTGCGAAATCAAAATCTGTCTCCAAGCATTGCCAAATGTCCCCTTGGGGGCAGAATCCCCACCCACCCCCACCCCAGGTTGAGACTGAAGAGCAGCTATTCTGAATGCAAGTCCCAGGGGAGCTTAGGATGGAATGTTCTCCAGCCCTAGGCAAACTGAGACAGACAGGAGAAAAAAAAAATGCCAGAGCAGAGTTGTTGTTTTTTTACAGGATGAACTGTGATTGATGTAAAGAAAGTCCCTTTTCTGGGACTTTCCTTCCTAGTTTGTTCGTGCAAAAATGTCTTTTATGAAAAGATGATGCTAACAGATGGCAACCTTTTTTTGTTTCATTCGTAAGTGCTGGTACTTGGAAAAACCAAGAGCTGGCAATCCTATGTCAGCCCACTATTTTTTTTTTTGAAGTTTTACTGGAGTGAAATCCCCGAATCTAGGAACAGCTGCATTCGTAAGAGAGGAATCGGATTGTCCATTCTCTCTTCTTAGAGAGCTCTCAACTCTAGCAATTCCTAGTGATTTGCCTTCATCTTCTCAACTGTAAAACAAAGGTAATAACTCAGCCCGGCTCATAAGGTGTTTGTAAAGAATAGACGAGAAATCGCATTTAAACCACAGGCTTAGCTGATATCCTGCAGATCCTTTGGCTTAGAGCCTGTAATTTGTCTGGATTCGTGTAAGCCTGGGATAAGTGTTAGGGATTATTATTATTATTGATATTGTCCAACTCTGTGGGATACGTAACAGTGTGGTTATATCTGCTTTATCCAGAGGCTCCATTTCTGGCAAGTTCTACAGCCTGACACATCATTCCTGGCAATGGCCAATGAGGAAGGTCCCTGAGTATCCCCAAGTTCTGCACTCGGGGAGGAAGTCGACAGTGGGAATTTTTCTAATAGTCCTTTCTCCCTGCAAACTCGCCCGCTTACAGTGCAGGGTCCAGAGAGAGGCAGGGAGAGAGGCGTCATTTCCAACAACATGGTCCCGAAGAGCCAGCCTGTCCACGCCGGCAGCACCCTTTAAGGACGTGTGTCAGATGCCACTAATTACAGGGCTGGGAACATGAAAGTCAGAGGTGAGCAGTGAGGTGGTCCCCAGCCTCCCTGCGCCCCCCACACTTTTTTAAGTGCTCGTTATGACATATCTGTCTCCTGAGTCACTGACAGTATAGCAGCTCCGCCTCCCCACAAGCTTTCACGTCCGTCTGTGGTCACCAAGGGGACTCTCCACTGGGCTGTGCTGTTCCCCCTCTTCACCAGGAGGGCGGGACAGGGCTGGGTGGGCCATGGGAGGCCATCAGGTGGGGCTCTCAAGGGCACTCCCCCGGGAGCCCCTGGGAGCCTTTCCAAAGGTAGGTGTCTTTGCAAAGGAAGGGTGCAGGATAGGCAATGTGTGTCCACCACAGGAAGGAAGCCATCCACACTAAAAGTGAACGTCTAGGAGTGGGCTCTGTTTTACACGCACTCACGCGCACACGCCTCCACACAAGCCTCTGTCCACCCTGAGTAGCTTCCAGCTTCGAGCAGGGGGCGGCCGTCAGCAGGACTGCAGGCGGGACTCAGGCTCTGTGACTGGGCCGCAGGAGGCTTCACGCTGGGTAGAGTTCCAGAGATCCGCGGGTGCCAGCTCTGCCTCCCGGGAGAAAGGAATTTATCCGAAGCACGTGGGGGAGTCACAGGACCACGCGGAGTGAAGAAATGGATGGGTGAATGAATGGAGGAATGAGTGAACGAATCTGATGTCTCCCTGGGAGTCCAGGACCAGCTGTTTCAGGAGCCACCTGGTTATCCAGGTGAATGGTCGCCTCCTCGGGGAGCTCGTTGGAACCTGGTCTCCCCCTTATCTTCACAGCATGTGATAGTGACCTCGGAGTCACCAGCTGTGCACACAACAAGGAGAAGTCTCAGGGGTCACCACCAAGAGCTGCGAGATCTCCCCAGAAAGGCACAGGAAGGGTGATTATTGCGCCACGTTCCAGCCCCAAGCAGACGCACAGCTTCCGGTCGAGCTGGCCTGTGTGATCTCAGCCTCGGTTTTGGGGTGCTTTATGTTAGAGTAGTTGAGTCCCTGCCCTAGATACCGCCAGTATCTCAGCAAGGGGGGGGCGGCATTCGTGACTTACCTCCTGGCTACATCATCCCACTGGGGAAGTGGGCATGGAGCATGACTTCCAAACATGCCAAGGCATTCTCAATGAAATTTCTGTGGGACCGCCAACATATGCTCTAGCTTACCAGCACTTTTCCCATGACTACCTCAAGGACCTGCTTACTGTTTCTATATAACTTTCACAAATTGCTAAAAACGAAAAACAAAGAAACAAAACTTCCCAGCATGCTTTGGTCACGTGGGCTGCGCTCAGGCGTAAGCTTTCAGAAGGATGCTTTTCTTCATCTTTCCAAATTTCAAGGATTCAAGTAACTTAGCCACTTTGGTAGGACACAGGATCATGATGTTCTTTATTTTATAGATGAAGAAAAAATGAAACATTTGAAGAGGCCTTGACTGCCCCTAAATCTGAGATCTTTGCAAGTAATTCTCCACGTCTCCCAGTTACAATCTCGAAATCTCAGCTGTGCCCACAGGGAAACACCTCTTCTCTCTACAGATAACAATTCTTGAACCGCATGGCAATCAAAACTCCAGCAAGATTTAAGCCTGTCCTGGAAGAAGCAGACGGAAAACGGTTTCCATGGGTACAGATTTTGACATTATCAACTGCAAATGTTCACCACCCCAAGATGACAAAACTCCAGCAACTTCAAAGCTGTGAAGGATAGCTTTAGGGCAAATTTTAATTAAAATTAGATAGCGTATATGAAAAGCATCTAATTTGTACTCTATAAAAGAGTTTGGGCAGGACTGGGGCTGTAACAATTATGTTGCAACTGCTCTCAGTGCAATCACAACATGTTAATTTGTTAATGAGTCAGTCAGAGCTGGCGAGAGCTTCTGACGGCAGGAAGAAAACATACCGCTTACATTTACATTTCTATTTTTAAATAAATTAAATGTTTCGAGTCAAACTCAAACTTCGCGTGAAAGTTTTGAATTTCTACTGATTTTTTTTTTTTTTTAACTCAGATTGCCTGCTGAGATGACAGTATTAAGATTCTTGGGATTTCTCGGAGGGAACTAAGTGAGTTCTTTATTCGAAGGTAGCTGAAGCGACATACGTGCTAAATGTGGCCATTGAGAGGAGATGAAGGGCGGCCTTTTTTTCCCTCTTCCTTTGTGAATTTCCGGCCCTTATCACACACGTGGACTCAGGAAAGAGCTAGCAACAGTAACAACAGAGATTATGAGAAATTTCCTTGTTGGTGACTTTATTTCCCAATGCGATAAAAAGAGAAAATGGAGGGAGGAAGGAGGACTCTGGGTCAGCAGCAGGGTGTAAGGAGAAGGTGCCCAAGGTGATGCTCACCCCAGGGCCCTGCAAACACCTCCTTAAAATTGCGCCCCTGGTGCCTCGCTCACCTCCACCCTCTCCTGGCCCTGGAACCCCATTACCTGGGCTCACCAAACGCGAACTACATGTATCCGATAGGGAGCCACCATTCTCAACGTCACCTGATGCAGGGGTGTGTGTGGCGAGGGTCTCAAAGTGGAAAGGTTTAGTGAACTGTTGCAGATTTTATAAGAACTATACATCACAGGGGCCCTTCCCAGGGCCTTCGAAGCATCTGTACAAATGAGGGGCCATGAGCTTCCATCAAGCCACCTCGGCATTCATCATCTCCCTTGTTCTTTACAAAACCCTCGGAGACAGCCATGGCTGTTAATTTGCATCGCACAGAGGAAGAAATCAAGGCCCAGAAGAGGCACCTACCTTGATTTGGGTCACACAGCTAACATCTGCAGAGCTGAGGTTTGAACTCACTTGCGTCGACCCCAGATTCTGTGTTCTCACCTCCACTGGCCGCTGTCACCACAGGGAAGGATCTCTGCTCATCCTCCTTCTAAAGACAGGAAGGAACAGGGGAATGGACTAGTGTAACAAGCGCAGGGGGGGCCGGCACACAAGAGTGGAATAGTGTGACCGGCACAGGAGTAACAAGCAGAGGTGTAGCAAGAGCAGGTGTAACACACACAGGTGTTACGAGCACAGGAGACTGGAATAGTGTGACTAGCACAGGTATGAGTACAGGGGAAGAGAACTGAAATTGTTGTTATGTGCGTTGAGTTGGCCCCATTCCTGGCAACCCTATGAGTGAGCGATGTCCACGACGTCCTGTCCCCAGCAGCCCTGCCCCGCTCCTGTAGACTCAGGCTTGTGGCTTCTTCTACGGAGTCATCCGTCTTCCCAAATCTGACATGAAGCCAGATTCCAGCAAAGAAGAACCGTCTTTCCCACGGTTGGGGCCGATGCAGGAGTCGGAACAAGTGAGAAGCCCCCTCGAAAAGATGATGGGGTGAAAAGAAGGATGAGCAGGTAGGAGGAAAGAGCTTTTCTTAATCCTGGGCTGTTTCTAAAAAGATTTATTTTGAACCTTTATCCCCCTGGATAAACAAAGTATGATATTACTTATTTCTGAAGGTAATGGGAATATTAAATTAAGGAATCTTACTGTAGTGGAAAGGTTATTTTTCTTTCAAGCGTCCAGCATCTACTCGTTGGAATAGCCACTCCCCACTGCTCAGTGTGTTCCAAGCTGGCCTATCAAGCTCCCATGCAAAGGGCAGGCACAGAAACTAGCTGGCCAATGAGAGAGCTCCATTTTCTTGCACACAGTGATTGGTCCAGAGGTGGGTCCATTCCCCAAGCAGACCAATCAGAGCCCTTCTCTGAATTCAAATGCAGATGTTGGTCAGGAAGGTTGCTGTAAGGATGCCCTTGGGTTGGGCCATCCAGTGCCTGTCTTTTCTTGCCTGAGAGACAAACCCGACTGAGAATGAGGCACAGGAAACAGGGAAGCATGGCCCAGAGCCTGAAAGAGACAGGGAGAGATGAAAGAAAGCCTTGACAGCAGAGCCATGCAAGAAGCATAGCTCCCTAAATCCCCACCCAGCCCCAGGAAGGAAATGTCCTTATCATCAGCCTGTTTTGCAAATGAGGCAACACAAAGTTAACCACCCGCTCAGAGTTCACGCAGCAAGTAAATGTTGGCGCCCAGGGTTGGCCCGTCTGCCTGAGAGCTCCAGTCCAGTTATTCTGGTGGTGCCTGTCGAGATCCGTCAGTGCACCCACCCCAGGGGACACGCTGGAGCCCGTCTGCGGCTGCCCTTAGAAAGCCCGTGGTCCAGTGGGGAGAGGTGTCTGAGCAAAATGCTGAATGCGTGAGGTGTTACGGGGTGATGTAAGGGCCCGTGGGGAGAATCAGCCCCCTTTGTCCAGGGAGCTGGAGGGAGGGTCTGGTGCGGGCAAGCTACGGCAGGAGGTGTAGACTGAGTCTTGAGGTTGGAGTTGGGGAGAGGGGTGTGGACAGAGAACATAGAAGAGTGAGGGCTTGGAGGTGTGGGCACTGAGATGTATTCAGGTGCTGATAAATCGGAAAGAGGGGGCAGAGGATGGGGGCATCCATCGAGGTGGTTATATTTGCAAAGAACTGAAGGTAAAAGGGACTGGATTGGCTTGTGTCACTGGAGGGTTCTTGGAGGACACACACGTGATACAAGGACGAGCTGAAGGAACCAGGTCCCCTGGGCTGGGACAGAGGATTCTGCACCCCATGACGCTCCCCCTGGCTCTCTCTCATCTCTGCTGGTCTCGACCTGCTTTGGCTCTCTGCCTCATTCTTGCCTCCAGCAGATGAGGTTCGTGTAGCAAGAACACAGCTGCCTACCTGCCAGCTTCAACGGAAATAGAGTTCTTTCTCCCAGCAAATGTCTATCGGTCTATCCCAGAGGAATTCTCATTGGTTGCTTGGGTTACGTGGCAACCCACTGGACCAATCATTAATGCCAGAGGTGTGGGCTACTCTTCTTGGCCAGCCTGCACCTTGGAACAGTCCCTATGACGTGAGGTCAGTGGTCAGAGAAGGAGAATAGGAGAGTTTGCTGATCTGGCTAATAAATGAATAAAACGATCTACCTACTTCCCTACCTGCCCACTGGCCAATGCAACCCACTGGGAGAATAGAACAAGAGGAGACTCCCCGTCCTTGCCGACAGGGCATTTGTTATAGAGCTTGAGGGTCAAGAAATATTTAGTTATTTTAAATGATCTCCAAACTTGGCTTCAGCAATAAATTTTTAGGTTTGACACCAAAAGCATGAGCAACAAAAGAAAAACACATACATTGGATTTATCGACATTAAAAACTTTTATACATCAAAAAACATTATCAAGAAATTAAAACAGTGACCTACGGAAAGAGAGAAAATATTTGCAAATCGAATATCTGAAAGGGATTTCTCATCTAGAATATATAAAGAACTCCTACAACTCAACAACAAAAAGACTAACAACCAAATTTTAAAAACAGACAGAGGACTTGAATAGGCATTTCTCCAAAGAAAATAAACAAATGGCCAGTTGGCACCTGAAAAAATTCGCAATGTTGTTAGTTATTAGAGAAATGCAAACCCAAGCCACGATGAGATGCTACTGCATACCCACTAGTAAGGCTACGACATTTTAAAAAAATAAGTGTTGGTGAGGAGACGGATAAATTGGAATCTTGATATATTGCTGGTAGGAATGCAAAATTGTGCAGCCACCGTGGAAAACAGTTCGGCAGTCCCTCAAAAAGTTAAACATAGAATTACCATATGACCCAACAATTCCACTCCCAGGTATATGCCAAAAAGAAAAAAAAGAGAAAACAGGCTCAAACAGATACGTGTACACCAATGTTCACTGCAGCATTATTCATAATAGCCAAAAGGTGGAAATCACCTAAGTGCCCATCAACAGATGATCGAATAGACGAAATGTGGGACGTGGGATATTACTCAGCCATGAAAAGTAGTGAAGTTCTGATACATACGGCACCAAGGAGAATCTTGAAATCGATATGCCAAGTGAAATAAACCAGACGCAAAGCACAAATACGGTATGATTTCACTTACGCGAAATATCTAGAGCAGGAAAATCCATAAAAACGAAAAGGAGATTAGAACTACCAGGGGCTGATGGGAGGTAGGAGAGAAGGGGGAAGTTTCTGTTTAACGGGCGCCGTTTATGTCCGGGGTGATAAAAATGTTTTGGAGATCACAGTAGTGATGGCCGCACACTATTGCAGATTTAATTAACGCCACTGACTTGAACAGCCCGTTTTATGTTGTGTATATGTTTTGCCACACACACAAAACAATTTCTTTTACATGATCGGTAAGAGGCACGCTAAAGAATCGTGTCCTGTTGCAGGTTCAAAACCCCCAGGAATGTCCCAGCGGGAAAGCCTTCTGGAGACTTCCTTTCCAGGGAGTAGACATGTCAGTCTACCTGTATCCCACGGTGAGTCATGAAACAGAAGCCAAACCCAGACATACAGGCAGGATTTTTCTTGGCTGATGCTGTCTCTGACCGTTGGAGCTGAGCTGACCGAGAAGGAATGAAAAGACCCTTTGGCCAAATTCTGCTGAGGAGATGGCAGCTGAGCCGTGGCGGGGCGGGGGCTTAGCTTGGCACCCTCTTGGCGAATCCCAGGCTTCTTCAGCAGCAGCAGCCCCTCCATCAAAACATAGATCGCCCCCCACTCCAGATACTACTTCCTATTTTAGTGTTTGGCGGAGGAGTTTTCACTACAGCATTGTTTATTTTAAAACACAAACGCTCAAATGTCCAATCGCAAAAAAGTTGAATAAACAAATCATGGCACCACCACAGCACCTGAGACACTCTGTAGACAGGAAAACCATGTTGCAGAACCAATATTAATAACCACCGGACGCTGACGTCTGGCCAGTATGCTGAGCCCCGCATAGAAGAGATCGTATTTAATGCCCCCGGCTGCACTGTGATGAAGGTAGCAGGAATGGCCCCCATTACAGACGGGGAAGCTGGGGTGCAGGGGGATTACACAACTCATTCGAGGTCGCGCAGCTTGTCCAGCAGACCCAGGACACGGTCCCTGTCTGTCCCACATCCGGCACTCCTAACATCTGCTCTGCGTTCTTTAGAAACGCGTCCACTGAGCAGAGAAGCTGCTTGCAATATAGTCCCTGAGCGATAAAGCTTAACGCATTACATATTTCTAAAAAAAATGAGGAGCAAATTTATATGCACAGACGAAAACACTCAAGGACATACGCCGAGTTTAACATTGGCTGTGTCTTGGAGGCCGAGGGTCTGTTTCGAAGAGCAAAGGACCCTGCGGGCAGCCTCCCCTCACGCCTCACCGGCCAGACGTGCGTCAGATGCCCGCAGCTGAAGCAACCGCTGCGTAGTGGAATGGGATCGCCACAGCTGCTGGGACCGATCGGGATTCACCCCCGAGCTGGGGTAGGGCTACATCTCCTGAGGGGCAGATGAGATGGGGATAGCATGAATGTTCCCTGGACGACCAACAGCATCTGCTGCTGACGGCGAGTGACGGAAAACTCAGTGCGGGCTGGCTTGACGTGACCACCCGCTGGGATCCGATGCCACTTACTCCCCGACTCGAACGATGGCACGAGGGTTGGCATCTTTGTTTACAAAACGGCTGCAGAAGCTCCGGGTGTCACATCCTCAGAGTGGAAGAGAGAGCTGTTAGCCTCAGCAGACATCTCTGCATGAATGACTGGCTTGCTCATTGGGTGCCTCTGAACCAGTCAGAGAAGTCTCGAGGTATCCCCAAAGCAACGGGTTAAGAGTGGAGGAGGGCCACCCCAAAGACAGTCATCGCGCTTCTTGCCGGAAGCGGAGCAGACAGACCACAGGGTGGCCGGTGGAAGATTGCCGCTCCATACGGGCAACCCAACAGCAGCATCAGGCAGGGCGAAGGTTTGGGGCCACCCGCCTCGCTTTCCCGAGAGGGGCTCCCTCCTGGATGTGGACAGACAAGGCCAGTTACGGGGAGCAGCGAGAGCAGAGAGAGAACAGAGCGAGGGCTGCAGACTCTGTTTCTAAATTACACCGAGGTAGACTCTCTTCCGAAGTCACCTGAGCAAAGGAAGAAGAAAAGAACCTCTCTTCGAGCCACCCTCAGTGAAAAAGCCCATTTCTTTGAGTGTTTGTCTAACCTTTTCTGTAACTAGGAAGTCACAATGGGATTAGCAATTTTCTGCAAAGGAACCTTTTTGGGTGACCTTCTCTGGGAACAAATTTGAGTGGCACCATATACAAGCTGCATTATTTGTTTTTTTTACCGTAATGGATTGTGCATGCCTAAAAAGAGTTCTCTCTGTATACTTGTATATCTGCTTACGTCTCACTGCTCATATATCCAGCTATTCATTCATCTATCTGTCCATCTGTCCATCTGTGCATCTAACTATTCATCCATCCATCATCATCTGTCCATCCATCCATCCATCCATCCATCCATCCATCCTTCCATCCATCCATAGCCCATCCACACCTACTTATCCATCCATCAAAATGTCCTATCTGTTTTTGATATCTTTATGGATTTCATCTTGCGGGGGTGGGGGGTGGGTTGACTCTCCTTTGTCTTTGTCCCTGAGCGGACTATACCTTGATTCTTTACTGTAAGAGCTAAGACCAGGCTACGAACCATTTATTCTTCAAAACTTTTGCTGCTCGATAGGCTAAGAAATCATCTCTTAATCCTTAAGCAGGTTGTCATAGGATAAACGTGGCTTTCAAGGCTTTGGGGTTCAGTTATGTCCCCTGAATACAGCACCATGCTGACCCCAGCTCAGAGGTGGAAGGCAGAACTCTTGTTTAATCTGGGACAGAAGTAAGGTGCACCTTGCAATCAACAGGTACAGTTACTGTGGAATCCTCCCTGTCGAGATACACACACACACACACACACACACACACACACGTCTCCAAGAAGCTCTTGTGAAATCGAAGTCCTTGATACAATTAATGGCCTCTTTGTATCAAAGAAATGCAGCATTTATAACTCTTTAGAAATACGTTCCATCACGATTCGTGGGGCACGTTTTATTGTGCTTTAAAACATTCTCTTTTTAGGAGAGCAGGTACATAAAAGTAGGCTCCCCGACATCACCTCCCTGCGAAGGAGGGGGAAGTGTGAAGGAGCGTTGACTGGACACCTGTGATGCCAGGCTCAGCACGCGAGGGCCTCGGGCCGGGGTCTCCGGGGGGTCGCAGAGCCCTCAGGCAGCTCACGATAGTCCCAACTTACAGATAATGGATCTGAGGGTCAGGGAGGGCGGAGCTTAGCTGTACCCACAGATGCAAGGAGCATCCTACCCCCAGACACCCGAGTGTCTCCAGGTTTTGCCAAATGTTTCTGTGGGGAGCGGGAGCCAAGCGACCCCACCTCCTCACCCCTTTCTGGGTCCCGCGGACGTGGCCGGGCAGAAGGGTGCAGGGGTTTGCCTGCAAGAAGTGCCTGCTGCCAGCCAGCTCAGTTGTATCCCTTTGCCCACCCCAGCATCCAGCACAGTGCTTTAGAGAACAGGTACCCTAATAAACCTTTAAAAAAAATGAATCGGAAACTCAACGTTCCCTGACCGGAAGCCCCAAGGGGATAACACACCAGCAAAGGTTAGAGTCCTCGCAGGGAAGTGACGTCGGGGAGCCTGCTTTTATGTACCTGCTCTCCTAAAAAGAGAATGTTTTAAAGCACAAGAAAACGTGCCCCACGAATCGTGATGGAACGTATTTCTAAAGAGTCATAAATGCTGCATTTCTTTGATACTAAGAGGCCATTAATTGTATGGTTCGATGCCTGGGTTTCACCATCTGTAAGAAGGAGCTGGTCACCGTGTGCACTTTGTAGGGTTGTTACAGGAATTGAACGAACTCAGTGTTTGTCAGGCCCTTAGATCCGTACCTGGTGTGTCCTAATCGCTCATTACACAGAGAATACGTGTGTGCCCCAGAGCAAAGGTCCATTTGGGCAGGCCAAAGGGGCGTCAATGAGCCAGGCAGCAGCCTGGCAGCCCGCAGACCTTGTGGGGTCAGACGGAGCATTTGGTTTGGCCCCCAGTGGCGTCCTGACATTTAAAACTTGGAAGGCTTCGCGTAAGAATGTAAATCCCCGGTTTTGTTTGAAGAATCTGCGGGATCTGGCATCCACCCCAGCGCCCCCCTGTCCACTGGCTGCATTCGAGGGTGTGCGCCCTGCTGGGCCTGAAGCTGGAACAAAATTTGGGCAGCTCCTTCCCCATCTCCTTGAAAATATTCCTGGCCTCTGGATGCTCCCCCCCACGCCCCCCTACACTTCAGGGCGCTCTGGACGGGGAGACAGTGGCTGGGTTCAGAAGGGCCACCCCTTCCAGTCCCCCGCCCATCGTCACTCGCCCCTCGGCCCAGGTAAAGCCCACCTCTCGGGGGACTCAGGGAGGGCAGCGTTAGCAGCACCGAACCCTTTTTCCTTGAGTTTTCCCAGGCTCTCTCGGCTTTCCGTTTACATTTGCTCGATTCTATCTCATCAGGACAGCACAACGTGCAGAAGAATTCGGAGAATTGAAACCAAATGTGGAGCGAGAGCGTGAGCCTGGAGAGGTTCCTGTTTACCTTCACGAAGGCTTTCAACTTCGCCCGCGTTTCCAGCAGCGGCGGCCCAGGCGGGGGCGGAATCCAAACATCTCAGAGATACGAGGGTGGTCGGAGACCTCGCTGCGGCTTTGGCACCTTCGAAAGAGAGAAACCGGGACCTGGAGAGATGGCGGGACTCGTCACATGTCACCAAAGTGTCCGAGGAAAGAGCCCGGGATGATTTCGGCTTCCTGTAGACCTCTCTTCTGCCGTACGTGGGAGGGGGGTTTCTTTCAGATTCTGTTTGCGCTGGGGTCGGACGGGTCTCTGTAAGGAGGCCAGCGCTGCCGCTGAGGATCCTGGGAAGGTTATTTTAACTCTAACCTCAGCACTGGTTTCTCCACTTATAAAATGGGGAGGCGGGGAGCATAAAGCCACTTGTTAAGAAGGGGGCTGTTCACGCCTCATTCACGTTCTCAGGGAGAATGGAGCTGGCTGCACCCCGCGGAGAAGCCGAGGGCCTGCTGAGCCGAGTGCTGGGCGCGGAGCAGAAAGACATCAAGTCTGCCTGCTAGAGGCTCTGTCATCATTCGGCAAGTGTTGGTTGGGCATCTTCTACGTCTCAGGCGTTGTCTTAGGCCCCGAGGTCACAGGCACTGTCCCGCTGTCATGCAATCAAGGAGCATGCGTTGCTTACCTATCGGGGCAAAGCACTAGGGGGCCAGGGGGGCAGCTGAGAGGACCGAGGGGAGAAAGCCGAACAGAGAAGGTTCGAGCTTAGACTCAGCCAACGATTCCCAAGTGGGGACAACTTTGTCCCTGCCCAGGGGACATTTGGCAATGTCTGAAGACATTTTCGGTTGCCAAAATTGCGGAGGGGGGGGAAGCATCGTTACTAGGTAGAGGTCAGGGATGCTGCCGGACATCCTGCGATGCCCAGAGCTGCCCCCACGACAGAGAATTATCCTGCCCGACTGTCACTTCTCCGGAGGTAAGAAGTCTGGCCCAGGCAAATAGCGGTGGGGATAGAGAGAAGGGGACAGATTTGAGAGATAATTACCAGTTGGAATAAACGGCACACGAGCTGTGGGGGTCCCTGGGCTCGTGCTGGATTTGTCTCTTGTTCCCTCGGCTTGCTGGCTCACTTCTTCTTTGCCCCACTTTCTTTTTTCACTGAAAAATACTAGCGACAGGAGCTCTAGGACAAAGGCCCCAAGAGTCCCACCCCCTTCACCCCACCCACCCACCCCACCCCAGGCTCCTGCTGCAGAAGGTGCCCAGCTCCTGGGTACAATCTGAGCTGGAGGGGAACAGATAGCATCGGACATTTTTTAAGAGTCAAACTCAGGTCTTGTTTTTCAGGTTAAAAAATTGGTGGGGGTTGGGGGCGGTGTGGACAGTTGAGAGCTTATTAAGTAACCTCCTAATCTTCCTGTTTACATGAAATGAACGCGTGTGCCTTTGCTGAGGAAAAAGCCCTTAAACTATATCCCTGGGAGAGACTGGAAACGTCCTTAGTAATTCCCCAAAAGATATGAGCCCAAACGACCCGCAAAACACCCAACCCGGAGCTAAGCAAACTCAGTTAGTGTCTTTTAGGGAAATAAAAGTAAATGGAAACCCGCCTCCCCAACAGAAATGCACCATTTAGTGGAGCGTTTTGGGAGATGGGATCTTGGATGGAGCCAGAAGATGAAGGACTCAGCCCTGCCCTGAGATACTTATACTGTCCACGCCCAGAAAAATGACTGCATTCATTCACTCAGCGTCTACCCGGGCCGGAGTGTCGGGCCCCAGAAAGAGACTTGGTGGCACGGAGTGGAAGTGACCCCGTCCTCGTGAGGCCTGTATCCATCCGTCATCAGACAGACAGACATTGCTCTCCGACCACCTCGCATGACTCTGGAATTCCGCTGCTTGCTCGCCTGCTTGCTCGGGGCTTTCATGTCCCCCTCCGCGTGGGAGGCTGACTCCAGTGTGGCCCCCGATGCTCCCCCTTCCCAGTAGTCACGCCCTTGCGTGAGCGCCCCGCTGTGACTGTGGGCTGGCCTAGAGACACGCATCTCTCCGACAGCAGAAGCACAGGCAATGGGATGCCACTTCGGTGGCTCAGTCATAGGAGATCGTGGCTTCCGTTTCCCTAGCAGACTCTCTCGACGGCCTTCTTACCTTCTTACCTTCTTACCTTGTGCACTTTGAGGAAGCCAGCTGCCATGACGTGTGACGGAGAGGCCCACATGGTGGGTGGCCTCGGGCCTCCAGCCAGAAGGAACGTGATGAGCGCAGTCCAATGACCTGCAAGGAGCCAAGTCCTGCCAACACCCAGCGAGTGAGCTCGGCAGTGCGTCTCTCCCCATGCGAACCTTCACGTGAGACCCCGGCCCTGGCCGACACTTTGACTGCAGCCTTCAAAGGCACGTGCTCCCTTCCTGTGCGGTTGTTCCCTTTACCCGGGAGGTGCCCGCCACCTGACTCCCATCACCCTCCACTCGGCTGACTCCTCTTCCAGATCCCATCTCAGCCTCCACCCCGCCGAGGTCCCTGATTTGCTCCTGCAGGCCTGCGTGCGACTCTGACCGGTCACACACCATCAGCATGTTTATGGTTGCCGCACATGTGCTGGCCGCAGATAGCCAGGTGAGCCCTCTCCAGGCGCCAGCTGCACCCAGCGCCACAGAGGGACACCTCTGGCTCCGGTCACCTGCCAGTCGGGGCTCTGCCTCCACGAGAGCCTGCAAGCGACACACAGCTTTGGTCTCAGGGAAAGACGGGGGGGCCTGCCGGTCTCATAACCCTCTGCGGGGCGGGGCAGAAGGAGGCCCGGGTGATCTGGACATGGGGTGGGAGGTTGAGGGGCTCGCAGCCCTGTTTCTCTGTCTCGACATGCTGGTGCCGTGGCCTGGTCGCTCTCCGCTGCGGGGCCGTCCCGTGCTGGTGGGATGCACAGGGGCGTCCCCGTCCCCCTGCCTGTGGCTTTCAGTGCATTTGCTGAATGGTGGGTCATAAATGTCTTCAGACATTTCCAAATGTGCCCCGATCGAGCACCGCTGCTCTGGAGGGTCACGGGACCTCATTCATTCATTCATTCATTCACTATTTATCCATCCGTTCACGCATTTATTACTGAGCTCCCACTGTATGCCAGGCAGGAAACAAGACAGATCAGATTTCTGCCCTCTTAGAGCTGGCAGTGGAGCAGGGGAGACGAGCAGAGAAATAAAATACCAAGGTGAGTGCGGAGATGCAGCGATGTGTCGGCTCCGTGAGCACGACTTTGGGACTTGCTGACTGTTCTCCCAAGTGCCTGGCACAGAGCAGCGACCCAATAAATATGTTTGCATGAACAATTGACTGAAATAACTAATTATTAGCTGCCAAGGGTGGCAGCTTTGGATAGGGTGGTTGGAGATGTTCCCTTGGGGAGGGAGCATCCAGCTGATCATTTAACTGTGACAATGAGCCACTGTGCGAAGACCGGGCGGACGGTGTTCCTGGCCGAAGGGAGAGCAGGTGTTTTGTTCCAGGGCTGGAAAGGGCTTGGGCTGTCCAAGGAGCTTACCCAGGATGTTCCCGCCCCTCGTTCTCATGGCCAATGGCAACCTGCATTCAGATTTCAGCTCATGCCTTGCTTCCTTCTGAGCCCACCAGACTGGAGCTGACTCTGGCACACATTCCACAGGGCTCCACCCTGCTCCTGATGGCACTGAGCAGTCTGAGCAGTCAGCTCATACCTCACTGGATGGGGAGGTTGCCGGGGCTGGAGGACCAGAGGTCACGTCTGGGCCCCGGCCTCAGAACCGTACCTGGTATGCTTAGTCAGTGCATGTCGAATGAGTGAATGGATGGATGGATGGACGGGCAGATTAGAAAGCAGGAAGGTAAAACCAGAGTTCCTGGGAACAAAAAGAGCCCAAGAATATGTCTGCAGCTTGGAGTAGGTCTTGGCTCTCTTCATCTCCCGGGCTCCACTCACCCACCTGGACCCAAGTCCTTGGCCCACCTTCGCTGGTAGATGCCAAGAGGTGAAAATATTTTCTAGAAACAGACAGGAAGTTAACATCATCCTCCCATCGGGGAAAGATTCAGAGAACAAGCTTTTGGTTGCTATGGCAACTTTAAGTGTCAGACATCTCTATAGCCTTGAGGGGTGTGCGTGTTGTGCGTGTGCATGTGTGTGCGTGTGTTTGGGGGCGTGGGGGGGAAATTAGCACTTTTGAGTTCAGACAAATACTGAGGCTTTGAGAGGACATGTGAGCTAAGTCTATTGAATCGTGAAGGGTGTCGAAAGGGTGAACTTAAACTTGTTTTCCAGAACCCAAAGCGACAAATCTCCCGAGCTTGGTTTGAGGGCAAATAAATAGCTATAAAGTAGCAACCTCACAAAACCCAGCAGGGAAGAGTGGCTTGGAAGAAGCTAAGGAGTCTCTGGGGACAGGAAGAGGACCTTCTAAGTCCCTCACTCCACCTCGTAGCATCCACTTGACCTTAGGCAAGTGACTTAGGTCTTCCGAATGCTACCTCCTTCCTGAGGACGCAGCGGGCACAGCTTGCGAGGACACGGACGAGATCTCTGGAGGACCTGCAGGGAAGCCGGTGAGCCCTGGGAGGGAGGGGAAGTCGCCGGAGATGAGCTGGCGGGGTTGGCAGGGGCGGGGCCGGGAAGGGCCGTGTGGGGCATGGAGGTGGAGGGCGTCCCCCAGGGCAGCCATCTGAGAGGCATGCTCGGAGTTTGCAAAGAACAGCAGGAAATGGCTATAGTGTTTTAAGCAAGGCGGTGAGAAGATCAGATTCCATTCTGGAAGTCCTCTTCCGTCTTGTAGAGTTTGGCTAAGTGTGTGCTACCTTTGCTTGAAGAACAAGAAGGATGTCTAGGAAGGGTTGCTAGATAAAGTAGAAGACCAGACGCCCAGTGAAATTTGAATTTCAGATGAACGACAGATACTTTTCCAGCATACGTACGTCCCGCAGTATGTGTTGTGTTTATCTGGCAATCCTACCGCGAGCACTGGATTCAGCCCCCTCCAGAGCCCCGGGCTGGTTGGGTAATCAGCCCTGAGCTGATTCGTTTCCTTGGAATCTTCTGGAAGCTGGGAGTCATCTCTGAGATGCGCCCATTGATACGATTACTCAGTGTACCATCACTTCCGGGAGCATGGTCTCAGCTCCTACAAAGTGACTCATGCTGAACTGATTAGTTTCAGAAAAAAAATGAAAATAAAAACGACTGAATGGTTGTTTACGGCTGGCCCATGTTTCACTTGATTTATAGCTTTTTGCTGGGCCGGCCCCAAGTTGGGAGAAGAGACATGTTCCTCCTTTGCCTGCTGAGCCCTTCTCACCTGCCGGGGATACCTGCGAAGTTGCTGACACTGCCCTTGCTTCCTGGAGGCTGGGGTGGCCTCCGGGCAGCTTCGGTGTCCTTGCAGACCCGTGCCGGGCAGCGGACACGTGCAATCCTTCACTGTGATCTTTGTTTTCCAGCCATCAGCGGAGCTAAATAAAGCTCACATCAGAATTTTACCTGTTTTCCAGGTAAATGCCTACCTGGGGGCATTTGCACCGTTCCATAAAGGCTCCGAAGAAGATCGACTGACATCTGAATATCGGCTCCACCACTTCCTGGCCGGGGGAGCTTGTACCGGTTCCTCGATCACTCTCAGCCTCAGTTTCCCATTCTGTAAAATGGGGACGCTACGAAACGTGGCGCCCCATCTCCTCGCGGCGTTGCTGCGATCTGAACGAGGAGCCGCCATCGTGCGTGTCTCCGGCACAGAAGCACGTGGGGAGCCTGGAGGCGGGGGACCGCCTTCGGCGGCGGTGGGTCACAGCCACGCACCCCGACAGACAGCACTGAGGCGAAACGATCCAGATGGGAAAACGGGCTTCAGGAAAACGCCGGCCACACGCTCGGACACGCTGGCAGTGACTGCGGCTCGCTGGGGTTTCAGACATCGAAGGAAGGGGCCAGACAAGGGACGGACCTTTAGCAAGACACGACGACGTCTTGTTGCTGCGCTTTTGAAGGTCTAAGCAGATTGATCGTTTCCCCCGGCCGCATCCCATTCGTGAGCTTTGCGTTTGAGATGAGCTTGGGGGCTAGGAACACGCCAACGGTTCCCAAATCCACCTGGGGCTCCATTTTCAGCGGCCAGTTTCTCCCCTCTCTGTCGCTTTAATGTCACTTCGTTTCTTGACACCGACCCGTAGACACCCCCCTCCCCTGCCACATTACGAAATATACATTCTATTCTTTCCCCAGAAAACAAAATGAATAATACATTTATAAGAGTAGTGTGTTTATGTTGGAAATTAAGGGCAATAAAGAGAAAAAGGAAAAATCACTCCGATTCTGACCAAAGAGATACTCATTCTTTTAAAATAACGTTTTTGTTCCTGATTATTATCTGAAGTTAAAGGTTATTAAAGTAGAAATTTGGAAAATAAAGAGACAAAAAAGAAGACGAAATTCTACTACCCAGAGATAATTACCGTGGACATTTCGGCATCTTCCTTTCCCTTCTCGAATCTCTAATTCTCCCTCTGTCTGTCTCTCTCTCTGTCTCTCTCTCTGTCTCTCTCTCTCTCTCTCTCTCTCCCTCTCCCTCCACATTTGAGATGTAATTATATAAACTCATTACTTACAGCTTAGAAGGCAGTTTTTAATCATCTAATTTCAAGCCATGAGAATTTTCCCATGTCATTTCGTCCTTCTGGAAAACAATAACTCCGAGGTTGCACAATGGCCCGTTCCCGCCCGTGGTTTGGCCGAATCTAACCGTCCCTCATTGTGGACCATTTAGTTTGTTTCTAGCTTTTGACCACGGCAGAGTGTTCCCCGAGTCTTCGCCCACTAATCCGTGGCCACGTTTCTGATGATGGCCCCAGGACAGATTTTCCAGACATCTGAGTCTTCAGAGAATGCATCTATTTTTAAGGTTAAAATTAATTAAATGTAAACGTCTAATTTGCTGGTGATGTTCATAGAGGTCATTGGCATTCCCAACTGAAGGAAAGTAGGGTACCAAGAATCCCCGTGAAACTCGAAAATTTGTGGCGCTGTAGAGATGGCTGGAAAAGCAACCCGAAGAAAGGAGAAAGGAATTTTTGGCTCTACTTGAAACATCTGTACACATTTCACAGCTTCCAACACAAATTTTGGTGCAATGAAACCACAATTCTCATCAATCTGCCAATGCCCGACGTGAAAACAAGGTAGTGAGCTCGTCGGGAGACCTGTGGGGACGCTGGACTCTGTTCCCAGAGAGACACAGCTTGCTCGCCATTGCGAAGCGCCCGCCTCGAGTTCCCTTACAATGTTTGGTCCACCCCAGACTCCACTGCTGCTGACGGGAGCCATGGCCTTGGCCCCGACCCCGAGAACCCGTGGCGGCTGTCCCGGGATTCAGCCAGCTGCAGTCTGGAATGGGTTGAACGGCTGATTTTTATCTCACACGAATCATGCCAGGTTTCCCGGGATGAAAGGGAATCGTAGGGGTGGGGTTGCCGACTGGGGAGCATGGCATGGTCATGCCCCAGCATGCAGCACCCTGCCCTTCCTGCCCGAGACCCCAGCCTAGAGCACCTGGGCCTTCCCGAAGGTGACTGAGACACCAGACACCGTTCCCATGCCTGACGCCGCCTTCGTCCCCATCCCTGAGAAGGACGGCAGGGTTAACACGTGCTCCTGACCCCAGGTCCTCTTGTGCGACCTTGGGTAGTCACCCAGCCTCCCCGATAATTAACACACGCATCTCAGATGGCTGATGTGAGGATTAAGTGTGTTCTCGCATAGACAACCCTCATGACAGGCCTGCCACAGAGTCGTTATTTTTGCCCCGAGAATGTGAGTCCCATGGGACAGGCACTTTGTCCCGTCTGCGGCGGCCTGCCCAGTGCCTAGGATGGTGCCGGGCACAAAGTAGCACTCCATAAGTATGTGCTGAGTGCGTGTGCTCTGCTCACGGGAGCCCCCTGTCTGAGCAGGGTACTAGCAACAGCCTGAGCATCCAGCTCGTTTATTTTGAATCCAGGAACGCATGCTGTGTCCCCTGGGGCGGGAGTCTCCGGGCTCTGTAAGGATCAAAGATGGGCCAATGTTGGCTCTTTGCTCAAAGAGAGCCGAGTGTGTTCATCCAAACCATCGGTAGCGAAGACACTTGTTCCCATCTCCTGAGCCCTTACCGCGTGCCCAGCCCTTCATGGACACCCAGAACCCAACCGCTGTCCTCTAGAGAGTTCTTCTGCGACAAGCACACACAGAAAATGGTATTTACACAGCGCAGTGGGGTCAACAAGACAGGCTGGGGGACATCTGCATGGAGCTGGATGAAAAAAATGCATCACATTGAAAATACTCTAGGATTATGATAAGGAGGCCAAAACACAAAGGATTATGGGGTATATTTAATATTGAGTTTTGTTTAAGACATCCGAACAAAACCTTGTCGCCTTACAAAAAAACAAACGAACAAAAAAACCTTGAACTTGCTTCCATAAATGTCCTTGGTTTACGTCAGATTTTACGACTGGCATGATACACTATTCCAGAGTGAGAATTTTGCTAGCGATGTCTTCCAATTCTTCACTGTCACTATCTTTAAACATTTCTAAATAAGTAAGGCATAGAATCTTGAAAATCAATTTGAAAACAACATTTAACAAAGGAAGAAAAAAAACAACAGGTGAAAATATATTGAAAGAATCCAAAGGTGTTTTTCAAACGATGTATGTAGAACATTGCGATTTCTTATGTGCATATGAAAGAATTTCACACTCCATTGAACTTTGGGTATCATGCATTCCAAAATAATGTGGAGACTCTAGTTTCCAGAATGTACGATGACCTGGCAGCGGCTTGGATGCTGTTAAAAGTATAATGCCAAAGATGCAGAAGTTGAGAGGCTCACTGTACTCTAGGGCCTTTATAAGTCATTAGAACGATCTTGGCTGTCAACCTGAGCCACGGGCAACTATTGCAGGGGTTCCAGCCGGTGACGTGATCGACTTAGATTTCAACAGCGCCCCCTGGCGGCTGTTGTGGGAACAGGCGGCACAGGGGCCTGGCTGGAAGCAGAACAGGGAGGCCCGCTGAGTGCCCAGGCGAGAAGCTGGTGGCCTGGAAGACGTGACAGTCAATCAGAGTCCCTCCCTACCTGGGATCTCATCTTGTCACTCAGGAATTCCACATCAGGCGACCAAACTAAAGAAATAGCCCCCAAACCCACAACAAACAAACACAGATTTAAAAGGGGTGGGAGAGGTTCAGGAGGGGATCGGATGAAAAAAAAAAGTGGGAGCGACACCCACATTCAACAACAGGGGCCTAGCTAGGCAAAGCTGAGGGCGTGGAGCTGGCAAAGGGGCGGCCTGTCGGTCGCTGCGTCCCCCGAGCTTGGAGGGGCTCCATCACTGCATGTCACCTGACTGATCACAGCAGGACAGCGTACCCAGCGCTTCGGTGATTGGAACATCTGGACAAGATGCGCTCAGAAGGGAGGGACAAAGGAGGCAGGGTGCAGCTGGAGGTCCCGAGGGAGCAGGCCAGCCTCTGGGGAGGGCCAGGGCTGGCAGTCTGGGGCGGGTGTGGGTCTGGGTGGGGCCTCAGCTCCAGGCACCGCCCCTCTACAGGCCTGGCCCTTGGAGTTTCAGGGTGTCTCCTCCCCCCGCCTTTTCCACACCATCGGGGTTAGCGACAGTCAGCAGTTTTGTTGTGGGGCTCACGAGCAGAACACATGGGTACACGGGCTCCCGGCCTGGCCTGCCTCCCGACGGGCGGGACGTGTTCCCAATAAACCCCGCGATTTTAATGAGTCCTTTACAACTGCTAAATGATTAAGCCCAAGACTGACGAGAGTAACTGGTAGCCCCGAATCTTGGCAGCAAATGAGAGGAGCAGGGCCCCGCCCCGCCATCCCCTCCCGCTGGCCAGCGAGCGCTGGCAGAGCGCAGTTTAATTCATAAACTAATAAGCGCCCATGTGATTCATAGTCACCTGGGAGACCTCCTTTTCTTTCCCCGCAGTTCCGACCGAGACCTGCACTGGGAATGACCTCTACCTCACGCCTGCGGCAAGCAGGAGCCACCAGGGGACCCGCGGGTCTGTCGGCGCGGCGGCCAGGCCTGTCCAGGCAGGGTTTCCGGACAGAGCAGATCAAGCCCAGGACGCCCAGGTGAATGCGAACTTCTGAAAAACAGCAACGAATTGTCCCGAATATTTCACAGGACACGTTTACACTAGGAGATGATTGCTGTCGATCTGAAATTCACCTTTAACGGGGCCGTTCTGCGTTTCATCCGGCAAACCTGTTCCCGGTATAAGACCTATTGGAAACCAGTTTTTAACCTGGGGAACAATCCAAAAAATGATCACTGCTTTCTCGTCGTGACCTTCCAGGGCACGAAGCACTGTGAGCCGTGGCACCCGAGTATTATGGCATGGTTGAGAGGGGGCTTTGGGGCATGGGTTCAAACCTTGGCTCTGCCACCTTTTAGCTGTGTGGCCTTAGGCTGCTTATTTAACCTCTGCGAACCTCCGCTCCTCGGGCATGATGCTGGGACCTATCTCATAAGGGTGTTTTGAAAACGTCATGCCACGCTTCACACGAAGCCCTTAGCACAGGGTCTGGCTCTCAGCAGGCCCGCAGCACACAGAAACGAGTGTCACTTCGTCCGTCCAACTTCGCTCCTGTCGCATCCATACGGAATCTTCTGAAGGTCTTTTCTCTGAAGATTACAATGCCTGTGCTGGAAGGAAACGTGGCCTCGGGGGTGACCGCATGACCCGGACAGGCTGGGACCTTTGGCTCTCGCAGTCAGAGAGGGTTGGCTCGAAAGGTGTGTGGGGTTCAGAAAGGACAAACCCATCACACAGTCCTTGTGAGACCTGTATGGGGACCCACCTCCCCACTTACGAGTTGTGTCGTTTAGTGCAACTTCTTTCTGCTCTTGAGCTGTTGTAAAGACTGCATTCAGTGACACGGCATGTGCAAATGGCGCCGGGCACGCAGTAGGTTGCTCGCTGAATGAGACGGGGCGGTTGCTTCCTCCCTGCCCTGATTTCCATTATTGACATTCAGTCTTATCTCTCCTCCCACAGTATTAGCTGCTGGAGGGCAGGGCTGCGATGCTACTTTGAACTTGGCCCAGTGCTCCGAGGTCTGGGGAATTCAAAAGTCAAACGACTCAAATACTTGTGGAGTGGCATCAGTCGCCTGTGTCCTGGTCGATGTCCCACAGCTGGACGTGGCACTGAGGGGTTCAGTCAGCGTTGCCTTTGCCCTGGGTCTCAAGCTCACTCAAATAGGGGACTTACATAAGATAAGTCTATTTCCTTCTCATTTAGAAGGTGTCTCAAGGAGAACAAGCCGGGACTGGCAAGCTGCACCCCATTCTTGGGAATCTAGGCTCCTTCCGTGTGTTTGCTTTTCTTGCTTTTCTGGCATGAGACTTCCAGCTTTAGGTCTCCTCACGGTTCCAGACGGCTGCTGGAGCTCCAGCCATCATAACTTATTCTGAGCAGGAGAAAGGAGCAAGGGGGTTGCACTGAGAGAAAGCGCACACTCCCCAGCTGCCTTCAAGGAGCCGACCAAGCATCCCTGTGCAAAGACTTCCCCTGACATCTCATGGGCCACGTCTACCTACAGGGAATCGGGAAATAACGTTATTTATCGCATTACCACTCAGAATAAAGAGCAGGTTGTCTTAGGAAGGAAGGAGAGATGACATTGGCTAGGCGCTTAGCAGTCTTCGTCGCACATGGTACAGGTCACACGTGGTAGAGGGCAGGGTCTCCAACTCCAATGCCCCCAGAGTCCAGGTACAGCAACAGGGGGCAGAGGGGACTTCGGCAGACTGGCAGATCCATGGCCCACCTCCAGGAGGCCCCTGCACTCAGCCCCGGCTGGTTGTTAGAACGAGCCCCATTGGTCCCAGTTTTTGTTTATTGGATTTTTTTTTAAAGAGCATAATGAAATCTAGATTGTAGATGGTGATCTCTCAACTTCTAAATGCTGAGTTTGCAACTATTTACAAAAATTTAAAGAATACGAGTGGCAAATACATTTGGCATGTTTTGACGCAGGGGAGGCTATGCGTTTTTATCCTCTGATTAGAGCAGGAAAATACAATACTTACATCACATGGAATTATCTAGTGAAATCTGTGTGTCAGTCATTGTGGGGGAGGAAAGTTAACTGAACATAATCAAATCCGCTAAGGTTGGGAGATGTCTGTGACTTTGGGTGTTTGCGATGGCAGCCGGGTGAGGGGGACGCTGTGAGAGGGACGATGCCCTGGCCCCTCGTCCAGCCTCCTTGTGTGTCCAACAGCCTCCTAGCCTCCCAGCTGTGCTGGGCCAGGCCACGTGGAGAGGGGGCCGGGGGCCAGTCCCAGTGTGTCATCACGTGGGGTCCCAGGCAAAGCCCGATCGACTCAGCCTGCTTGTCTGCACCGGGGCCTTTGCCCAGATTCTGGGTGGATTCTGTTGGGCATGGGTCTCAAACTCGGCATCTGAGATCTCAGAGTCCGCATTACACATAGAAGCTGAAGGTCAGTGGGCCGATCTCGAAGATAAATGACAGGGAGGGGGGTTCTAGGCCTCAGTCCAGTGCTCTGACCGTTCCCAGCCGAGACCGAGATGTCAGCCGCCGTGCAAATGTCCCGGCTTGCCTTTTCGTCACCAGCTAAATGTCAGCTGCAAACGCAACCATTCTGTCGCGAGCCTGCGGCTTGGTTCCAGCTTCCGGCCGGCACGGAGGGCCACTGTCCACTGACGGCTGTGTTCTGGCGACTGCATTCCAGCAGTCAACTTAACTTCCTACCTTTGGCATTGGCCAAGCTTCTAAGAAAGAATTAAGGGTGACCAATCGTCCTGGCTGGCCAGGGGCCGAAGCGGTCCCAGGACACAGGACTTCCTGCTTTAAACCGTGCCGTGCTGGCCACTCTCTCTCCACCCTCACTGTCCGCACACAGCCTCATGTCCCTTGCCAGAAACAGGGCGAGGGAACCTGTAACTGGCCGCGAAGGGTTCTAGAACATGAGGTTATCGTCCTGGAAAGCTGAGTTCCCAGGAAGCTCTTAGAACCATCCCAACCCGCAGAAAGCCACAAGCAGCGGGCCCACGGGCCGGAGCCTTGCTCCCAACGGAAAACAAACAACGTCAGTAACATACGGGGCGCGGGGTGAGGGGTGGGGTGTTATCTTTGTTCAAGATCCAGAGAGGTGAAACCCAGTCCCCACTACGATGAATTTTCCTCTTGTTCTCGGCACAAGGTGCAAGGTCGTGCATAGAGCATGGTCCCACGTTTGCTTCAAAACATAACGAAACTAGAGAAGCATGTCCAGGGGGTGGGGCGTTGCATGAGCGGAGAGGAAGTGTGGGGCCACACACACACACACCCACACACACCCACACACACGCATGCACGACAGCTAGCAGAGGGGCCTGCGGGGGTGGGATTGGAGGGTGCGGGACGCTCCTGGGTTGCTTGAGTCTGTTCACCAGATTTTCGAGACCTGATACCTGCAAAGATTTAAAACAGAACCACCATTTCTTGACACTTAAGATGCTTCATACTGAACACTAAGTGGCCGTGGGCAAGAGAGGGCGCCGAACAGCCAGGATACGTCCGTCAACGCAGACGGCACGTCGCGGCACAGACGGTGACGTGTCATCCCGTGGAAATAGAGTTAGCAGTTGCCGTATCCGTTCAAGTGTCAGCGAAGCTCTGGGAGGGGTCGCGCCAAGGCTGCAGCATAATCTCATCCCCAGGAGAGGGGAGGTTCAGGGCACTTGAACCTCCAAATCCATCCCCTGCCATTTGGGGTTTCTTCTCCTAATGAGCATATGCTTTTTTTTTTTTTCCTTGTTAAAAGGCATATATCAAATTTCCACCCAACAGAAAGTTCTCCTTTTAAGCAAAACCCCCGTGTTCACAGACCTATGAGAGTGACAGGGTCCCTTGCCCGTAGGCCATCTTCCTGGCGCAAAAATAGGACACATTTTATGTAACTTTTCAAGAACAAATCTCTCGTGTAATTAATTAAGCCTATAATTATAGACCAATTTTTAAAAATGTAATTTGTAGCTTCCCTACAATACTCATTTCGAGCTTGACTTCTGATGTGGGCTAAATTATATTGGAACCAATTTTTACGACTTGGAGAGTGAGGAGGACTCAGGCTCCATCTGTGATCGATTTAAATATATTGTCATTTCTGTATTTATTTCTTCATAGCAATGGCTATTTATGGAACCAAGTATACACCTCAGGCCTTGCACACAGGGCTCTGGAGAGTTCGTTTTATTTAAACCCCGAGGCCACTTTCCGGGGTTTGGGGAGACGCGTTTCCTCCATCGTGGTCATCTCTTGCTCCTTATTCATTGCCACGTCCCTCTGAGGGTCAACGGTTTTACAGAACAGGTTTTATTCTGCTTGTGGCATGAAAAAGAAACCTCTGGTTTTGAGTAGCATCCCCTGCACCGTGGGACATTTTCGTGAGAGCGAAGGGATTTCCACCTGGGGACTGAGCGCCTTGCACGCCGCAGGTCCGCTGTCCACCCACCCGCGGCCTTGCTCTGCAGAAAAAGAGATGGCCAGGCCCGTCCTTTGCTCTCTGGGTGTTTCTGCAGTTGGAGGTTCTCTCCTGGCCATTTGAAGCACGAAGGAGGTTCTGGGAAACACAAACCCTCTTTCAGGGTGAAAAGGGCCCTGCTTTTAGGGAGGAGGCAGGGCTCCCGTGAGCAGAGCCATGAAGTCCCTGGCTTTGCCTCCTTCGCTGGGACAGAGAGACGGAGTCTGAGCCGAGTTACTATTGACACAGGATCTCACATGTAACGGAGAGGTGAGCCTCACTTTCCAGCCCACCCATCAGAGCAAACGGGCACAGGACCCAGGACAAGGGGGTGTCCTGTGAGCACTGCCGGCCCGTTGGGGATGATCGGCAGCAGGCAAGGTGCTGAGGCCTACCTGTCTCTTTCTTGTCTCCAAATGGCCTGCCTTCGGTTCTGAGTAAAGGTGTTGGGGGTGGGGG
The DNA here is from genome assembly GCF_902729225.1 of Pteropus medius. Classification (NCBI taxonomy): domain Eukaryota; kingdom Metazoa; phylum Chordata; class Mammalia; order Chiroptera; family Pteropodidae; genus Pteropus; species Pteropus medius. Next base: position 23,709,977 of record NW_024342471.1, read on the forward strand.
GCTTTCTTCACCCCTGGGGAAGGAGTCCCTATCTGTCAACAGCTTCCAAAAGGGCCACCTTCCAACCTGGTGTTTCCTGATTTTGGACTTTCACCCTGGAGACAGGGTTCTAATTAAAATGCGTGCTGCCTCTCAGGAGGATGACTCACTCCAACCCGCGGGAGGAGCCCTACCCCCAATACCTTTTGAGTCATTTGGGGTTTCTATCGCCTTGAATAAACTTTGAATTACTCCTTTTGTTGAAAAGATTATTATTAGGAAACACCTTCGCGAGCCGTCCGTACATGCCATCGCATTTCAGCCAGTGTCGGAGCCGTGTGCCTTTGGAGGCTCGGGCAGGTTCAGGGGGAAGGTGGCACCCCAGCCGGCTCCCCAAAGACTTGCTGCAACGCGGGGCCCAGCTGGCTGGCATGCCTGACCGCAACATCCCGGGGCGGGTCTGCTTAAGACACAGGGAGTCAGGAAATCAGAGGCGAACTCTGCAGAGATCCAGGACGGCTGCCCAGGGCCCGTGCATGACGCAGAAGCCACCAGCTTTGCTGAAAACTGCCCTTCCCGAAGAATGAGATGAAGACGCTTGCCCCAGGCAGGAAGAACAACCGAAATACAAAAACCGCTCACTGTCCCTGAAGACTGCGGGCCACCAGTTTTTGATGATAGCTTTATTTGGTGGGTGTTCTCAACCGCTTAGACTTAGGATTGGGGGAGGAGGGTGGGAGTGGTAAAAATTCCGATGCTTGGGACCCCTACCCCGACCAACAGGATCAGAATTTCTGGGCAGTTGAATTTAATTTTATGTTCTATAGCGCTATAGCGCTCCAGGTGAGTTAAATAGGCGGCTGAGGCTGAGAACCACCAATTTCATCAAGGGGCCTTTAACTTGAGAAGAAAATTTAAAATTCAAGATGCAAAAAGGAATAAAGCCTGGCCAGGGAAGTTCCTCTGAATTCCGTCTCTCCCCGCTCATTAAGGGCTTTCTCAGGAAGCGGAGGGGGGGGCCGGCCAGCTCCAAAGTCGCTCGGGACCCGGCCAACAGTATTCAGCGTTCACGTGACGCCCTCTGCTGGCCACGAAAACCGGCCAACTCTTTTCTGAAACGGACGGTGACAAGGGGCCTGTCTGGTGACTCGCTGGTGGGACAGAGTCTTCTCCGACGCTGCAGTCCACACAGTGGGGAACTTTAGAAGCAAACACCAAAACGTTGGCGGGGAGCCAACGGGCTTTTCCACCCTTTTATTCTGCCAAGGCCACTGTTCCAGAAAAGAGAAGACATTTTCCCAGCAAAAATATAACAACGCAATTGCAGGCTGGCTGTCCGCTGGCACTGGCTGGAAGGAGAACTTTGAGTTGAGAAATTCTTCTTCGGTGGCTGTTGTCCTGCCGTCATCAGGGCCGTGTGTTTAACGCTCTGCTGTCGTCGACCTGAAGGTCTCAGTCCTTTTTGAACAAGGAACTCTGCGTTTCCGTTCTGCACCGGGCCTCGCCGATGATGCGGCCAGGCCTGGTTTTAACCGGTGACTCTGTGTGACCACGTGGCTGTCGGTTACTCGAGAACTGTTTGCGGTGCCTCCCGGTGCCAGGCCCTGAGGATGCAGAGGCGACAGCACAGACGGAGCCTGCCCTCAGAAAGCTTACTTCCCAGAGCGGGTTTGCCGCACACGCTTACCCAGGGGTGCGTCAATAAATAAGATCTACATTAAAGGGTGACGAGTCTCTGGAGGATATTCTGGAGGAGATCAAAGAGCCAGGGAGTGGAGGCCTGGGGAAGCTTCTGGAAGGAAGTGAAGCCACGGACAGGAAGGAGGCGCCGGAGCCGGGGAGCTGGACGATGTCAGTGGAACAGGGAGGGTGTCGGCCAGACTCCCACGTGGAGTAGGGGCGGGGTGGCAAAGAGAACTCTGCAAAGGGTTTCTCTCCACCTGAGCCAATGTCTTCACATCTCTTTCTTCAGCCAAAGGCTGGAGGTCCCTGTCCTCTTGTGCAGATGGCTCTGAGGGATGAAAGTCAGAGATTCAGAATTCCCAGGGAAATGACAGAGGGCATAGCGAGGCTTCTCGTCTCCCTCCGACTGTGGGATTACAGCGTCCAGCCTCAGACAGCCGCTCTCACACGTCCCCGCGGCCCCCGGCACCCAGTGGGTGCTGGTGGATCACCTCAGAGGCCCGCCTGGTCATAGATCCAAGCTCCGTCTGCACGACACAAGGCCAGTAAAGAAATAAAAAATGCGATCATTTGTCTTCTGCTTCTGATGCCTAGAGAGAAGGAGGCTGGGCACGCACAGCCAGGTGTTTGGGAAAATAGCCCATCCCTGGATGAGGAAACTCAAATTCAGGTCGCTAATGGCAAATGCACCATTAGCAACAGGGTGACAGCCGCCCGGGTAGCTAATGGCAAATGTGCCATTAGCTGCAGGGTGACAGCCACCCAGGGCTGCAGTTCCAGTCTGGAAAAACATCACAGCTGCCAGCAAACACCCTCTCTCCCATCAGGCCAAAGAGGCATGGGTATTTTGTCAGTTCAGTCAGCCCTCTCTCTGTCCTCTGCCCTCTGGGGAGACTTGGCCTCCGTCAAACCCTTTGGGTTCTTAGGCTTCTCATCCCAGTGGGTGCGGAACCAGGGAGGGGTGAGGCCCTAAGGACCGAGCCTTGTCCTCAGACTGACCCCCAATGTCTTCGGGCTGCATCGCGGCTCCCGTCTGTCTTTGCGGAATGCTGCTCGGGGGCCGTGTTTAGTGACCATAGGTGCTTGGGGATTTTCGCGTGTGTGTGTTACTGGTGCGGCCTTTTGCCCAGTTGGGGCCAGTAGCGTTTATTCACCATTTAGTTTTTTATTTGGAAACATTTATTTATATGACGTCTCCATCCATCTCTCTGGTGTTAAAGGTTTTCTTAGAAACAGGAATGGGTGTTGAATTTTATGAAATTCCTTTCTGACATCTGTCAAAATGATGATAGAGTTTTCTTCCTCCACTGGCTAGTGCGAATTATGTCAACAAATTCTTTCCTAATAAAGCATTCCTGCGACTCTGGAATGCATCCCACTGGTCACCCTGCTGTCCCTTTTGCCATTCAAAGGCTGTTTGTCCTTCTTCTTCAGGTCCTTAATATGTCCTGGAGTTTTATTAGCAGGGAAAAATTAATGTGAAAACTCTATCCTTATTCTTTATCTTCCATGAAATAACTTAAAAACATTTTTAAACAAAAAGAAGGACTGTGCCATAACACGGTTCTACATTGGACTTTTTATTTTCAGCTCAAAAGCCACATTCCCAGGCAGAATAGAGCTCTGGAGCTCCTCCTGTATCTCTGGTTGTTTTTGGGGGATCCCCTCTTTTTCCTGGGGTGCTCGCAGTGCAGATTTCCCCCGGGACGTTGTCCTCAGACCTCTCCTCTGGTTTTAGCCAGCCCCCCGCGGCTTCCGCTCAGAACAACCTGCAGACCCAGCCTCACCTCCTCCATCCCCACTCAGCTCCGGGCACTGATGCCGCCTCCAGAGAAGCCGGCGGCCCCAGCCCAAGGCCTCAGACCAGGGTGAAGGGGCAGACGGTCTGGGCCAGGCCGGCGGGGGTGAGTGCACCCCCAAAGGTGATTCTCTTGTGTTCCATTGGAATAGATGTAATCAGTTCGCAGAGGAAAACCACATTTTGTTTAGTCTTTTCCTGGCCCAGAATGCCTGGTATTTAATAAATCCTGGAGCCAGCCCCGAGGGGGACTGGCTTTTATGGGCCCCAGGCGGCCCTCCGAGCCCCCTCCCCCAGGCAGAGGGCTTGACCTGCTGGCTGCTGATTGGAAGAGGGGGGCTTTCTTCCCAGCCCCACCTCCCCGAAGCTGCCACCTTTTCCATCAGATGAAATGAAACTGGCCTCTGAGGGGCCTTGCTCCAGGCCCCCCCGACCCCAATAACGCCATGCAGCAGTGTCTCCAGTTTAAAGAACTTAACCCACTCCGGGGCCAACCCCAAAGGAACTCAGGGTGCCTTTTGACCTCTGGTTAGCTGATGTCATGGTTCAGCAGAGTCACACTGGGGGTCTTGCTGCCGGAGGGAGCGCCTTACTGCTGGAGACTGGAGATGCAGCAAATCCTTCTGTCATTAAGACAGACGGAGGCGAGGGGTTCTGGGGACTGGTCCTGGCCCTCCAGTCACAGCAATCCCACCGAGACCTTGGCTCGTTCATAGCCAAGACCTCCAGGCCCTGGGGCAAAGGATGGACCAGGCACACGGAGCATCCCCGCCAGCGGCTGACTCACCGGTGGAGGAATTTCGGGTGGTGGGGAGGATGTTTGATGTGACCAGGGGCACTGGGCCAAGTTCACTGCCAAATTTCAGGATCAGGCAGAGTCACCACGTGTTGATTCACCAGTCGCTGGCTGGGCCCGGGTTGCGTCATGGGGAGCAGATGTGCCCGGCCCCTCGTTGGCTTCGTGGACCCCTCCCAGACCCACCTCACTAATCAGCGGTGCAGAGGGCATGCCTGCCATCACTCCCCAGGGATTACAGTAGGAGCCGCCTGTCCAGACCCTGCTCCAGCTCCTCTGGGTTCCCGTGATCCAGGCCCTAACCGCGAACCCGCAGAACAGATGGGAACACCCATTCCATGCTGCACGTCATGAGCTAAAAACCAGCCCAGGTGGTTAGCGTGCCCAGCTGGCTGGCTTCTCGCACATACAAGAGGTGGTGGGTCCCCTCGGTCCGTGGAAGGACTGGCAGCCCCAGGGGGCTGGCTTTGGGAAGGTTGTCTGCCCTGTGAGGTCTGTGAGGTCAGCTGAGCATCCGGTCATCTGTACTCACAGCGCTACTCTACGGAACATCGCTATCAAATTCTGCTCCCACGGGGTTTGCCCGGGAGCTGGGGGAGATGGAAAACAAACAGACAGGACATCTATACCTTTCAGGAAGGGCTGTGAAGACGACGGAGCAAGGGAATGTGGAAGAGGGTGGCTGCAAGGGGGACGGTGTGGGTCGGGTGATCAGGGACGGGTCCCTGGAGGCAATGATTTAGATCATGAGATCTACACGACAAGAAGGAGACAGGTGTGTGGCCATCCGGAGGAAAAGCAGAAGGGGCTGCAAGAGCAAAGGCCTTGTGAGGGGAGGGAGCAGGTGAGCGGAGGCCTGGGCGGGTCTGTGTGGCTGGGGTCAGGGACCCCAGGGACCAGCAAGGGAGCTGATGCTGGTGAGAAGCAAAGACACAATGACACGGGGCTTGGATGCCTGGGGAGAGAGTTGGGGTTTTGTCCTAAGACAATTAGAAGCTATAGGAGGACTTAAGCATGCGGTGACAGTGACTGCTCTGACCCCTGTGTGAAGACCGGTTAGAGGGGCCAGAGAGGGTCCAGAGAGGCAGCCAGGGCAGCCATCCGGGGGAGGGAGGCTGCAGCTCCGGCAGTTCCCTTCCATCCAGGATTCCATCCAGGCTCCGACGATGCCGTTAGTCGTCATGTCTCTGCGGCCTTCTTTAATCTGACCGACTCTTCGGCCTCTTTTTGTCCTTGGTGAAATCGTTATTTTTGAAGAGGACAGGCAGGGGGTGCTACGGCTGAGCAGCATCCGGCTCACATGCTTCTCCTTCGTAATTATTCTGACCACGTGTCTCACTCCGTCAGGCCGCTCTGTTCCCACCTGTTTGTAGTAATTACAATTTCGCCCCTATAGGGAGTTGAGTGGTGGTCCCAAAAGATATGTCCATGCCCTAAACCCTGGAGCCTCTGAATGTGACCTTATTGGGAAGAAGGTCTCTGCAATGTAATTAAGTGAAGGATCCTGGAATGAGGTCATCCTGGATTATCCAGGTGGGCCCTAAATCCAACGTCAGGCGTCCTTATGAGAGACGGACAGGAGGAAGAGGCCGTGTGAAGACGGAGGCACAGCCTGGAGTGATGTGGCCACAAGCCCGGGAATCTGGAATCACCAGAAGCTGGAAAAGACTAAGAAATATTCTCACATAGATCCTTTCGCGGGGGCACGGCCCTGCCGACACCTCAACTTTGGACTTCTGGCCTTGAGAACCGTGTGAGATAGTCCATTTCCTTTGTTTTAAGTCAACCAGTTTGTGACAACTTGTACGGCAGCCCCAGGAAACTAACGCAACTCCCTTTTTCTGTCAAAAGATCGATTTTATGGTCAGCCTCCCCATAATGCCTTTCGCAGAGTCAATTAAATGTTTGTTGATGGACAGAAACGCAATCCACCTCCCACTGGCTGAGAGTGGGGGGGTCCTCCTCGGTCCAAGGAGTGGTAGAGGGAGGGGGACCATGAGGTGGACCAGCTGGGCGGTGGAGAAGACCTCCCGCCCCGTTCGGGGCTGCAGCCACAGCCCAGGGGATGTGAAGACCTCTCAGGACATCCAAGCATTTCTGGCATCAGCCAGGGGACAGGAGAAGCCACCGGTATTTGGGTGGCTGTTGGTTGAGAGGGAGCAGCTCCCCTACCGCTGGGGACATGTGCTGGGGACATGTGCTGGGTGTTAGCTGTGTTGGGCCCTGCGGGGCTCATATCTAGGGGGAGGACAAAGCCACCCCAATTTAGGCACATCCTGCCCACCTGGGGGGCCGTACGGGATCACTCTTGCCTGCTGGCAGTGATTAGGGACACATACTGGGACCTCGTGACAGGCGCCTCCACCGCATCAGGAGGCAGCGGGTTGGGATGGGAGGTGGGGGGTTGCATGCCGCACCCCCCCCACTTGTTTCCCAGAACTTGGGGACGCCATGCTCAGCCCTACAAAGCCTGGATCTGTTTTGGGCCCCACACTCGGATCCCCTTGAGGGGCCTCAGCTGCACAGGCGCAATCGTGTGCCTTCGGGGAGGGGCTCTTTCCTGTTTTCAGTCTTCTTGGACTTATTTTGTTTTTAATTTCAGTTTAAAGAGGGATGTGAAAAACCTTAATGAACTGTGTGAAGAAGAGCTGGCAGAGGCCCTGGGGCGGCTGGTGGGGAGGCCTCCACTTCACGTCGCTGTCCTAGGCTTACCAACCACAGCGCGTCAGCCAGGGCGCGGCCCCCGCCCCGGGCCTGCCCAGCACCCCCCTGCCCCGCGCCCCCCACCTCCTCTCCAGCCAGACGCCGAGAGTGGCTGAGAGTGGCCGTGGCCTCAGAGCCCCACATGCCAGCAGGCTCCGGGTCGAGGGAGCTTGTCAGGCTCAGGGACTTGTCGTTCAGGGCTGTGAACACAAATCTACGGCTGTTTTTACTTATAGGCACTCGTGGAGATTTTCAAAACTTGCGTTCACAGGATGAAAATTTTGGCATCAGAACATAATTTCCGGAAGGAACCTCGAGCTGTCTCATCCTCGCACGTGGCCTTTGCACAAGCTGTCCCTCCACCTCTCGCTGTCTCTGTCTCTGTCTCTCTCTATTTCTGTCTCTCTCTGTCTCTCTCTGTCTCTCTCTCTCTCTCTCTGTCTTGACAGTCCCCTCTCCACCACTGCCTTCCAACAGTCCCCACCTGGCAGGGCTTGAATGGGATGTCTCTTCCTCCAGGAAGGCCTCGCTCACCTCCCCGGCCTCGGGGCTCCTAGGGCCACTTGTACTTACCGCCTGGTTACGCGCTGGCTGCGGCACCGCCGAGCGGGCATCACTGCGCCCCGGCTCGCCGCCGCCAGGCCCGTGAAACCCGCACGCACGCACGTGAGGTTATCCTTGTGGGCCCCCAGCCACGTACCTGCCAACCGGTGGTTTGAGAGAGCGGCCTGCCACACCTCTCCCGTAATCAGAAACACACCTGCTCTGGAGTCGAGACGCAAACACATCAGGCTCCAGAACTGGCTTTATAAGGCAAAAATTGCCGAAATGAAACTTCCTGTGGGAAGCGATGCATTTCCACACACGCCCCTACCTGCGGCTTTGCATATGCTGGGCCCGCTCACAGGCTGCAGCTAATTTTCCTCTGGCATGAAACAAATTGGTGTTTTTTCTGCTCAGCACCATATAAAATAAACCCAGTTAAGCCAGGAAAACGACGCGGGGGTGTAGGGAAAGAATACACTTTGGGCGACTTGTCAGTTGGGAGACTTTTAACTATAAAGAAACAAATCGTTATGATTTCACATTGCAAGTCCAGAGGAGGGGTGGCAATGCCAGATGGCTCACTCGGGAGCTTGTTAATATCACAGAAGACCCAGGATTCTTTCACCCTCCATAGGTCGGCTTTGCCCCTAGGCTCATCTCCTCAAGGCACAAAGGGGCTGCACGGGCTTCAGCCATCAACTCTTCATCAGCTGCATCCAAATGCAGAGAAGAAAAATTTCCATCTAGTGTCTATTTTTAAGATTAAATAAATCCATTCCCAGGATCCCTTCAGTGGACATCTTCTTGAGGCTTATAGGCCAAAGCCATAGCCCAAATCCCTTCCTAGCAACACCTGGCAAGCGGGGTCAAGTACTCTGATTGGCTAAAATGAAGGATCAGCAAACTGTAGCCTGGGGGCCAAATCCATCCGTCACCTGCTTTTGTAATTAGCCATCCCCACTCACTTCGATATTGCCCATGGCCACTTTTAAGCTTCTGTGTCAGAGATCATATACCTAAAATATTTACTAGATGGTCTTTTATCGGAAAAGTTCCTGGTTTAGATGGACACAGACTGATTCTGGACGGAAGGGGCCGCCCCTGAGCCCGTGGCATTGTCCAGTGAGGGAGGGGCGGAGAGTGGGGCGGGTTGATTTGGCCAGGGACCTAAGGGTGTGTGCTTCAGACGCCGCTTTGCCTCGGACCTACTGCGTGTCTCTGGGCGCCCCTCGCTCTGAGGCTCAGCTCTCGCCTCTGCAACACGGCGAAGGCTTCGGCCGCTGCCGCAGGGGTTAAACGAGGTGACAGGCCAAAAGCACCTGGTACGAAGTAGGCCCCAGGGTGCAATGTTCCCTTCAAGAATTTTCTAATGAATTTTATGCCATCGGACTCGCCCCAGAAGAGAGGCTGCCAAAGGGATTTGTGGTTTACTAATTAGAATCAAAACATCGCTCCTGTTCTCATAGAAGTCGAATGACCCAAACTAGAATTGGTTTCAGGAGCGTTCTCAAAATCAGAAAGAGCTGGCCATAAAACTCCATGAAACGGCAGCGTGGCCGAGGCGGGTGGCAGAAGCCGATCGGATGAGTTTTCTCGGGGCCTTCGGAATCCAGGGGTGCCTCACCGTCTGGGACGTTTGCTGCGGGCTGCGAGTCGAGGCAGGGGGCTGGACGAGATGGAAGGCCGAGGGCGACATAGCGACAAGCGTTGAAGGCTGAGGTCCCAACTCTGCTCCCCTAGAACCTTCTTCAATAGCTCGGCCACCCCTTATTTTGAAAGGAAATGACTGCCAGAGAAAATGCTTTCATTAACTAATTTATTTCTCTTTATTTTGTTGAAAAACGATCAAGAACATATGTATTGGCCAATCTGGACTTCTGCTGGGACAAGAGACCAGGGGACGCACAGCGAAAAGAACAGGCTGTGGGTTTAGACAGACCGGATTTGCATCCTGGTTCTCTGCTCCGACTGTGTCCACCTGGGGCAGGGAACCTCACATCTCCGACGCTCAGTTTCCTGATCTGTAAAGTGAGACCACAACAGTGTCTCCTTCCTAAGGTTCTTGAGAAGATTTGATAAGATTGATTGAGATATAAGATGATAATAAGGCGTCCAGTCCAAGGTCTGGTTCATAGTACACATTCAACAAGTATTAGATATTATACTATCTAATATATTTATATTATCTAATATATTTATAGAGAGACCGAGACTCAGAGAGGTTAAGTAATTTGTCCGAGGACACACACCTAGGAAGTGGCAGGGTTGGTGCATAGGTCTGTGTGGCTGCAGAATGCCAGCGAGTGAATACCAGGCTATGGGTCCCCTGGGACTGTGACGAGGCGAATCCCTGAGATGTGCTCATCCTGCCCGAAGCAAAGAGCTGGAGGTGGTTTCCGTTATAGCCACCTCATCCTAGGAAATGGCGTTCTAGTCTTTCCAGCTCTGACAATAGCTTGTAGAGCACATGCCTGAGCCCACCTTAAGGTGGGGACGCAGGAGAAGCCCCCTAACCAGCCAGGAGAATGGGGAGAGGCAGCCCCAAGCAGCCGCAGGGTGCCCGGCAGACCTCCCCATGGCCACCAGAGAGCAGCAAAGGCATCTGTAAGGGAGGGCAGCCCAGGCCAGGGAGCCAGAGCAGTCAGCACAGGAGCCTGCCCAGACCCCCAGGTGTCCCTGGTCTGTGTCAGAGATCCCGGACATAGTGACGGCAGTGGGGACCTGCATGGCCTCGACTGGGGGCTAGAGCCCAGGGCTTCACACGATCACCACCAGCGCCCCCACCTCCAGAATGGGCACTAAGTTCCTGCAGGAAGGCCACACGCAGGCAGGTGGCAGGGTCCACACCCTCACCACCCCCTGCCCTGGGCCCGTCACACTTGGCAAGGTCCTGTGGTCACTGATGGGGTAGGAGCACAGAGCCCCAAGAGGAGGGTCCCCCGAGGCGGCCTCAGTGCATTCTGGCGTGAGGGACGCAGGGGCTGAGGTGTGCAGAGGGGGAGTGATTTTCTCAGGTGACGGGCAGAGTCCCAGCTTCCAGCGAGGTCCACGTCCTCATCCCTGGACCCTGCAAGCATGTCCCCTCACAACTCCAAAGGGAAGGTGCCCATGTGATTAAGTTAAGGGTCCTGAGATGGGAGATGGACCAGGGTGACCTGGGTGTGCGGCTCACTCAGAGTCTGAGCCCAGCTCGGCTGCTCCTTGACCTCAGCCAGGCAAGGCAAGGGAGGTCACCAGGATTGTCTTCACTGTCCCTTCTCTGTTGGTCAAAGTTACGAACCCTTCGCTCAGCTCCTTCCTCATCCCCACGCCTCCTAGGAAGCCTGCATTCATTCATCTATGTGTCCACTCCCTCGACCTACTTACAGATCCATGTTTACTAAGCACCTACTATGTGCCAGGCAATACAACAGTAAAGGCAGCCTGGTGGGGGAGGCAGACATGTGCTGGGATGAGCACAGGAGCCAGGCAGATCCGAGAGCCCTAGGGCAAGAAGGACTTCAGGGAGGGCTTCCTGGAGGCGGAGAAGGCTTAAGGCCTAAGAGCTGGGCAGCCATTCAAAAGGGAGAATTTATTCTCATCCAGTTATTCAATAAGCACCTACTATGGCCTGGGCAGAGGGCTAGGAGCTGGAGACAAAGAGTTGCCTTCAGATTCACTACCTAGCAGGGAGGTAGGCAGATCATGAGCATCCGCAGTGGGCTGTGGTCGGAGCTGTGGGACCCCGGGAAGTGCCGGGTGGGGGCAGGGTGCTGATGGGAGCGCCCAAGAGCAGCATGGCGAGGGCATGGGCTGACAGGTAATATCCTGGGTGTAGCCCTCAGACCGGACCCTCACGAGTACAGCTGTGGAAAGCCAGCAACTTCCCTGAGTCTCGCTTCCCCCGTCTGTAAGGCAGGAGTGATGCTCATTAACCTGCAATGGCACAGTGCCTGACACACAGGAGGTGCTCGATGCCCAGCTGCTGGGTGAACGAGCGAGCCGTACGCAGGCGTGCTCCGTGAACGGAAGCCATGTTGTTGCCGGTCCCTTACTATTGTCTGCGTGTGGTAAGTGCCGGAATAAGTGTGAAATTAAACAATGGCTCGCGAAGACTGAGTATGGATTTTCCAGCAGGTTTCCTGTTACTGGTTGAGCTGACCCTACCCACCCACCAGGGGGCGTCTGCACTGGCCGGTCCCCCGGCTGCTGAGCTCACACACACCCCCACGCTCACACATACTCTTGCTCATACATGCACTCGCACATTCACACACACACAGACACACTCACATGCATGCTCACAAAGCACTCTCTCACACACACATACTCACACACCCACACATTCACACACTCACAGGTGTGCTCACACACTCACACATACTTGCTCACATGTGTTCACATGCATACACACTCACACACATGCTCTCAACACACACACTACCACACCCCCCACACACGTGCTTACACACTCACACATACTTGCTCACGTGCTCACACAAACTCACATACACACATGTTCTCAACACACATACATGTGCTCACACTCACACACACTCCCATGTGCTCGCACAGTCACACACACTCACATCCCTTTCCGCAGAGCCAGCGTGTAGGGTTGGCCCAGCCCCGCCCAAGGCAGGCAGGTGTTCGCTGTCCTCGACAGCCTGGCCTGGGCCCTGCCACGGGCATCTATCTGGCCCTGGCTTGACTGGTGACCGCAGATCCTCCGACCGACCAGGAGTGCCCGGGAGGGTGGACGCGAGGGCTGGGGACTAGCCGAGTGGCCGTCGCTTATCTTATCCTCAGAGCAACCCTGGGAGGTGGGACCGTTATGGCCCCCCTTTCAGGAAAGGGAAACTGAGGCACCGAGCGGCTGCAGGACTCCCCCAGGCCAGCAGGCGGCAGAGCTGGGCCCCGCAGCGGAGCAGGCCAGCTCCGAGTCTGGTCCGTCCGCACAGCACTGCCCCGCTGACCTGACACCGCCAGCGGCAGCGACACGAGAGCCAGCGTCCTTGAGTGTCCGCCCGGCGCCGAGCTCCTGGCAGGTGGCCTCGCCCCCAAGTCGGGTGTGGGCCGCAGGGGCTCCTTCCTGCTGCCGCCGTAAATCCCCACCACCGTGGCGCCTTAAAACGGTGGGGACTGGTTGTCTCGTGCCTGCCACAGGAGCCCAGAAGCCCGGCCACACTGCCGCCTCCTGCCTGCCCTGGCTTCCCCTCGCTCCGGGCCGCACGCCCCGGGTCTCTCCTCCCTCTGTCTCTCCCCGTCTCGCTCTCTCTCCGTCTCCTGCTTTCCCTCTGCGTGCCTCTGCCTCTCTGTCGTTCGGGGAGTATCTCTCCGTGCCTTCGTCCCTCTCCACCCCCCAGGCGTGTCGCTGTGTCTCTCCGTCACTGCGTCTGTCCGGGTCTGCGTGTCTTCCCGCTCGGTCTCCACCTCTGTGTCCCCACGCACGTTCGTCTCTGTGTCTCCCTCCAGCCAGGCCCACCCTGCACCAGCCTGGGCAGGAGCAGGCGGAGCCCGGTGGGTGCACTTTGAAGTCTCCCATGGAAATTCAGTGTCCGTGGGCTTCTCAGGTGACCCTTCAATATGGACCGACTCCAAGGCCAGTGGTGGCTCTGAGGACACTGGCCGGAGTCGCCTGACGTGAGACTCCAGTGGAAGGCTCAGCCCTGACCCTGGACATGGCCCCCGTCCAGCCTCCCTGCCCCTCCCTGGTTCTCACCCGGCCATCCTCACTGTCGGCCCCCGTGACTCTCACGCTCTGTGGAAGCCCCAGCCCTTCCCTTCCGATGGTTTGGAGTCGGGGGCAAAGGGAGGCCTGGAATCAAGGGATTGTAAAATCGTGCCCCGGAATTTGCTGGAAACGGAAAAACCCCCATAAAAGTCTCTCAATTCCTCATATTCGATTTCACGAGCCAGGCGTCTGGGTAATTGCTGAGAGCAGCCGGCATCAAAGCGGCAGCCCCGGCACCCCCAGCCCCGTCCCGGCGGGTGGTTAGGAGGGGGACGCCGGGGCCAGAGGGTGTGTTTCCTCTGCTTGTGGATGCCAGACGCTAGGTGACAATGTGCCATCCATGATTACTGTCTGTGGGAGGGTGACCCTCCCTGCCCGGTCCTTATTAGTGATCTGGGAACCAGGAGGGCAGGGCCCAGTCTGGGCTGCACCCCTCATTTCCCTTTATGAAAGTTGCTCCCACTCCAGGTCCCCTCACCAGAATAAAAGTCTCTGTTGCTCAGATCAAGTGACAGCTCCTGATAGCAGAGGGCAGGATGGGCTGGGCACGGGAGCCAGTGAGCAGGCGCTGGAGTTGGGCAGAACAGGCTGTGAATCTTGGCTGAACAAACTCATTCTCCAAAGCATGCTTCTGGGGTCCTGTCTGGGAGCTGAGGGGTGAGCCTGGCTGGCGGCCTGGCTTCTCTGAGCCATGTTTCCTTCATCTGTACAGGGGGGAGATTGCCTGCCTCGCGGAGCTGCCATAAGGATTAATTAATTGTTCGTGATAATCCAAATCAGCTCCCGATCAGGCCTCAGTTCAAATCTCAGCCCCATCTCTTACCGGACGGGCGTCACGATCGTCAGTTTGGTGTGTCAACTTGGTGAGGCCCCAGTCCCCGGTTATTCAACTGATGACTCACCTGGATGCTTTTGAGTGCAGAGGTGTTTTGGAGATGTGATTCAAGTCCAAAAGCAGTTGACCTTTAAGTAAGGGAGATTGTCCTAGATGACCTGGGTGGGCCTGGTCCAATCAGTTGAAAGTCCCTAAGAGCAGAGCTGAAGCTTTCCTAAAGAAATCCGCCCCTGAACAGCAGCCTCGGCCCCTGCCCCAAAACTCCAGCCCCTCCTGACGGCCTGCCTCGCGGACACTCTGAGGTGCGAATCGCCCACAGCCTGCGGCATCTGCCTCTCTAGTCTTTTCCATATGCAAGTCGTGGGCACATAGAGATGACAAAGCTAGGTCTTTCTCCTTTGTTCCCCGAACCCCAAAACCTCGTAGCTGCTGTGCCGAGAGTCCCAGCTGTGCTTCTTCCCGTCACACTGCAGTGATAGGGTTGCCAGATAAAATATAAACTGCACAAGTAAAGTCGACTTTCAGATAAAGGACAAATAATTTTATTGTAAGTACGTCCCACACATTGCATGGGGTATACTTATACTAAATCAGAATTCGTTGTTAATCGGAAAATCGAATTTAACTGGGAGTCCTGTATTTTTGTTTGTCCAATCTGGTAGCCCTACATCGCAAGACTGGCTGCATAATTAGTCATTAAGAATTTTAAGACAGTGACAGGAAGCTTGAAACGAAGCATGGAGATCTTCTGAGCTTGGAGCCCCAAGAGGCCGTCCAAGTCCACGCCCACAAAGAGGCTACACAGACCTGTGACTGTCTCCTCCTGCCACCTGGAGGCAACTCTCTGCCAAGCAGGACAGGGAATATGGCGTCTTAAGGAGTGACAGAATTCAGGTGACCTCTTAAGAACCCAGGAGCAAAAAGGGCGTGCTCAAAATTCAGCATTTACTTGTATCTGCGCTTTCTCTTACGAGCTGCCTTAAATCTCTCAGGAAAGCAGCTTTAAGTAACAGTCATCCCAAAAGGAGCGGTGGCATGAGGTTGGGTAGGGGGCATGGGTTTCAACCGTTTCCATTACAATTTAGTCCTTTTTAAGACAAATTGGAGACAAAGCGTGTTCTCTTTGACCAAGTCGGATGTCGTGAACACAGATATTCATAGTACTAATATCTAAAGTTTTATAAAAAGGACAAAAGGCAGGCATGGGCCACACGCTTGATCTGACAAGTGCCCCGCCACGCAGCCTGGAGTGACCAGCAGACTGGGCACAGTTATGCCGTTACGACTTGACTCTCGGTTTTCACATCCATGGCCGTCCACCCACAGGAGCGGGCGTTCGAGTTTCTTTTAACCAGTTCTAAGTGTTCACATTGGTTTCTCAACTTTAAAAGTCGACCGTTGAATAAAGATCTAGGGTCCAGGATATATAAAGAACTCCTACAACTCAGTGACACCAAGACTAACGACCCACCTTAAAAAACGAGCAAAGGGCTTGGCGTTTCTCCAGAGAAAACATGCAAACGGCCCACATGCAAGTGAAAAGATGCTCAGCCTCATTAGGGAGATGCCCATCAAAGCTAGAAAAGCACAGCCACGCGTGGGGCTGTAATTTTTAAAATATGGAAAATAGCGCGTTGGCTACGGTGACGCATGGGATTAACCGCACGGGGCGGGGGGTGGGGTGGGAGTGGGGAAATGGTGCAGCTGCTGTGGAAGCAGTATGACGGCTTCTCGAAAAGTTACACGCACAGAATTACCACAGGACCCAGCAATTCCACTCCAGGGCGTATGCCCCGAAGAACTGAAAACGGGTACCGAAACAAATACACATTTGTGTATTTACGATCGCCAGAAGGTCGAAGCAGCCAAGCGTTCAGCAGCTGATGAGTGGGTACACCAAGCGCGGTCCGTCCACACAGCGGGGCGCTACTCAGCCGTAGAAATGAAGGAGACACAGGGGGGAACCCCGAAAACATCATGCTCACTGGAACAAGCCAGGTGCAAAAGGCCACATATCATATGACCTCGTTTATATCAAGTGTCCAGAATAAGTGAGCCCACAGAGACAGAGTGCAGATCGGGGGGTTGCCGGGAGCTGCAGGGAGGGGTGAATGGGGAGAGGCTCCTTCATGAGGATGGGGTTCCCTTCTGGGGTGATGAAAATGCTTGGGAGCTAGAACAAAGTGTCTGCACAGCGCCGTGAGTACCCTAAATGCCATTGATTCGTTCGCTTTAAAATGGTTACTTTTACCTTACGTGAATTTCAGCTCAGTGAAAAAAAATAACGAGAGCATGTTGTGACCTTGAGGAAGAGGACATTGGCCCAGGAGCCGGACAGCAGAGTTTGTTCAGTGGGGCGAGGGGCTGGGCCTTGAGGAGTTGGGGTGCAGAGGCAGGCTCCCTTCTGAGAATGGCAGGCTTGGGGAGGCGTGCCGTAAACAGCCCTGAACACCTGGCCAGGTCTTGTTTCTCAACAGAAGCTTTTCGCCCTGATTCGGAGTCACCCACACAGCTGGCCGCCTCCCGGTTCCCCGCCGTGGGAAATGGCAGCAGGGCTGAGCCTCGAGGACCGGCTTGCCTTCCCTCTACCAACGTCCAAAGCTGACGGCGAGAACCCACCTCTGCTCTGACCCATCTTTGAAGGGGTCACCTGCCACAGGACACAACACCGGGAACGGAACGAGGCCACAGCGCGCACGGGTTTCAGGACTGTCGGCAGGGTGTGCGTCCGTACCTGCCAGCAAGTTAAAAACATTGTGTTTCGTACGATCCAGGATCGACACGCCGCGATCTCAACGGTGTCACCTTCCTCCCCTTTCCTACCCCAGCGATCGTCTTAAATTTGACTCAAAACAAAGAGCTCCCTGTTGGCAGCTGATCCTCAAAGGAAGAGCTTTGTTCGGGACTGAAAACCCTCATTCAGCTGAGCTGGCAGGGAGCGGGCGGCCCCCGTGCCAGCTCCGCCTGGCGCTTCCAGCTCTGACCGGGAGGCTTCATCTGAGAGCTTAAGTCCTTTTTTTTTTTTTCTCACCCCTCGTGAAGAGAGGTCTGTCACACGGCACATTTGCTGAGCAGGTATCAAAGGGAATAATAGGGGAATTAGCAGCGGCCAGGAATAAAGGCAGGGTAGGGGGCGAAGAGCTCTCTGATATGCTGGGAGGGGGGATTTCTGCGAGAATGGGGGGCTGGGGCCAGCGGGGGCGCTGGATCTCCCGTGAGCTTCCTCCCAGCGCGACGGCTGTATGGAAGGCTCCGCTTTTTGTATCGGTTTGCAACACCGCGTAACAAGCTAGTGGCTTTATACTCTCTCTCACTTCTGTAGGACACAAGGCCAGGCACAGTGTGACCAGGCTCTCTGCTCAGGGTCGCGCTGGGCTGAATCGCAGGTGTCCCCAATGTCCTCAAGCTCCAGCTTTCCCGATGTGTCTCCGACCCCCGCCCCGCTGGCCCTCACTGTGCTCGGAACACGGTGGGCGGGCATGTTCTGACCCCAGGGCCTTTGCACATCCTCTCCCTCCGCCCATGATTCCGCTCCCCCCGACACCCACCTGCCCGATCGTTTCTTCTTCTAGCTCGTCCTCAAACATGTCACCTCCTCGAAGATGCCCCCATCTCTCTTCGCTATTTACCAGCTTCTGTTCACAGGTTTCATTTTTAATTCTCTCTCTTCCCCCTCGGAAGTGTGAGCTCCACACTTCGATTCCCTTGGAGAGCTCAGGCCAGCAGAGGGACAATGACAGTGTGAGGAAGACCCAGCCACGGGCTCTGCCCTCCTGGGGCTCCTGCTCGGAGCACGTCCCGGACACCGGGCTGCGAGAGGGTGTGTGAGGGTCAGCAGGCGAGGATGGGAGGCTGGCCTGTTTCCCCATCTCCAGCCTGCGTTTGCCAAGAGGCCCAGGTCAGACGCGGGCGCTGGCCAGCGGCCCCATGGCTGACCTCCTGCCCGTTAATGATTTTAGGGCCGCTCTATTTGGCAGCTCCGCGTTTCAAAGCTTGCAGGCGTGGGCTCGGAGCTGTGGTCACTCCTCAGTGAGCTCAACTCGGAGAAGGGAGTCATGATACAGATAATCCAAAGCAGCTGAAAACCCCAGCGGAACTGCTGATAACGGGAGCCGGTGTGTGCAGCTGTCCTCGGTCTCCGTGACTGGGCTCGGCCCCCATGACTGGGCTCGGTCTCCATGACTGGGCTCGGTCCCCGCGGCTGTCCTCGGTCCCTACGACTGTCCTCGGTCCCCACGGCTGTCCTCGGTCCCCATGACTGTCCTTGGTCCCCATGACTGTACAGCCCCAGGAGGCGCACTGGACACCTGCTTGCTCCTCTTTTCCAAACTCGTTGTTCATTTTAATGAGTTTATCTCTCATTGTAGGTAAAGCTTTTCTCCTAGACTTGCAAAATAAGCCTAACTACCACAGCAAAAAGAAAAGATGCTCATTTTCTAAATGAAATTGGGCATCTTTTATTTACTGAGCTAGAATTTACATATAGGAACTATGGTTCTGTGAGTTTGGACAAACACCTACCGCCACGTAACTGCCCTTGCAATTAAGATGCAGAGTCCCACCCCACCCTGCTAAAATGCCCTTGGTCATACATGGTCTTATTTAATTCTCACATCAACCCCGAGGAGTTGATGCCGAGTGGGGGTCCTGTCCTCTCATGCACCCTGAGTTCCACGGCCCAGCACGGTGCCTGTATTACAGCTCAGCACACACGTTAGTCAAATGACTCAGTGAGCGATGTCGGTATTAGAGTCGAGACCAGTTTCCAAATGAGGAGAGCACGTTCAGAATGGCTCTGAGACCCAGAATTCCATTATGTGGGACTCCAAGGCCTGTCTGGGCTGGGCTTTCTGCACAGCCTCGTGCGAATCCAGCCTAAGTACTTTGAAACCCTGACCTCTGTCTCCTATTGCTTCTCGGGTTCACAGACGTTCGTGCAAAGGATGCTGGGGGGTGAGGATGAGGCCGACTGGCTCTGCTCACTACAGGGTAGAAGACGGAGTCCTAGACTGGGACTCTGCATCCTCGGGTCGCGTCCTGACTCTGGCACATGCGCTGTGTGACCTCAGCAGGTATCTCAACCTGTCTGCGACTTTGTTTTTCCAACTGCAGAATGAAGGATGGGATCAAATCTAATGGATCAGAGTCCTTGTAGCTCTGCCATTATGGTTCTGGGCTGGTGAGGACTTCTTGGCTGCAAGTGACAGAAAACCCCACTCCCACTGGTTAGGGAAGGACAGGGAGGCAGGAAGAATACTGATTCAGGTACGGCTCGATCCAGGGGCTCTGACAATGTCTCTCTCTCTCTTCAGTGCTCCCCCTCTCAGCTCTGCTTTCCCGTCTGTCGTGCAGATTCTCCCTTTGGGATGGCAGGATGGCTGTCAGCATCCTCAGGCTTCCGTCCTTCACTTCAGAGCTAAGGCAATTGGGCCCATGTTGGCTCTGAGTGGACAAACCTGGGTCACGTGTTCGTCCCTGAGCCAATCCCTGTGGTTTGGATGGGATGGGATGCCCTGATTGGTTGCGGCTGGGTCACAGGACCACCAGGATAGGGGCCGGTGGCATGAGCCCACCTTATGTGGACTGAACTGGGGGAAGAGAGGTTTTCCAAAGGCAATCCTAGAGTCGTTTCCAGGCCGGGAGGCTGGACAGGGCGACATCTTTCAGATCTATGACGGAGTCTGAATTACACCTCGAACGACCACCATCAAGGGCGTTCGCCTTCTGTAAGTGCGTTTCTCTAGCAGGTC
The DNA here is from genome assembly GCF_902729225.1 of Pteropus medius. Classification (NCBI taxonomy): domain Eukaryota; kingdom Metazoa; phylum Chordata; class Mammalia; order Chiroptera; family Pteropodidae; genus Pteropus; species Pteropus medius. Next base: position 23,729,780 of record NW_024342471.1, read on the forward strand.
TGGAGAAGCCCCGCTGGATGCCAGGAGTGCCCCGTCCCCAAAGCCAGCCAGGAATTGCCTGCAGTGACAGTCCACATGGCACGGATTCATGGGTTCATTTCCTCTATCTCTACGGCACGGTTTTCACCTCAGAAAGCGTCTCCCCAGTCCTCAGGGAGGCATGCTGTGTCTGCTTCCTCGGAAGCGGCCGATGCACGAGGCCCCTCTGCCTGGTCCCCAAAGGCCGCACTCGGGAGAATCATACGTTTACAATGGAACCTGGGAGACGCCAAGGTAATCTTCACTAAAGAAGGCGGTTAAAGATTGTAGGAGCTCCCTCTGGCTGCTGTCACAGATGACCGCAAACCTAGCGGTTTAAAACAACACGAATCTGTGTTTTTGCAGTTCCGGAGATCAGAGTCTAAAATGAGTCTCCTTGGACTAAGATCATGTGTCAGCAGCCTGAGTTTCTGGGGGCTCCGGGAAGGCACCGTTTCTTGCCTGCGTCAGCCTCCAGGGGCCACCTGCACTCCTTGGCTCAGGGTCCATCCTGAAAGCCATCTGGGGAGCGTCTTCGAGTTTCCATCCTGCCCCTGCCCCTCCTGCCTGCTTCCCATAAGGGCCCTTGGGATCCCATGGAGTCCGCCTGGATAACCCAGAGTGATCTTACCTGCGAAGTCCCCTTTGCCACGGAAGGGCACACATTCCCAGTCTCTGGGGGTTCAGACACAGACACCTGTGCAGGCTGTCAGTCCCCCTGCCATGAAAGCCATTCTGCTCCTTCCTCTGCTACCTGTTCCTTCATCCGGACCACACCAGGAGTGATTTGCTTTGTGTTGCAGACTGGGATTGCAGTGGATTGGAACAAGGTGGATTCCCTACAAGCTCACACGCATGTGTGCGTGCACACACGCACGTGCACAAACACATGCACTCACGCATGTGCATGCATGTGAGCTCCCACATGCGTGCGCGCACACACACACACACACACACGCAGTCTCTTCCTTGCCTTCTCTGGGCTGCCTACCACGTGTGGCACACACAGAAATTCGTTCATTCATTCAGTGAACATTTATGCCATCTAGTAGGATGGTTTCCGCTGATCAAGGCTGAGCTTGGACTTGTGTCTGTGGTCAGCCGGAGAGACAGGTTGAAGGCTAACTAGTCTAAAACAACCCCGCACACGTGGCTGGGGTGAGGGGTGACTGAGCCCTGTGTCCCTAATTCTCCAGCCGACCGGCCCAGGCTTGTTTGCAAGCAGAGGCGGGGGGCCCAGGAGGTGGAGTGGAGGTGTGCGAGGCCTCGACGGCCGAGGTAGGAAAAGGGACAGCGTCTCTTCTGCCACGTGCTATTGTCCAAAGCAAGTCGCAGGCCGGCCCACGTTCCGGGGGCGGCAGGACTGACCCCAGCTGGAGCTGGGAGGCATGACACAGTCACAGAGCAAAGGGTGAGGCTGGAGGGAGGGGTGGAGGACACGGCCATTTACAAAATCTAGCATGGGGAGGATGGACGCACAGACCCCCAGGCCCTTCCATCGCTCCCTGCACCTCGAGTCTGCAGGAAGGCTTCCGACACCGCCCGGCCGAGGCCTGGCCACGCCGGGAGCCGTCCTCTGGCAAGGGCTTCCTGCTGCTGCCTCTGCTTCACCTTCCCTCCTTCCAGCCCAGGTGGCCTGTGCTGGGCAAGCCCGCCCCGCTGCAGCCGAGAGCAGGCCCGCTCAGCCCTGCCCGCTCAGCCCTGCCCACTCAGCCCTGCCGGCTCAGCCCTGCCCGGCTCATGCGTCCCCGGCACTGGGGGTTTCCGGCGCTGGTGCCAGCACACTGGCACCTCAAAGAAGAGAATTCCTCTGCTCGGCTCTTAAATTTCCAGCCACCAAGTCATAAAAGCTTCTGTGGACACGGCCAGGAAAACCCCCGTAGGCCTTTCACAGAGCTGGGTTCTGGGTTGGCCTGGCCAGGGAGGATCTTTCTAGATTTGCAATAAAATCTGACCTTTGGTTCAACCCGGTTTAATGAGTGCGTGAGCTGACAGAGGCCCTGCGGTTCCGTCCCCAGAGCCGCTTTGGGGTGAGGCCTCTAGCCGTGGGGCCAGCCCTTCCCCGTGATCTCAGTGGCCCCTCCCAGTCCCCACAGAGCCGGCGGGGGCAGCTGCGGGGCGGCAGTTTGCGAAACAGACCGTGGCTCTGTGGAAAGGCGGGAGCCGGGAGCAAAGCTCGCTGGGCTGAGACATCCGCGTGGGGCCGGCGGACTTCGGGGCGGCTGTGGGGGCCGCCGAGATTGGTACAGTACCGTGTGGCTCCTCATAGGTGGGCTCCGGCATCAGACGGCCTGGGCCGACCCCCTGCCTCTCCTCAGCTCTGTGATTTGAGCCAGTGGCTTAACCTCTCTGAATGCATTTTGGTCATCTGCGGGAAGGGGGTGAGACCACCCACTGCCCAGGTCATTGAGGAAAGAGGGGACACGCAGAGGGCTCGATACACATCGGCTCTCATCGTCACTGCGGCTCGGGGCACACCTCGCGTCCTGGAGAGCGCGGTGCAGAGCCACGCCCACCGACAGGGAGGACACTCGTGTTCCAGTCCAGTTCTGGGGCCAGGGACGTGGGGACACGCCTGGAAAAGAGAACTCATCTCCTCCGCCGATGGGGAGAACGGGCCAAGAGAGGCCACGGCCGTGCCCAAGGCCACCCAGCTCGAGGGTGGTGCTGGCCGACCGCCCTCGGCGGGCTGGGCCCCGGGCTGGGCGCTTCACCCGCATCAGCCCCTGTCCTGTCTCTACACCCTGCCCCCTGAAGCACGACCACCCCTCCCGGGCTCTGCGTCTGTGATTATGAGACTGGGTGCTGTGACTTGGACAAGGTGACCAGCGGGGAGTGGGCTTTGACAGCTGGGGGCCACTCTGCTCCTGCAGACAGTCTTTGCTCCCAGTCTAGGAAAAGGTCCTCGAAAATGACAGCTCCCGTTAGGGGACCCACGGGGCCCAAGCAGGCCTCCGGGAAGAACCAGACGGCTCCTGAAGACAGCGTCCGGCTGACCGCCGTTTTGTCCAGGCTTCCGCCGCTCACGGCGGACGATGGCCGTAACCACGGTGGGAGCAGCGACGAGGGCCATGAAGTGCCGAGAGCTTGGCCTCTACGTGCCGGGCGTTAAGTGTCCTCGCTGGGCCGTCTCGCTGGCCCGCCGCCTCGACGACCGTGACACTGACGGACTTTTTAACTCCCTTTTTACAGGAGGGAAAGATGAGGTGCAGAGAGGCTGGGTCACTGGCTCCAGGTCCTCCAGCGAGGGGGCCGCAGAGCCAAACTCAGACCCCAAGCGCCCCTGCCTGAGGCCCTCGCGCCGCCCATCCCGCTGAACGAACCTGTTCCCGGGGCAGCCCCGCACCCGCTGGGCCCCTCCCTTCGAGCTGGAGGTCAGAGACCCCGGACGGGCCCTTGGCAGGGTGGTGCAGTGGGCAGGAGCCCAGGTCTGGAGCTGGGAGCCGGGCTGCCTGGTGTCCCCCGGCTCCGCCACTTAGGGGTCACGCTAATCCTCCATTTCCTGTGATGCCTGAGGGAGAGGACAGTCATCGAGAGGATTTAATGGGATCATAAATGTGAAGTGCTCAGAATTGTGCTCGGCACCTGGTACTTACTCAACAAGCCATCGTTATCTGGTCTGGTCTATGTCCCTCGCAGAGGGACAGCATGTGAGAAATCCTGGAGGCAAAATAGGACATGACGTCCTTCGGAATGTGCAAGCAGCAGAGAGCAGGAGGGGGGAGGGGGCGGGGCAGGGCACGTGCTGGAGACCTGGAGGCAGCTGACCAGGCCTCCAGCGGCCTCTGCCAGGCGGCGGGCAGCGGGCAGCACCTCAGGGGCAAAGATGAGCCCCTGGAAGGTTTGTGGGGGTGTGATGGGGGCACATTTGCATCTTAAAAATCCCATCTGGCAAGGCTGCAGGCTGGGAGACCAGGAAGAGCCTGCTGGGGTCACCCGGGAGGGGGGCGGGAGGCTGGAACCAGGCTGACGCAGGGACTTGGAGATGGGCAGCCGCATCCAGGAGGTATGCTAGACGGGGAGCCAGGAGCCTGGCTGCTGCGTCAGTGATGAGAGAAGCAGGAGCCGAAGACCACTGGGAGTCGGACCCCAGACACCATGACGGGTCCAGCGCCGGCTGCTCCGGGTCCCCGCGCCGCGCCTTCACGCATGCGGCCGACAGCGGAGACGGAGGCGTCCTCGGCCGGGCTCCTCCGCGGCGGCAGCAAACGGCTCCCGGGGAGGGGAGCTTATGAGTCAAGGCTCGCGTGGTGTACGTGTGGGCTCTGCTCCCCAGAGAGACGGGCTGGGCCAGCGTCCGCGAGGTGAGCCGCCGCGAGTTCCTTAACCCCTCCATGCCTGAGCGTCCTCATCTTCAGTGTCCTCGTCTGTAAAACGGGGAAGACTGAAGGGCACTTAGGATCTGGGACATGGTAAGGGCCCCGTGGCCTGGAGCTCTACCGTGTAGCTCTCGGCAGTGGTGGTCGTGCTGCTGCTGCTGGTGGCTGTCCCACGACCCCCAAATTAGGATTCAGAGTCATCACCTGACAGCCTCTTCCCAGTCCCAAGTTCAAATTCTCAAAGACGTGACCCTCATTGGCCCAGCTCGGGGCAGTGCTCGTCCTTGACCAGTCAGCAGTCCCAAGAGGTGGGACGGGGTCAGTGGTGTGGGCATGGCTCCTGGGAACCACCCTGTGATGGGAGGGCAGGGGGGAGAGGAGCGTTCCCCCCAGACTGGGGATGACACACAGACAGCCCCCAGGCTTCGGTTACATCTTCATTGCTAAGTTTAAACTATTGCTTTCCAATTGTAAGAATTATGCACATTGACACTATAAAAACAGGTTGATCAAATACTAAAAGGATAAAAGTAATTTTAAATTGCTTATAATTACCGTCCATTTGGTATCTCTCTACCTACCTATCTATAATTTTTATGATCTATGCAGACATACACACATATAATACGTTTGTTGCACCAAACTGAGATCTTACTTTGCTTATTGTTCAATAACCTGCATTTTTACTTATGTTATCATGGACCTCTGTATAGGTACAGATAGAATTTTGAGCCACACAGCATCACCAAGCTCCACACAAAACGGCAACGTCACACTGTTGGACCAAACACATCATTAGACTTCAGTGACTGGCTAGCATTCCATTTTGTGACTATGCGACTGGTTTTGTGTGTGTGTGTGTGTGTGTGTGTGTGTGTGTGTGTGTGTGTGTGTGTGTTTTATATCCTCTATTACTGGATATTTATGATATTTTCAGTTTGGCTCTATTCTGAGCCCCACTACACTAATTTTTTTTTTTTTTTAACCAAATTGTGCACAGGACCCATTATTTTCAGAGCTGTTTTCAACCACGCGCCTGGCTGGGCCTGCTGAGAGGCAAGGCGCGCCGAGCCGTAGAAACGGATCCCAGCATTTGACAGGGCCGCCTGCTCCTGACAAGGAGGGTCTGGGGTTTCTGACCCCTTCTCTCCCAGGGAGGAATCCCACACAGCAGGTCACCCCTGTCAGACCCCGAGGCTCCAGGAAGCTGAACTTTCCTAGGAAGAGACCGTTGAAGGGGAAAGCGGAGTGCCGGCCGCCCCGAAGGTTAAATTCGAGTCTCCTGGGGTTAGGACCCCATCTCAGACTCCCTCCCTTCGTTGTGTGTGAACCTCCAGGGGCCTCTGCCCTTTCTTCGCAAACTCCCCCCCCCCACAACATCCAGTGCCTGCAGTGACGATGTGAGTGTGATCTGGGGGTGGGGGCTGGGGAGGAGGGGTCTGAGGACCAAGGTGCAGAGGTCAGCTGTCAGGACAGGAGGATGCCTCTCGTCCAGCTGGGCTCCATCACCTCCTGGGGGTGAAAAGTTCTCACACCTCTCACCCTGAGCTCTGTGGGAGCCGGAAAAGCCGGGGGGATAGGAGCTGAGAAGGGGGTACAGAATACAAGCCAGCTCCCGCCGAGCGCCCGCTCTGGGCCGGGCACTGCCCGCTGCCTCAGGCGCAGCCTCCACAACCCCAGTGGTTTCTGTGTGGGGTGGGGCGGAGGATCCTACTAAAGGGAGGGCTGAGGGCTCTGAGTGCCTTTGGGGCTTCGGGTCGGGGGAGATCATGGCACCTGAGCTGTAGAACTTGGGGAGAAGAATTTGGAGCTGGGAGTCAGGGCAGGGTAGGCAGGCTGACTGTCAGACTGCAGTACCCAGCACCCGCTTCACCCGCAGCCAAAGGCACGCACAGACCCAGAAATCGCTGGGCAGTGCCTGGGGGAGCGCGCTTCTGGGTGATCCCAGATGGGTTTCATCAGAGACATGCATGTATACTCAAAGTGAGCAGAATTTACAATCTCATTGAAAACTCACGCACACCTCTTAACAATGCTGGACGAGCCCCACGTGAGGCGGGCACGTGACGTGCTTTCCCGTAAGTCCACCCACAGCTTCCGAGGGTGCCTCATTCCGGCGAGGGCAGGGACTACTTGTCAGCAGTCACTGCGGAAAGTCCTGTCCTCCCTCCCCGGATGCCCGGCCAGAGTCTACACTTCTGGAGGAACTTGCAGGCTGCAGTGTTGGAGGTGGGGGCACGCTGGGTTGCGGGTCAGGTCAGGAGCCACTGAGACGGATGACAGCCTGATACTCTCGGTTACAAAGGTATGGGTGACCCATACCATCCTTCGTCCTGCTTCCCCCAAGGCCACACTGATCTCAGCGACTTCTTCTGGGTGTCCGGTGCAGACATGGGGGGAAAACTCAGCTCTTCTCCCCACTTGGAAGCCGGAGGGGACTCTTCAGGCAGAGGCGGGCCCTCTGCTGACGTGCAGACAAGAGCCAGCCTCTTCTCCTTGACCACTCCGTGCGAGCCGGCCTGGGGTCTCGCCCAGGTGGGCGACCGCTCCAAGTTCCACCTGGAAAATGCAGCTCAAGGCGCCTCACCCCTCTCCAGGGCGCTGACTTTCTGTTTTTAAGTTGGGAACTTCCTTAGACCTTCTCCAGGAAGGAACCTGAAGCCCCTTCTTGGGGACCCCCCACTGTCCTGTCCTCTGCTCCTCGTCCCCACTGTCCCGGCCCAGGGACTGTTCTCTCATCTACACAGATCAAAGGCCACTGACTCAACCACAGTGTGTCACTTATAGTTTCAATTCTGTTGGGGTGAAAACTTTAGAGAAATTATGTTGCAGAGAATTTTTTGCACATGATTTTACTTATGGCCCAAATTCTAGAAGGCCAATAAGCAAAAGCGATGACCCCATAACCAGGGGGAAATCGAAGGAAAAGTCTGAAATACTGCTTTGCATATAGAAGCCAGACGAGATGTGTTTTCCCAGAACGAAGTAAAAGGGCTTTTAATCAAGCTGATGGAAAGTCAGCATAGGTTTTGAATCCATACTTGAAAAACAGATACAATGAGCTGACGTTCTGTTAAAATAAGTATCGCCGCTGTGTTTGTCTAGTGAGACAATTGATCTCATACCAATATCTCAATTAATGGCTGCTCCACTCCCACAGTTACTCAGGCCAAAAACTGACCCTTGAGAGTCTTTCTCTACACCCATATTCAATTAGCAAAGCCCGTTAGGGCTCCCTTCAAAATACGTCCCACAGAATTAAATTTGCAGTTTGGAAATATCATCTGATGGTAGCCAAGACGAAGCTGGTGGCTTCTCCCAAGGATTTTCTGTCCCCTACCCTTTTTTGTGTCAGTTGTAAGTGACAAGGACTTTGACCTGGCTTAAGGAAAAAGTATCGTCTCATGAGACTGAAGGTCGAGAGGGAAGTTGGTCAGGTAAGGCCGGATCAGAAGCTCACATGTCAGCGACAAGATTTTCTTCCTCTCTCTCTCTCGTCTCTTTGACACCCTCTGGGCCGTTGGTCCTCTTCTCAGATACTTCCCTCATGGTAACAAAGTGGCTGCCAGCAACTCTACTTCTCACATCCCCTCAAGCTCTCGCTTCCAGGAGCGAGAGCTCCTGCCTTACTAGCTCTGGTTGGGCCCCTTCCATATCCCATGGCCAATCCCTATGGTCGAGGAGCGGGTAAATCCTCAGTTACCTGCTCAGGCTTTAGAAGGACTTGGAGGCGGAGCATAAGCTTTCCTCAGATCCTGTGAACTGAGACCATGGAAGGTGGTTTTGCAGAAGGAAAGTAAGGCACAGTTCCCAGAGGGAGGGTAAAGTGGGGCAGGGGGACCAAATATGAGGTGGCCGTCACACCTAGGACAGTGCCTACCCCACAGGACCCTGCGTGCCTCAGAATAAGGAGCAAGAGGCTACGCCATCCTTGCCCTCGGCGCAGATAGGAGACATCCCTGAGGAGAACGGCTTTCTCCGGGATTCGGAGATTGTCTGGTGCCTGTCATTGGCCCAGGAATCCTGCTTTCCAGCAAAGGCGCTGTAATGTCAGCCTTTAAAAACGCCACCCGATAAGCAAGAGACAAAAACGGTGACCACGACAAAGAGCTGAACTCCACGCCAGACAGCGACCCAGCAGGAAGACGATTTCCATGAGATCTGCTCCTGGAAGGGCCGGCGCCACGTGCCAGAGCGTCGAGGAGCATCTGCCTTGAAACAGCAGCGTCTTGCCCTTTCGGAGCGATGCCGGATGCAGTCCGCGTTTGGGGGACTTTGCTTTTGCTTTCGTTGCATTTGCTAGTTTGTTGGTTTGGGGTTCCATGATGCTCTGTGGCTGAAGAGAGAGGAGAAAGATGTGGGGCGTGGCAATGTCACGGGCAGCGTCAGAGAGTGACTCGCAAGTCCGTTACCACGGGCGGGGGCAGGGGGCTCTCGAGTCCAGCACATCTGGCCTCCCATCCCGTCCCTCCCAGCACCGTGGGTTTGGTGTGGGCAGTGGTGCTTGGGTCGGTGCCTGACATAGAGTATGTGCTCAGTAAAGGAGAAGGATTTTTTAAAAAATCGTCATTGTTGTAAGAGTAAGATTTGTTAACGTGGAAATATTATTTGGATTCCATGGTTTAAGAGTGAAGAGCCTGCCCCGACCCGAACCAGAGGAAGGCTCGCTGAGAAGCTGGGCAGCAAGCGGGAGGGCCTGACTCCCAAGGTCAAGCCACCTGAGGCCTTCTGCGGGCTGGTCTGGAGGCCAAGTTCTTCCGATCGTTGGGAGAAGCACTCTGAAAGAAGTTCCACCAGCCGGTGGGCCTGCCCCCTGCGAGAATTAGGTAGCTCACAAAATCACAGTTTCATCAAATGTAAAAAAAAAAAAAAGAAAGTGTCGAATTAGATGATGAGCTACAAAATAAAAACATTTTTCAGAATTTACTGGCCTGGGAGCGTCTTCAGAATTGCACGTGGACTTTTAGAAACCAGAGGCCCTGGGCGGACGCCCGCCACAGAGATGCTTCTGTACCTGGCCTATCACCCATCGATCAAAGTGAAATGTTGGGCGTGAAGACCCGCCCTCCAGAAAGGGCCCATCTCGGCCATTTCGGACACTGCTTTGCCGTCCTCGTCATCGTAAGTGACCAGAGCCAGATGCAACGACCACATATGTGTGCTTCCATTTCTGCGAAATGTCCGGAATAGGTAAATTCGTAGAGACAGAAAGCAGGTTCATGGTTGCCAGGGGCGGGGCACGGGAAAGAGGGGAGACGGCTTTCCTTCGGGATGATGAAAATGTTAGGAACTAGTGTTGGCTGCAACGCACTGTGAATGTACTAAATGTCACCGAACCGCACACTTCAAAGCGGCTTACGTTATGTGACATTTACCTCCATTTCTAGAAACCACGTCATCTCCCTTTGCAGAAGCTTCAGGGCATGTTTGAGGCCAGGGTGCTCTCCAGGAGCCCTGAAATTAAATGGGGTGTCCCTAATTGCCTGTGCTATCCTGGCCTTCCTGTGCAGATCCATGGCACGGTCGGCGCGAGGACCTTCACTGTCTGTTGGGATGCTGTGACGCTCGCCCCACTGTCACATCCAGCTGCCTTCACTGTTCCCACACGTCATCCCAGGGCCCTCCCCCAGTCAAGCTCCTGCAAGCAAATTTTGGCCAGGTTGTCATTCTCTAGAGCAGCGGCTCTCAACCGAGGGGCGATTACCCCCCTGCCTAGGCACAGGTGACAACGTCTGGGGACATTCGATCGTCACAGCTCAGAGGTGCATGTAACCAGCATCTAGTGGGTAGAGACTAAATATGCTGCTCACGATGCAGACCGCCCTGCAGCAGAGGGTCACGTGGCACAAGGTCGGCCGTGCCAAAGACGGGAAACCCTGTTCCAGGATGTAAGCTCCGTGATGACAGGGCTTCTTCCTGTCACGCTCCGTGCTCTAACTCCCTCACCTGACACGGCGCTGGTGAGCGTGGCTGCTCACGAAGCACCGCTCGCGAGGGCGTCCGGCGTGCAGTTCCCGCAGCGCCCTGCAGCAAGGCTCCTCCCGGATGGACAGTGAAACCTGTGCGGATGAACTGGGGGGCTCATCGCCTTTACACTGGATCTGCGTGTGGTGGGGGGCGGGGCCAGGATCGGTCCCGGGAAGGTTCCAGGCGGAGCTCATGCAGGCTGTGTTTGCACATGGAGACGTGGGCTCCCGCCCACCTGGCCTGTTGCCCCTCCAAGGACTCTAAATTACGCTGCCAAAGGCAAGGCCGGAGCTAACCTGTGACCCCAAAGGCGTTTTTATTTCCCTCAGACACTTTTGCTCATCCCCCTAGAGTCACATGGATTCCCGGGCCTGAAGATAAGCTGTTAATTTTATGGGGTTGATTTTACTCGCACCAGAAAATAAAACGAATGCGTTGCATCGTGTTTGTGAAGTCTCCCCTCGTGTCACATGTACGCACCTCCCTTCTGCCGCGAGACACGGACACGGCGGGTCTCGCTCGGCCTCGATGTGGCTCTTCCCGCCGCTCCCGCTAGCCCCTCCCCCGGGAGCAAAGGCACCCTCTCCCCACCCCGCCACGGGGCTGCCTTGCTCTTGGGTGCTCAGCTTCTCTCCAGGTTCTGCTCACAAGAACCTGAAGAGGCAGGGCAGGGGCCGGGGCGTTCACCGCGTCCACAGGCGTGCAGAGAGCAGACCACTGCTCTCTGAATGGACGAGGGACTTTCGGAAATCTGCAAGACACGGCTCTCAAAAGAAGCGTTTGCCACAAACCTCTTGATCACAGAGAGAAAGGGGGCTGCAGACTTGATGAGGCCACACTCTGCAGCCATGGAAATGGTTCTGAAGAAAGGTATTCGCCGACCTGGAAAAGTGTTTGTTTCATGTCCAAAGAGGTGGCAGAGGGTTAGGGAGGAAGACTCTGGCCCAAGCTGCACGGCCTTCACACTCCCTGCTCATGTGATGCCGACAGCTCCACGTCAGTACCTGCAAGCCCTCCCCATCTGTGCCAGGGGCGACAGCCTCCTGAGAGTGGCCATTGGCTGTAACTGAGGGGGCAGTGGGCAAGGAGGTCAGCTCCCTCACGGATAACTCAGCGCGTGTGACAGCGTCTCCTAAAGGCTCCCAGTGGGACTGACCCCCAGCTGCCCATGCAGGACATGTTCACGTCCATCTCCCCAGCAAATCCATTCTCGGACAAACTCCCAATTCGAGAGCTTTCCAGGCAGGAACTACAGGAAGCGGGGTTTGCAGCTGCAAGCCAGGGGTTCCACTGACCGGGGGACGGCGAGCCGCAAGCCGAGGGGTCCACTGACCTGGGGACGGCGAGCACAGGGTGCACCTGCACGTCTGCCTCAAGGCGCATGTTGGAAGGCAGTGCCCCGTGCCCAGGAATCTGAATTTTAGACGTGCACTCCTGCCCTAAGGGGTGTGGAGCTCAGTGGGATGTGGGCCTTGCCACCCCCACCTGCCAGAGTCTGCTACGGGGTCTGGGGAGCGCATTGAAGAGGCTGGCATCCGGCCCCACTCCAAAGGCGGGGCCTGGCAGGTGTGCACAGGCCCAGGAGGAGTGCAATGCGGTTCCGAGTCAGGCATGGGGGTCACATCTCAAAGAGCGCTGGGCTGCACAGCGGACCGTGCCACCGGACAGAGGCCGCGCGCGCTCTGAAGAGAACCCGTGCTTGTGTCCTGCCTCACAGTGGCCAAGTTCACACTTGCATTCTCCCCTTGACCACCCGGAACTATGGCGGAACATCTTCCCCACCCCACAGACCGTGGGCTTGACCATGGCAGCGTTAGCGGCTGCAGCACAAGCAGCGGCCTTCAAGGTGCTCGTGTGCTTGGGCTCGGCTCTTGTGCCCCAGCGGTCCGCCGTGAGAAGGTGTGCCCAGGACCCGCGGCAGCCCTTCCAGTCTGGGCCCGACCGCCTCCCGTGACCCAGCCTCGCAGATCCTCAGCCCCGGGCTCAGGGCCCTGCCGAGCGTTTGCTCAGCTCAGCTCAGCAAGCATCCCACAGGCCCTCTGGCCACTCTGCCAGGTGTGGCAGAGGGACCCAGCATCCCTGGAGAGCCTTTGTTCTCAAGACGCCGAGGGCACAGGTGTGGCCGAGGGCACAGGTGTGGCCGGCGGGGACCCAGGACCAGGGCGGAGGGGACAGAGGCAGGCTCTGCAGACGCATGGGGCGCCTGGGGCAGCCTGGACTGGATACCACGTGCACTCCTGGGGCTACGTGGGCCCCTAAGCAATGCTCCAGGGAAAGGGTGAGCCCCACCCCTAAAGTTACGCTTCTGCTCACTGGCACAGGGGACAGGAAGAGAAATGGACAGCAGGCCGAAGTTCACGCCCGCAATAGACCAGGGATTTATTGGGTCCCTGTGAGGTGGTCACCTTGCTTCGGTTTTGTGTGTCTCGGTTCCCACAAGGCTAAACCAGGGCTGGCAAACTCAGGCTGGGCTCCAATTCTGACCGACCGCCTGTTTTATAAATAAAGTTTTATTGTGAGAGCCGTGCTCTTTTTTTTTTTGCATATCATCCATGGCTACAGAGGCAGGACTGAGTAGATGCAAGAGAGATGGTTCGGCCCGCAAAGCTGAAAATACTTCTCTGTCCCTTTGCAGATGAAGCTCGTCGACTCCTGCAGCAAACCGCCCCTGACTTTCTTACCCGCTCCAGATTCTACCTCCTCGCCTACTGGACTCTGCCGCCATCGCGGGAACTTCGCAAGTGCTTGAGAACCATGCACCACGCATTAACAGGAATAAAACTGGCTTTATAAAAGGAAACCAAACCCTTGAGTGGGCCAAGGAGCTATTTCCCACATCCCACAAAAATCCTTCAGACTTCCCCCTCCAATTAGCTGACGGGATGTGTCGGGGGCCCCCCAGGATAGCACAGGGTTTATACCCATTCCCGCCCGAGGAACATGACTTTCCTCTTCCTGCTCGCCTGGCCCCCGCCCTCACCCCCTGCCCACCCCACCCACGCCTCACAATCCTCCCTCACCCCGGCGTTTCGCGGGAGAGGCCGAAACGAGAAGAAAAGTCTCAGGCTTCGAGTTCCACATAAAAATCTGCCCCGGCCGGACCCCACCCAGCGTGTGGACGCCAGCAGAAACCGCCGTTTGTCTGAATTAATCAGAGAAGAAATCTGCAACTTGAGCCCCGTGCACCAGAAATGAATGGAAATAGTGCAACCTGACCACAAAAGTATTATTTTATAAATAAAGCCCTTCAGTAGTGGTTAATTGGATACACATTTTGCAAGATTTGGGGAACATTAAAACTATCATACTCAAATTGACTGGCTGGCTTCGTATTACATTGGTGGCCATTTTCTGTGCAATGTCAGGCCCCAGGTTGCAATTTCTAGTTCAGAGACTTTATTTTTCCCTTAAGGATGTCCCTTCTCCACCCCACCCTTAAAAAAAAAAAAAAGGCAACGTTGATTTAGTGTATGTTTAACAGCTCCATAAATCACTCAACATACTCGAATCTCATCAAAATTCTGCCAGAAATGATTTCACTAAAGCAGATGGCCTGTTTGGGGAACTAATTTGGCTTGCTTTTATTTCCACCAAATTTCGATGAGCTCCTACTGTGTGTCAGCCTACACCTAGCCCTGGAAGGACGCGAGGGGGGCGGTGGCCAATGTGCGTCTCCGCATCTCCGCGGAAGCCACGGCTGCAAGAGCCGACGAGCTGGGAGATATTCGAGAAGACGAGCAATCAGCTGCGAAGATCGCGAGACACAGGACACGCTCCTGTTGGTTCTGAGGCAGTAGAAATTCACGTCTCTCGCGGAGACAGGGGATCAGATTCAGCACAAGCTTCGAGGGCCATCTGCTGCCATGCTGGCGCTCCTCGGGGTGGTTTAGGGACAGCGAGGGAGCCAAGTTGCACCTAGAGAGGGAGGACCGGACGGAAGGCCGGATTATCTCATGGATTCTGCAAAATGAGCCCACAAGGCAGGTACAGTGCGCACACCCAAGTCGCAGATGAGAAAACCGAGTGTCTTGAGTGTCTCCGCCTTCGCCATCAAAACGCTCCTGTTGGCAGAAGAAAAGGGGCATAGAAGCGAGGGACTCACAGGGGCTTCCAAAGCCATCTGCTGCCAAAGCAGCATTTCTCTGAAGTTCTGGTTTTTCGCGTTGATTTGTTTGTTACACTCACTCTGTATCTCAGTTTGGTTTGATATAAAAGTGATGTTTTTAATTATCAGTGAAATTCCACAAACTGTCACCCCCCCCAAAAAAAAAACCTTCTAATAAAATTAACCTCCCCAGAGGGTGCACCTTGCATCTTCTGGGGCTTTCTTGACCCTTTGCCTGCTGACTCGTCCTGGACAGGAGACACGAAGCTCAACCAGAAAGCAGGTGTCCTTGTAAGCTGGTGGCCTTTTGGCCTTCAGTTTTCATTTGGCCCATATAGTATTTTTAAGTTTTCGCAGGAAAAAAAAAATCCGCATATCCGGGTTTTCTTGAAAAGGGTCCTAAAATAGCCACCGTGTGGTTCTGAGTAGTGGCGGCCCCTACAGGCTGGGCGTGGGTTCTGCAGTTTGCCACAGGCCCCACTACTCCCTAGCGTCTTGCACACGGAGGAAGTCACTGGCTTATACACTCATTTGGGCCCTGGAAGCACTGAGTATGTGTTCTCTGCTTGGGACTATGGCTATTTGGGGTACAGAGTGCTGAAAGGCCTTGGGCTTCCCCCTGAGAAGACAGAGGGGTCCACGATAGAAAGAAACAAAACAGCCCTGCAAAGCCACGGCCACGTGGAAGGAGGGGAAACGCCCAAGTGATGCTCAGCGAAGCCTTTTTCTTTTCCACGCCGCCTCTGATGCTGCTCGAAGTGATGGATTAGAGAGGCTCATTTCCTCTGGTTGAAAGAAAACACCCACACACACACACACACACACACGCACACGCACACGCACACGCACACACACATACACACCCCAGAACGCAAAAGAAAAAGGCCGTGTTCAATGAAACGGGGAGGAATGACGTAATGGTGCCTGGAGCCCTCTGCGTGGAGCTGTTAATTGCTTCCTTCCCCTGGACGCTGTTAGCCCCTCTTCCGTGGACGCGGATGTGTTTGTCAAAGAAAGTATCGACCCCCTCCCCCGCATCGGGTTCTGAAACGGTACAATACATCACTTGAAAGTAAGCCGGGATCAACACGTTGTTAACTGTTTGATCTCGCAAGTCAGAATTAATGATAGGTATTTTGCACAAAGAGAAAAAAAACCCAATGCTAAAAGCCCATTCGCGTTAACCAAAGACATCCGTGCAGCTCCGGGGTTGACTCGGGGGCGGTCTCCCGCGGCACAGCTGTTCCACGTTTGTTGGTCTGCGGGTGGGTGGCAGCGACTCGTAATCACAGCCAGACGCAGGGTGCGGGAGCCCAAGCGATGGTGGGGTGGGGGGGTGGTGGTGGCGGGAATCAGATAGAATACCCCAGCGACCACACGGAAAAAGGGGATCCGTTTCCTCCTCTGAAAATTGGACTTCACTTATTCATATTGAAAATCCTTGGAGCCTGTGCTGGGCACGGAGGACCTGGCGGGGGGCAGATCGGCTCTTACGTTCTGGACAAAAAACACTTTAACCAATAAAGAAACAAATGGATTAGTGAATAAGGAGACTCCAGGTCATGACGATGCTCTGAAGAATGAACAGGGTGGGTGTGTCCAGCAGGGACCGAGATTGGTGGTCAGGGCCTCTCTCGGGAGGTGACGCTGAAGCTGAGCCCTGAACAAAGCAAAGATAGAGTGGGCCAGGCAAACACTTTAGGGGCAGAATGTTCCAGCAGCGGCCAAAGTCTGTGCACAGGCTCTGAGGGTGTTCGAAGTCTCAAGGGTGTTCAGGCTACGGCAAGAACGCCCTGTGCTGGAACCGAGGGAGGGAACAGAGAGGTAGAAGAAGAGGCTGGAGACATAGGGACAATAATGTGAAGATGCGGGAGGCCGGGTGCCCATTCTCCCCGCCCGCCCAAGTTTAACGACTGGACGCCCTTAGAGCCATCTTAGCTGGGTCGTCGCTGGGCCGTGGGTAGCAGAATGCACTGAGGTCCGGCAGAGGCCGGATCTGTGGGGCTCCTGTAGCATCTCCTACGACCCAAGAGGAAGCTGGACCTGTGTGGGCCGCACTTGAGTGTCCCTGGGGAGCTTTTTAGTTATTCAGATGCTCAGGCCACAATCGATGAGCACCCTGGGATCTGGCCCTGGGTCCCATGGGGATTCAAACTTCCAGCCAGGTTGATAGCCCCGAGTCTGAGCAGCTGGGCCTGGGCGAGGATGTCTGCAGACCTCCACTCACCTGCCTCCCTTCAGCAAGGACTTGAGGGGTGCCGTCAGGGTCCCGGGGCGTGTACTAGGCACCAGGGACACAGCCAGACACACGGGGCTGACACCGGGGAGGCGTCTACCCCGAGCTCCCCACCCCACCTCAGTCCGAACTCCACAGAGAGAGCTGGCCCCTGTGGGCCACCTGTTGCCTCCGAGCCAATGAGCTGTGGCTGCCCCAAGGCCACCCTCTTGGGTGGGACAGTTTTCTGAAAAGAGAGGTGTGGGCTGGGGAGGAGGGCCATGCCCCAGATGTCTGTTTTCAGGGCATTGTCCCCGCCTCGGGAGTGTTGGATGAGGATCTAGAAAAGGCCGGAGACGTTTAAAAAAAGGCCCGGGGTGGACGGGAAGGCGGAGTGGGCGGTGTTGTCCCCAGGAGCGGCTTCTCGGCGGCCAGCCCCCATCTCGGGCGCTCTGGCCGCTCGCGTTCCGCCCACCCTTTAATTTCTCGGATTTATCAAATTTGTTGCCCAAGCACACGAGAGGTTTTCTGGAGAGAATCGGGCGCCGTCAGAGGGGCTTCCAAGCCGGCTCAGCGCCCCTGTGTAGGGATGAGCCTCCGGGGGTGGAGCCTGGGGCAGGTCAGCACTGTCCCAGGGTATAAGACAAGCCCTGTCACAACCCCAGGTCCTGGTGGCAGAAAACGGGGCGTGAGGAAGGCGTGGCAAAGCAGGACAGGAAGCCACCAGTCTCATTGGCCAGCGTTCCAAACCGATTCTGTCCTCAAGTATTGGTTTGAATTCATCAGTCGTATCTTGCATTTATAAGATATATTTCTTACATTGCAAAGGATTTTCACCTGCATGAATTTATGTCGGTGTTTCACAAACACCCCCGGTGGCACGTGAGATGGTTTTAGGTAGGACACAGGCAATGTTTTGTATTTAAGTATTTACTTATACTTGTATTAGAAAAAAATATAACAAGCCCATCAAACGCATGGCTGAGAAGTACTTGCCTAAGTTGAGGCATTTGAATGAGAAGTAGAGTCAATTTATATAAAATGTTGAATAACAATATGGTTAATTTGTGGGTACAGGTAAAAATCATGCAGGTGAAGTTTGGGGAGCACTTGCTCAGCCGAGGGCCACAAGTTCCGGAGAATTCGTTTGTCATGCACTTTTATCTCCAGGTGACAAGCCACAGGGGAGAAGAGTGAGAAACACACACACGGCAATGAAGAGCCAGGGTCCAAACACTGGACTTGCAACTCTTGGTTCAAAAGTCTTGTCACCTCCACCAAGCTGAGAAGTCATCTGTCACCCTAAAATGTGATTTTTGCAAACTCACGCAATATAGTGCTTGTCAAGACACCTGTAGAAGCAGAGAAAATATGATAGAATGTGACAATGACCGCTTTGTTCTCGTTTTCCTTGCTATAGGAGTGGTTCTCAACCGGGGGATTTTTGACAATGTCTGGAGACATTTTTGGTTGTGATGAGTAGGGTTGGGGACAGGGTGAACACGTAGTGGGTGGAGGTCAAGGACGCTGCTAACGCCCCACAATGCGCGGACGCCACCCCCTCCCCGCCCATGACAGAGAAGGATTCAGCCTCACGGGGCCAAGTGCCGAGGCTGAGACCCCCTGGTCTGTCATTGTCGTGACCTACCTCGCTTCGTAAAATCAGACCTTGGACTGAATGTCCCTGTGGCATTCCCGAAGTTCACCCAGAAATTAACATTGCGTTGGCTAAAAATTAGGGAATGTTCTCTCACAAATGGCCATCGCATAGCAGTATCTTCCTTAAGAGCTGACGTTTATAGATTCCTCCTGTCGTGCCAGACCTGGGCCTACCGGCCTTGCCTGTGGCCCCTGTCATCAGGTTGGTACAGAAGAAGAAACTGAGGCAGGACTTGCCCCCAGGCAATCTGGGTCCCCAGTTCTGAGCTCTCCACTATGCTGTTATTCAAAGCAGCATGGCGTCTAAGTTGTAAGGACACACTTTATCGACTTTCATTATTACCCGGGGCAGGAGGTGGGGAGGGTGCCCCATGTGAGACTTCTATTCTTCCTGAGCTGATTTTCACAAAGGAAGAGGACACGCCGCTGCTCTAGGTTATTCCCCGTTACGGCAGTTAATTCTCCTGCGATTTCCCTGTTTGGCCTTAATTTCCTTTCGGCCCTCGAGGGCCTGTATTGGAGACTGGGGAGTCATGGAGGGGGATCCCCTTCAGCTTCCCAGGCCAAGGACAGAGCATCTGCCGGCTTGGGCAAGGTCTTCAGGTCAGTGGCGTGAGTGGAAGGGTCTACAGCTGTGCAAGCCTCATTCACTTCTGGGGGCTCACGGCCACCCGTCCTCATCACACACCAGGCTCTGTGCAAGCGCTTCACCATGTGACTTCATCTCGGGCCCAGTTCGCTGGGGGTAGATGTTGTTCGTTTTTGTGTATTATTGAGGTGGACTTCATAGAACAAAATTCAGCACTTGAACCATTTTAAAATGTGCGATTCGGTGGCTTTTACCGCATTCACGGTTTTGCGCACCCATCACAGCTAGCTAACTCCAGAATACTTTCATCTACGGCCACGCCACCCTGAACACGCCCGATCCCAGCTGATCTCGGAAGCTAAGCAGGGTCGGGCCTGGTTAGTACCTGGATGGGAGACCACCTAGGAAGACCAGGTGCTGTAGGCATAAAAAATAAAAAATAAGGGATTGTAAGCTGACAAGATCCTTGCAATCTGTGAGGTCAACCAAGGGTTGCCTCGCCTAAACAAAATAAATAAAAATAAGTAATAATTCCAGAATATTTTCATCACTCCAAAAAGTAACCTTGTACCCACTAAACAGTCATTTCCCACTTCCCCGCCCCCAACCCCTGGCAACCACTGATCTACTTGCTGTCTCTATGGATTTGCTGGTCTGGACGTTTCCTGTATGGAATCGTACGATCTGCGGCCTTTTGTGTCTGGCCTATTTCACTCAGCGTCATGGTTTCAAGATTCATCCGTCCTACAGCAGGTATCAGCCAGTACTTGGCTCATTTTTTTCTGGCTGAGTAATATTCCATTAAGTGCAGAGGCCTCATTTTGTTTATCCATCTGTCGTCGGCCGTTTCTGCTGTTTTCGCTGTGTGGCTGTTGTGACTGAAGCTGCTCTGAACGTCCACGTACAAGTTTTTATGGGAACACCTGCTCTCAGTTCTCTTGGGTATATTACCCAGGAGCGGATCACCTGGGCCACCTGGGAACTCTACATCAGGTGGGGGTTCAAGCCCACCTTGCAGATGAGAGGTCCCCGTCACTGTGTAAGCCTCCCCAAGATCATGCGACTCATATTTTCTCGGCCTAATGTTATTTCATTATAAAAGTCACGTGTGTAAAGACACACGGAATTAGCAGCTCATGTGTGTCAAGCAGCTCTGATTTGCGAGGTCCTTTTCATCATCGGCACGTGCAGCGGCGGCAGGACACCCTGACAGGGCGACACTCAGGCTTGACCACCTTAACCGTGGGAAGGAGAGACCGACGCTCGCGGCTGAGGGCTACGCCGTTCCCACGAACGGGGGTGATGGGGACTGCGAGGGCCGGAGCCGAGCCGTCCTGGGAGGGCTCTGTGCCCTCTGCAGGTGCTGATGGCCTGGCCCACAGTCGTGGCGGCCCTGAGCCACGGCCACTGGCTCCCAGGGTAGGGCGACACCTCCTGGTCTATGTCAGATTCTCGCAAAAACCGCTCCTTCCATCCCATTTTTTAGACGAGGAGACTGAGGCTCAGGTAGGTGAGTCTCAGGTAGGTCACTCAGGTAGGTGACTTGCTGAATGGCAAGGAGGTGGCTGACGTGGGCCTCGGCGCCAGCTCGTTCTGACCTCAAAGCCAGAACCGTATACTCTTTGCCTTTATATCCATGGTCTCATTTGACTTACGACAAACCTACAAGTAGGTAGTTTCATTATCCCCTTTTTGTAGGTGGGGAAACTGAGGCTCAGAAACAAGGAATCATTTCACTGAGATTATATGGCTGAAGGTGGAGCTGGCCTTGAACTCAGACGCCGGATCTGAGGCTCCCTTTGTCTCAAGAAAGCATTCTCTGGCAATTTGGGTGTTTACGAAATGTGTTTCTCTCCAGTTTCCATCCCCACGTCAAAGCTCCTAGGCTCCTGCTTGGGCTATCCCCCTGGGCTTTGGGGTCCTACAGGCAGGCCTTGGTTTCCAATCCCAGCCCTGGGCAGGTTGCTTAATGAGAAGTCAAACTAAACAAATTAAGGTGTAGCTATTCAGTGGAGAAATAATAAAAAAATAGCCAACTCACCCGAAGAGCTTATTTTGTGCCAGAAACTGGGCAAAGCACTTTCTACGCACTCATGAACTTAACTCTCATGCGACCCTTCGATCTAGCTATGACTTTTAGTCCCATTTCATAGATGTGGAAACTGAGGCATAGAGAGGTTAAGTGACTTGCCCGAGGTCACACGGCTTTCGACTGCCAAGGCTGAGATTTGCGATCCAAGCAGTTGGCCCCAGGGCCTGTGTTCTCAGCCAGCTCTGCTTAAAATCACATTGTGGAACTATATCCACAGGCATGGAAAACTCCGTGACCCAAAATGTAGGTCACATATCAGCCTGGAGGGCCCTGCTTGTTTTAAATGTATATGGAACACTACGTTTTTTGAGTGCTGACTATGTGCTGGGTGCTAAGACAGGCCAAGCTTTCCTGCATGTCCCCAGGAACTGCCTCCGAGCCCTGATGCCCAAGCCCCTCCAAATACAGAGCCCCAAGAGGGAAGAAGGTTCTGGAAGTTGTTGGGATCACGAGCAACTGTGGAGACGCATCAGAGGGGACACGGAGGGGACAGGCTCAGATGCCCACCCCTTCATGTGCAGAGCAGATGCAGGACAGGAAGCAAGAACCACATCAAAGTGGCGGGCACCCAGGCCAGAGCAGGAGGGGACCAAGGAAGCGCACAGCACGGACGGAGCCGCCACTGTCTATAGGCAGAGCCTGGGCCAGAGAGCGGCCGGCAGTGACGGTGGCCCAAGCAGGCCCCGGTCCGAGACGGCTCTGAGAACTTGTGTTCCCTGCACCTTGGAGTGGAGGACTTAGGCTCGTTGGCCAGCAGGCTAGGAGCACGGGCCCTGGACCCAGGGAGCCTGGGTTCAAATCCTGCTCTGCCACTTGCATGCTGACACCTTGGACAAGAGATGCAGGGTCCCCGAGCCTCCGTTTCTCATCTGTAAAGTGCAGACAGTAACGGCAGCCACCCGTGAGATCGGTTGTCAACCCGATCATGTTCTGTAGGTCGAGTGTCTAGCATAGACTCTGCACATAGTGACCAGGGACCGAAAGTTGGCTATATCTATGTAGTCGGTCAGTTAGAGTCAGGGCAGTAAGACAGCTGTGCCGTCACAGAGTCCCTTGCTTGGTTTGTGCTCTGCGGCTGCTGTCTTGAAATTCTTAATGATATTTGAGCAAAAAGCCCCACAGTTCCATTGTGCACACGGTCGTGCACACTACGCAGTCACCTGGCGAGACCTGTCTGGGCCTCGGTTTTCTTGCCTGTGAGATGGGGTGACAATCCAGTGATGTTGTCGCCTGGCCTGCAGCGGTGACGTGGACAGCAGGGTGTGTGTCTATAAAAGGGCTTCGCTTATAATAAGACAAGTAATTTGATTAAAACACTGGCAAAAGATCAGAATATATCCTTCTCTTAAAAAAGATGTACGAATGGCCGATAGGCACATGAAAAGATGCTCAACACCCTTAGCCACCAGGAAAACGTGAATCCAAGCCACAATAAGGTAGCGCTTCGTACCCATCACCACGGCTAGAATCAAAAAGGCAAACTATAACCAGGGTTGGCGAGGATGTGGAGAAATTGGAACTCTTATATGCTGCTGGTAAGAATGTAAAATGGTGCAGCCACTCTGGAAAAGTCTGGCAGATCCTCAAGAGTTAAAACAGAGTTACTATATGACCCAGCAATTTACTTGATATATACCCAAGAGAAATGAAAACACATGTCCACACCTAACTCGCACGTGAATATTTGTAACAGCATTACTCATAATGGCCCAAAGTGGACACAACCCAAACGCCCATCACCGGATGAATGGATAAGCAAAGTGTGCTTTGCCTGTACGATGGAATACTACTCAGCCAAACGAAGGAAGTGCCGACGCAAGCTACAACATGGGTGAACCCCAAAACCAGGATGCTCGGGCGCAGACCACACGTAGAATGCCTCTGCTTACGTGAAACGTCTGGAATAGGGAGCTCCATGGCCGCGGAACGTAGATCGGTGGTTGCCGGAGGCTGGGGGTGGGGCGGGAATAACTGCCAATGAGTAGGGGGTTTCTTTTTGGGGCGATGAACGGTTCTAGGGGTGATCGTGGTGTCAGTTGCACAACGCTGTGAATTGTATACTTTAAGCGGGGGACTTGTGTGGAAGCTGTAATTTCGAAAAGGTACTTCGCAAATTCCAGGGCATAGACAGTGGCTGTTGCGATGGCGAACACAGCACAGCTACGCCAGCTTCCCTCAAGCAAGACAGAGTCAACACACACGACGCGACACACACACGCCACACTCACACCACTTACATGCACATGCACGCGACACACATGCACACACACGCCACACTCACGCGGCACGCCACGCCCACGCGACACACACGCCACCACTTCCACGGTATTCACGCTTCATAAAGCACAATACACACACACACTCACACTCACGTGCACGCTCACACGCACACGCGCACACACCTGTGGTCCCGGCTGCTTCTATGCCAGACCTGCCTCCCTGGCCTCCTGGATTCACTGTGTTCACTCTTCATCTTTAGGAAAACACGTCCACTGCCGAGCCTTCTGGGGAGCAGCCCTGAATAACGACCCCAACCAGGGGGAACCCTCCTTCCTGCCTCTTACCCCATCCTGCATCCCGGAGCAGAAACTGGTCAGAAGGGGCCCCCGTCTGTCTCGCTCTGTCTGTCTCGCTCCGTCCTTCCCTCCCTTCCCTTCCCTCTCCCCGCCCCGCTGTCCGAGCGCATCACCTCGAGTGACAGAGGCGGGTGGAGACGCCGTCAGGAGACTGGCTGGGCCCCGCCCTCTCCCAGGACCTGCTGGGAGAGCCCTCGGTTGCTCCCCACCAGTCATGGGGTGCAGAGGTGGCAGTGCTGGGGAAGCAGGATCTGGTTAAGTGGGTGCCAATGAATTGTGGTCTCACTTAGCTGAAGGTCAGCGAAAGGTCTGCCTTTTCCGGTGCTTCCGACTCAGGAGGGGGCCGCCTACGGCAGGTGGGGTAGGTTCCACCGGCAGAGTCAGGCGGGGCCCTGGAGAGATGGCAGAAGCAGCCTGATGATCATAATTACAGCCGTAATGACCCCCCGTCATTGTGCACTCACTATGCTCCATATCATCATAACGCGCTAAGCACATGATATTTATTTCTCATTTCCTTCTTCACAACAGCCCTGCGAAGAGCTATAATTACAGCCATGTTGCTGATAAGGAAGCTGAGGCTCAGGGAGACCAAAAACATAGCCGATAAGTGCATAGAGGTGGGACTTAACCGTAGGGGTGCCGTCAGGGGACACTCCAGAGGGGCCGTATGCTTGCCAGCCGTCCTCCGCTACTGCCGCCCACCTGCCCTCTAGCGACCGCTTTGTATTGGGCTTCTCTCCCTCTTTGTGTCAATTAATTTATTCTAACATGTGAGTGACTGCTATGCTCAACATATCCTGAAAATATTTGCCTTTTTAAGTGCTAGTTCATCCAGAGGCGTGTCCGATCCGTGGAATGCAGAGAACGCTGACCTCATCAAGGGGTGCCTCCCATATGCCCCTTCCCGTGGGGGGGACTGCGGACACCCTTTCCGTCTATAAACCCTACCGCAGCAGAGACGGTGAGAACATCACCTACGCCCTGCCCTTGGCTGTGAGAAAGTCCTTCCAGGCTCTTCCGTGGCAGCCGATGATCTCCAGGCCCGAGGATCCGCCTGCTCCCTGCTCTTCCAGGTCCTGTTTGGACTGGAACAATTTAAAACGCTTTCTTGTAATTACAGAGGTCGTGCTGGTGGGGGCCACGCCGCCGGGAGGCCGCTGGACTCCCTCGTCTCTGCTGCAGCCAGCAATTTCCGTAATGACAGTCATGCGTGCCGTTTATCTTTGGGGTTTCCAGAAATACAGGGACTTTTCCAGACACTCGTGAGCGTCTGCGGCAGGAGCGATCCGGGCTGCATCCTTTTCTGAGGCTGTCAGTGGCTGCTTGGGGGACTCCGAACTCAGATGGGTTCAGACGGTCAGGGGGGTAAAGGAGGCTCAGCAGTTACAGCTGGAGAAAGATAGTGTCCCCAGACTGAGGAATTTCCTGGGACACAGGACTTCCGGTTTTAAAACCAAGAACGTCAATAGAGAAACCAGGATGAGCTGGTCGCCTAATTCCTGGTGAACCAAGGTGCTTTTTTCTTTGCTCCATCCAGAGACGTTTCTAGAAAGGTAATGACTGAATTTTAAAATAAAGGCATAAACTAACAGGAGTGGAAGAGAGGGCAACCGCCGATGAAGGGCTCCGACGAGATGTTAGAAGGTGGGAATCAGATGGGTGGGGACCAGCCACTGAGCCCAGCAGAAAAGCTGGCCTCTGCGAGGCCTGGGTGGACACCATCAGGAGGCCCAGAAAAATAGGCTCCCTGATTCCACACTCTCCCTGGCAGGAGATGGGAGGTCTGCCCTGCAGAGAGATTAAACCCGTGATCCTCCAAAGCTAGGAACGTCAGCGCAGGGGAGGACGGGGCAGCCCTGTCGTGAAAACCAGAAGGCCTCACCCTCTCTCAGCATAGGGACGGCCTCCAGGTCCAAACCAGGAAGCGAAACACTCAGGCGGAAAACCACAGAACACAGAAGGGGCGAAGACAATGCAGAGGGAAGACACGCACCGAAGAAAAACACCACCAAAAAAAAAAAAGTTAATAGCTACACAGAGATAGAAGAATAAATCCATGAAACAAGAAGGAAATGCTATTTTTTTCCCCCCAAGGAGAGCCTTCAGAGAAACAGGAATGTACTCTTGTAAAACTGTAATGAGAGAGTCAGCAGAATAATTGAGATAAAGGTAAAGAAATAGCCCCAATTTTTGGCATCAAAAATATGGAGATGGAAAACTAGACATGAGAGATAAGAAACTTAGAGGTCACAACTTTTAGAAAGAGGAAATCGAATGGAGGGAGAAATAAGCGTAATATTCAAGATTTTTCAGAAAACTGGAGGTAAAAAAGACACTCCAAGTTTTTGAAGAGAAAGAAAGGGGAAAGATCATATACCAAGGAACTGAACCGGAATAGCCCTGAGCTTCTTAACGGTGATCCTGGAAATATCGCAAGTGTGAAGAGCATGGAGCCAAGACTTCTTAGCCTTCAAACGTCCGGAGGAGAATTATTCTAGATTGGGCTAACCAATCAAAGTGTGAGCTAGAATAATGGTGTTTTCAGATGTTAGAAGTTTCCAGAGCTGCCTCGTCCCAGGCAGCTCTTGGAGAGCTCGTCCCAGTCACACGACATGCAAACCGTGAAGGGGGAAGGCACAGGACCCAGGAACGGGAAGCGGAGTGGGGTGTCTGGGAGCCACTGAGGGGGAACCCACACGAGTAACTTAAAAGCCAGACCGAACAAACCCCCTACTAGGTGGCCTGATGTGTTTCTGCTGAGAAGAGTTTTAGGACCGTTTTTTCGAGAACTGGAGAAAGACGTCGTGATGAATACAGAGAAAACTAAGCCGATTACTTTCTAAAGGCCATTATAAACTCCAGACAAAACAAAGGCTTTACGAGGAAGGAAATGAGGCCGGAGTATATGCCACATGTAGAGACGAATGACATTTTCGTGGCCATCACTATGGAAAGTTCACTAAACATTAATTTCACTAAAACTGAGCATCGGGAGATCGGAGGATGAGGGAGAAGGTGGCATCTACGTACGGAGGTGGCGTAAGTTTTTTAATTCTCATTTTCCATCTGAGAGGTCAAGGGGTAGCGTCCAAAATGGGAAATCAAGAAAGAACGGGATGAACATGACTTTTAGAAACAGAAATATATATGAAAAAGAAGAGCTAAAAAAAGTTAAAAAAAAAAAAGTAGTTCCTTCTAGAAGGGACCGGTGTCCAGATTCGGATCGCCCGTCCAGCGTCCGGTGCTGAATGGCGGACGCCTGTCTGCGCCCCGCTGGGCACAGGAGCCGGTGCCGGAGAGCGGGGTAGACACGGCTGCTTTTTATTATAAACGTTGTATTCCGGTTTGACTTTTTATTTACCCCTGCGCAAATAGAAATTAAATTTAAAAGGTAACAAAAAGACATTTTCTATGGGTAAAAAAACAAAGAAAGTAGTAAAAGGCATTCATTGGTGCGCCCATCTGCAGAGCCCCGGGGTGGCCTGCCGTGAAATACGACGAGATCCGGCAGCTCGAGTGATGTCACTCGAGGGGGTGCGAGGGTGACCAATTCGACCCACGTGGCCCGGGACTTCCTCGGCTTCGGCATGGAAATGGCTGCACTGTGAGGGACCCGGTCAAGTCCCAGGCAAACCGGGACGGCCGGTCACCCTTAGCGAGGGGCCGGTTTTGCTGTCTCCGTGACCTGCCTCCGTGGTTGACGTCGAGCCCAGATCCCACGACACGGCCCCTGTAACATCGTGTGGCTGTCCCATGCCAGGTGCCCAGTGCCATGAACTTCCCTGCCCCCTTTTTTCAAAACCTCTTACGCCGATTTTATTTTTAATCTTCCTGTTTTTTATGTGTTTACGTTTTTTTTTTTGGTAAAACCTGCCACAAAACCTTTTTTGGGAAGCGGTCCATCTATAAATCCTAAATAAATAAATACATCGCTCTCTTTTCCACGGCTGTCCTGGCCTATGCGGCGGAACTGCCAGGCCCCCCGATGAGTTGGGGGCCACGGAGCGGAGTGGACTCGCTCGGCTGAATTGCCAGGTCCGCGCGCCTGGGGGGGCCGGTGAGCAGAGCGACTGCTAAACCCTCACTTTTGTTTCCATCCGTTCACGAACGGGTTTGGGCGAAAAGCTGTTTGCCGGGATTGCGGTTCTGATTCCCCGGGGGTGGGCGCCCGCCTTCTATTCCGAGCCGGGGACAAAGGCCCAGAGGAACGAGGAATGACCATGGGTCTGAGGGAGCAGGGTCGTCTCGGCGTCCCCGGACTCAGGGAGGGGGAGCATCCCGATCGGCGGAATAGTGCCAGTCTCGGGGTCAGGGTAGGCGTGGAACAAACCTGAGTTTAAGTCCTTGCTCTTGGCTGAGGCCTGCGGTCAGGTTCTCTCTCTGGGCCAAGATCTTTTTCTCTGGGGCGTCTCTAAGCCCGCTCACGCCTCTGTGCGAGTAGGGAGGAGCTGGCCCTTCTGGGTGATGTGGCCTTTCTCATAGCTTGGGTACCAGTCACGGCATCTCCTGTGCAGGAGGGAGCGGGACAATGGCCGTAGAGGCCCAGACCAGCAGGTGGCCCTCAGGAGGCCTGCGGTGCCTGCGGCA
Organism: Pteropus medius; assembly: GCF_902729225.1. Taxonomy (NCBI): domain Eukaryota; kingdom Metazoa; phylum Chordata; class Mammalia; order Chiroptera; family Pteropodidae; genus Pteropus; species Pteropus medius. The sequence continues at coordinate 23,757,910 of NW_024342471.1, forward strand.
GCAGCTGGGGAGAGATTTCCTTTTCTCTGTCTGCGGTCCTGAGCCGGCTCCAAACATCTTCCTGTGGTTGCGGATCCCTCGAAACAAGGAACTCGAATTAGAAAATTCAGGCTTCGATGGAATAACTCACCAGAACGTGTCAAAGGAAAAGGACAGACCCCATCACGTGCTGGCGAGGATGTCAAGCCAACGGGACGCTCACGCGGTGAGGGCGTCGTGTTCAGACCTCGGAAGACCCTTTGGCAGAATCGGCCAGACTGGACAATTCGCAAATCCGGTGACCGGGCTGCGTGACTCCGTTCCTAGGAATGACCCAGCAGAGGCACATGCACACAGTAGAATGTCACGCAGCGACAGAAATGAGCAAACTACAACTAAACGCAGCAGCAGGGGAGTCTCACAAACAAACGTGAAGAGACCAGACACGTAAGAGCACGTAGGGTCCTGTTTGGTTCGCGTAACTTTCTAAAAACGGGTGAAACCACTGTACAGAGCGAGAATTCAGGGCAGTGTTTATGCTGGGGAGGGTGATGACGGGAGGGTCCCATCGGTCGACTGTGTGTTGTCTGCCTCGCCTGCCAGTCTGTGAGCGCTGGATGTTGACAGGACTAGTCAGACGTCTATCGACAGAACCAAGGGGTAGAAATGGGTGTGGTGTTTTATAGCCAGTGAAGGGAGAAGGTGGGATTTCTGGGCGATTAATTTTACCTTTTCCAGGTGCCATTCTTGATTTCCAAATCTAAGATCGGGAATGATGGCTGCCAGCCAGAGGAGCATCCTGATCTGGAGCCACAGACAGCCAGACAAAAGCTTGAGTCACGGCACAGAAAGTGAGTGCCCCACAGACGATGGCAGGGGCCAGGGGTCACGGCTGGGCACAGGCAGTGGCGCACACGACTCCCAGCGGGCGTCAAGGACCAGGCATGCCAGGCCCCACTGCAGATGTCACGCTTGCACACTTGGGCTTTGACCCCGCCGGACTATTTATACCCCTGGAATGTCACCAGCCTGGCTGGGAAGCAGAGACCCTTGTCATGCACCGAGCCCGCAGCCACCCCGTCTCACCCAGGGCTCTCGCGAGGACCCGCTCAGCGTTATCAGACGTCCCGCTCCACAGATAAGGAGCCTCAGCTCGGCCCCACTAATGGTATTATTTTAGGGACCACTCAGAAGGACAGGATGGGCTGGGGGCCCGGGTCATCTGTCATCCTTTCCTTCATCAGCACGCTAAACAAGGGTCAAATGAAGACCAGCGCTTGTCTGAAGGGCTGGAAAATCACGCCCCAAAGGCGCTGGGAAGGAATTTGCCCCGAGCGACTATTTCCGTCCCTCTCACGGCCCCTCTGGGCGACCCGCCCACCCACGGCCGAGCTGCAGTGCCAGGTGGAGGGGCGAAGATGCTGCCAAGCTCGATGGGGTGGGTAAGACGGCTTCTGGAAAACCTCCTCGCAGAGAGACATCCGGTCCCGGGTTTGGTTAGAAACCCAGAGCTCAGATATGTGGTTTCTCTGCTGACTTGAGCGATGAAACCGTTGTCGTTCAGCATTTCTATACCCTGATTAAGTCGGATGTGCACCATTAAGGGTCTGATCCAAGGTGCAGGCCTCAGGCGAATGGCGGCCAGCGTCCCCAGACCCCGCCCAACTCCACCTCCTGGCACTGTCCCCTCGCCCCCACCCGGACACAGACACGCAAACTTTTCTCGGGAATCAGTGTGTTCCTCGGAGCTCGCTGTGGCATTGAATGACCGCATGGGTTTGGGAGATGCGGTTTTAAGGGCGGGCTCGCTTCCCTTTCTAGAGCAGGAAAGGCGAAGGAGACAGCCACAGGGTTTGAGATGAAAGTCAGGGGTCAGCTCACTGCCCGGTGGGAGCATGCTCCTGGCCTACCCGGGAAAACGCCTCACTGGTGAACCCTATATCTTCAAAGTGCTAGCCAGGTGGAGCTGACCGAGACCCTGGCCCTGCCCTCGATCTGAGACGGGGAGGCCGGGGCCGAGGCTGGGGCCTTCTCCAAGGGCACTCGACACCGAGGGGCAGGGCCTGAGTCTCCTGGGTAACAGTCATACCATTTAGTCATCAAATTTGCCAAGGGAGCTCTGCTGCGTGCCAAGCCCTGGGCTGGGCACGGGGTGCAGCCCAGTGACCCGAACAGACAAAAGCCCTCGGCCTCTGGAGCGTGAGACGGAAAACGGTCACGCGAATGAGTAAAACATTCCGTGTTTTGGACGGCAGTGGATGGAGCGGTCTCCAGACAAAGTGGCTCGGGGAAGAGGCCTGCCGTCTCAGAGAGCGGCCTGCGGCTGTCTGGAGCGGCATTGCCGGCTGTGGGAGGCTGACTGATGGCCCCTCAGAGCCATCTGTGTCCTAAACCCTTGCAACCTGTGAGTACGTGACCTCGCAAAAGGTGGCGTGTCATTCTGCATCGGCCGTTCGCACCCACGGCTCTTCTGACACCATACCTATGGTCCCCCCTCCCACCCCAACCGATTCTCCCACTCTCCAGGCACCGGATGGGTGTCCTACAGGTCAGGAGCGTGTGTGTGTGTGTGTGTGTGTGTGTGTGTGTGTGTGTGTGTCGGGGGTGCTCATGCACTAGAGGCAGAGTCTCTAGAAGAAACCAGCCCCCAGACTTTCCGGCCTTGAGGACTGTGGGGGCTACGTCCGCGTTGCTCCCCAGCACTGAGTCTGGCTCTTGGTTACCGTGGTCCAGGACACGGGCGGGGGTGCAGGGCCCAGAGTTCTTTACTCTGACGGGTGAGAGCTGGGTCGGGGGCCGCGAGCAGAGGACCCTCGTTTGATTGGCTCATGCTGGCTGCTGCCGTGAGCCCGCCTGAGATGAGTGCCCTGCTTGCCTCGTCCCGTTTAATGCCCCCGACGCCCTGAGGGGTCGTCATCTGCGCACACTTCACAGAAGAGGAAACCGAGGCTTCGAGGGCCCACGTGGTGTGCCCAAGGCCGCTCAGCCCATGGGGGGCTCCACATTCTTCCTCATTAGGGCATACGAGGCCTTGCGTCCAGGGACCCTCCTTGCTGTAGTTTCCCTTCAAATGTCCCCCAAGACAGATGCCCGGCTCTCTGCCTGCCCTGTCACTGCCTCCTGCAGGTCCCTGCTAGAGCTGGCTCGTTGGCTCGTGATCACCAGTCCCACAGCCTGGACAGCACTGGGGGTCTCCAGGAGGCGGGACGGGGGCTCCGACCCCAACTCCTCACGAAAGTGAACCCCACCCCTCCCCTTGGCTCACAGGCTCCTGCCTTGCTGGCTTGAGTTCAGTCTCTCTAATTTGGTGGTTCTCAAGTGCAAAGCCCTCCACCCCCATGGGACATGTGGCGATGTCTGGGGACATTAGTGGTTGTCACAGCAAGAAGATGCTACTGGCGTCTAGTGCATAGAGGCCAGGCAGGCTGCTAACACCCCGCAGGGCACGGGGCGGCCCTCATAACAAAGAACCATCTGGCCCCAGATGTCAGAGTGCTGAGGCTGGGGCCCCTCTACCCTGTCACCCTTTTCCTGTCGCGGGTCTCCTGCCGGCCTCGGTGCTCTCCCTGGCACCCGTCCTCAGCCCTGCAGGCCGGGGTGTCACGCAGGGGGCTTCCGTGCGCTCTGCCTCGCATCTTTCTTACGTCCCCCCTCCACCCACCTCCTCCAACAGCCCTGGTCACGGCGCCTTCCTGGGCCCTACGCTAAGCCCCGCCCCAGCCCGACGTGGTCCCACCTCTGCCCCGACTGCTTGCTTGTTCGCCTGGTCTCCCCGCGGTTTCGTGAGCGTCCAGGCGAGTGGGACCGCCCCTCCCCCTCGGCCACAGCGTGCCCTTCACCTCCAGAACGGTCTGCAGCGCGTCCACGTTCAGAATGCACTTGCGGAGCAGCGCAAGTGGCAGAGGCCGAACTGGACGCCGGGCCTGACACCGAAGTCCTTGTTCTGTCCACTGGGCACAGGACTAGCGATAGAATCCAGGGGCCCAGAGCAAAGTGAAGCCATGGGGCCTTGTTCAAAAGGCTGTCAGAATCTCCGGACGGCCGCGGCGGCACGCATGCCACCAAACTTGGGGCCGCTCTGAGCCCCGAGCCCTGTGCGACCACCCGGGCCACAAGCCCGTGAAGCTGGCCCTGGCCAGAGGGGAGCCTTGTGGCACCCTGCAGCTCTAGTCACCAGTGCTGCGATGTGACTTGTGGCCACGCCTCAGTGCTCCTTAGAGCAGGGCCAGCTCTGGACGCTGCATCTGTGGAGTGGGGGGCTTGAGACCTGCCCCCACTCGGCCCCCCTCCTTTGCCTGCATGAGAGCAGGTCTGAGGTGGGGGCAGGGAGGGGAGGCAGGACCGCGAGCCAGTGAAGGAAAACTGTGCTCCCAGCCCAGGTGCTGCCTCAGTCCAAACAGCTGTCACGGCTCCAAAGGCTTGGGAGAGACCTGTGTTTTTCCTCTTCTATTTTTACTTCCTCAAATCTAAGACCAAGAGAGGCTAGTGCCAGAGCCCTGGAGGGGTCTGAGCCAGGAGGATTGATCCACGGGCGAGGGGAAGAATGTCTGCAAGAAGGTCGCTGTGAGGGTCCTTGGAAGGGATGGATGGGTGACCTAGTGCAGGGCTGGGACACGGGAGAGAGAGTCCCTCTCCATCAGACACCCCCCGACCCCCCGACTCAGGGCTGGGGCAGGGCCGCCTCTGCCTCGACCCACCCTGGAGGGCGCCGTTTTCACTGACCCCTGGAGGTGTGGCGCGCCCAGTCCACTAACATCCAGCAAACGCTCAATGATGCCATTGCTACCTCCGTGCCAACCTCTAGAATAAAACACTATCACTCCCAGTCTCCCCTGCATCTGGGTGTGGCCAGGTGACTGCATTTTTGCTAATGAGAGGTGAGTGGATGTTTTGTGTCGACGCTTTGGAATGGCTGCTTCACGGGGACATAGAGTCCAGAACGTGGATATGACGACTGGTGCTCCAGCAGCCATCTGGGACCATGAGGTGGATTATGAGGATGGAAGCCATAAATTAGGGTGACAGAACAGAGAAATGGGAAGGGACTAGATGTCAAACGCAGCGAAGCTGCCATCCTGACCGTGGATGTGACCCTCGGACTTCTTTTAAATGGGAAATAAACTTTTATCTTGTTTAAGCCCAGGCTTTGGGTTCGAATTTCAAATTCCAGGATACAGGAATGACTAGCTGGGGCGTGGAGTGAAGTCCTTTGGCTCTCTGTGTCCTCTCAGCATGGCCGGCGGTGTCAGGCCAAGCGGTGGGAGCCACAGGACCTGACTCAGGAGCTCGGCGTGCGGGACCGAGGGACGAGGCCATGACACGGTGCCCTGCGGGGGACATTAGCAAGAGAGGTGGAAGCCAGGAGCGGGAGGAAGGGGAAGGCCAAGGCCAAGGCCATCGGTGGTGCTACAGCCACAGACGCACCAGCCTAGGGTTGCCCAACGAGGTGTCCAATGGGGCAAGTGAACCGGGGTGAACAAAAGACAGATGCCTTGTCCCCTTCTTTCTGAAGCGCGCGGCCCTCTCAGCCCACCTTTGACTTTCCTACTCTTAATAGGGGCAAATAAAGAAAGAGATTGACCATTTTTAAAACAGCGTCCAACATTTGCGCCTTGGCGAGAGGCGACAGGGAGCGAAGGCTGTGGCAACAGCTGTTCTTCGCCTCCAGCCAAGAGCGTCCGCATAGGGACGGGGCCCGGTGTGGCCAGAGCTGCCTGTTTCTCAAGAGAAGCCAGAATTGGGGATTTTTTTTTTTTTCCTCACCCCGATCTTCTGATTTTCAAAAACATGTTGGCAAGGAATTCACTTAAAAAAAAAAAAAACAACAACAATGTAAAAACACCACGCAGGGGGAACAAGACACGCCTGTAGGCCGCATCTGGCCCTCTGGTTCCAGGCTCTGGTCTTTAGCCTGGAAATAGAACAAAAGCTAAATTGCACATTAGGACAATGACAGGAGGGTTTGGAAATCACAGGGGCTGGAACTTGTTAAGAGCCCTGCTCGTCTGAGGCAAGAAGGGGAGAGGGAGCAGCCCCGCCAAGGACCGGCTGGGGCTCTGACATCCATCAGGTGACCTTAGCGTGCACTTCAAAGCGAGAGGGGCCCAAGATGCTGCTCCGGGCTGCACGGCTCTCTGCACGCTCGGCAGCAGGCCGCCCGAGGCGCACCGTCCACAGGGCGGCCCCAAAACCACCAGAACAATTTGCAGTGGACAGTGTCGGCTCTGGGGCCTGTGCTGCTTTCAAGTTTTGGGTGTATGCTCCCCCCACCCCATCCCCACCCACCTTTTTTTCTTTCTTGTGCCTCTGTTTTATTGGGATGACTAAACCTTTCAACTATGTTAGCAGTAAACACAGCTAATTTACCCCCTGCCTCTTTGAAACAGCTGCTGACAGCTGCATTGTAATTCAGCAGAGCATCTTTGTAGTCAAGCCTACCAAATTCACATTTGTTGTTTGCTTCCATCTCTCCTGCCCCGAGCCCCACACAGTTGCACAAATATTGACGAGTACCCCTTTCCCCTGGCTCCCCCCCCCCGGGCCTGGATGATAAACAGCGCGTCAGTGCTGTAGGCCCGGCAAGGTTTCCTAGTAGACCTAGTAGATGCCAGTGCCCAGAGCAGAGAAAAAGCAACGCATGCACGAATACACGGGCCCGAGGACCAGAACCGAATGTCTTCCTTTTATTGCAAAGTCAAAACCCTTTTTATTTTGTCTAATTATACAGAATTTTCATGGCGGACTGCTCGATGCGACAGCTGAAGGTACATCGGTCTGACCGTTAATAAATAGTCTTAAATAGGAAAACAAGCAGGCCGGAGGGAAGCGAGATCGTCGTCCCAGACAAGGGACTGAAGGAGGATCTACAAAAGCACTTGGGACGGACATAAATAGTTTTTGTTCTGTAACAGCTATTTACACGTTTCAATGTACAAACGATGCCAACCAGAGGCTGCTGGGCACGAGTGGTGAGAGGATTTGCACCAAGAGGGAATCACACAGAAACCCTCCCGATCTGCCAACAGACAAAACAAAATGCACCGAAAACAGACTCTGCTTTCCAGACGGAGCGAAGGCTGCAGCTCAAGCTGCTGAAGAAGAAAACACTGAAGGAAGGAAGAACAGGGCCTCGAAGCTTCCAGGAGCCAACTTTACAGGATGGAGAAGCAGCTCCCACCCGAGTGGACTCCAGGGGCCCCGGCCCCCTGGCTAGCCCCGCTCTTCGTTGCTGGGCGCCCCCTCCCCAAGGCCCATGCTGACACCACATCGGGGACCCGCCGGCCAGGGCAAGGAAGGCGATCGCCAAGGGCCACGTCGGAAACGGGACCTGGGAGTCAGGAGACTCCATTAGGACGTCGCTTGCAAAATGACCCCTAGGTCCTTCCGTTTGACACGCGCGTCCAGCCTACTGTACACCGAGCAAACTGCCGCCGTGCTGCAAGGAGCCCGTGGTTTTCAGAGCCCCAAGATGGGTGTGTAGATGACAAGCGCTGGCCACGGAGGCCCCGCGGAGCCCAGAGTTCGGAGCACTGCTCTCAGGAAGCAACGGACGAGACCCCCTGGGGGATGCGCGGAACCCCTGCCCGCCCCTGTACAGAGCTGGGTTTCCTTGGTGCTTCTTTAAATCCGGCTGCACCGGCCGGAGTTCAGGGTCGAGTCGCGAGTTCTGTCCCGAACGCCGTCCTCCTCCACTGTGGCCTCGCGCGCTGTCCCCGCGTGGAGCAGAGGAGGGCCGCAGAGTCGCTTCTGCCGGCACCGCCCAGCCGGACGGTGGGACGCGGTTCTCCTTCGAGGTCAACGCGCCCCTTCCTCCAAGCAGCCACGTGCCCTTCCCCCTTGGCCGCCAGATCCCGGACTCGGGCAGGTCTGCGTGAGCCCCAGGCCTCTGCAAGCCTCGGAACGAAGCCGGACGGAGTGCAGAGGGGCCTCCGCCGGCCACCGCTTCTGTTTACGAAATCGGAGTAAGCCAAGAAATGGGGATAAATTGTTTAGGAAAATATATCTGTAACATCCTAACCATTTTCATTCATTCGTTTTATTGTGACATTTATTACAGGAACTTCCGCGTCAGCTCTCCTCCAGTGCAGACACAAACGTGCCCACCCCCTCGCCACGCCCCCTTCCTCCCACTGCTGGGTGGCCTGGCCGAAGGGCACCTCGATTACCCCTGGGAACAAGTCAGTGCATGGCCGAGACTTCACAGCCAATGCTCGTGGCTGTGCAGTTTTTCTTTATATACTTTTCTTCCTGTTAGCTTTTGCCTGCTGCAGCTTGTAGAATCTTGTCCGTAGGATGACAATAAAAAACTGATCAAAAGCCGTTTGCCTCTCAAATTTCTTCGGGCTCCTATACCGTCAAAGTCGGGAAGGGGATGGGAAGTTCTCGCCAAGGCGGCCCATCTGCTGGCTCCTCGCCCGAGTGAGCAGTGGGAGCCGCTGGGTGCTGAGGGACGTGGGATCCAGAAAAACGTGGCCCCAAAGGGTCTGCCTCGCAGGAGGGGCTAGTGGCAGCCACAGGCCCGGACGACCATGTTCCTGTACTTCTTCAGGATGACGTTGGAGCTGTCGTCGAAGTAGAGAACAGAGATGGCGTTCAGCTGGGTCGGGGCGCAGCAAGGCTTGGGCACCGTGTCTGGGTTGATGAAGTGGACCTGGAACACACAGCGGAACATGGCCGTGGTGAGAAGCCGCGGGCTGCTCCTCTCCGGCCTCCCTACGTCTACAAGGGACACGGACCACTCGGGCCGAACGACCGTAGGTGGCGCACACCGAGCACGCCCAGCTCTAGGCAGGTTACGCATAACAGACTCAACTCTGCGATTATCCGTCTCACAGACGAGGAGCAAACCGCCTGTCTAGAGGTCCGTGTAGCACACGGAAGTCGGTGGCCGGTCGGACACGCGGGGCCCGGCCGCTCTCCGTCGCGGGCTGTCCCGTGTGCTGAGGGCTGTTTAACAGCACCCTTGGACTCTGACTGGGCGGGGGTGCTTCTGGTTTCTGGGAGTGCAGAAGCACCCCCGCCCAAGTCAGGACAGCCTAGGTGTGTCTCTGGATGTGAAATGCTCCCCGGGTACAAAACCGCCCCAGGCCGAGAACATCTGAGCTAGGCCAGGTCGGCCTGATGGCCGAATCCTGCCCCACTGCCTGGTCCTGTGCGTGACGTGTGACTGGCACACAGTGCGTCCACTCACTTCCTAGCGTCTCGGCTCTGCGGCACTCCGCGGCCGGGGCTGAGCGGTGCGACAGAGACCCTACGACTCTCCGAGTCAGAAATGTTTACCACCGGCCCTTTTCAGAAAAAGTTGCTGACCTCTGGGCTGGAGCTGTCCTGACCAAGAAAAACATAATGCAAGTCACGTGTGTAATTTTAAAAGTTCTCACAGCTACGTTTAAAAGGATGGGAAAGAAGAAACAGGTGGAATTAATTTAAAAAATATATTTAATTTAATCTAGTATTTCAAAAATACCGTCATCTCAATATGTACTTAACATAAAATATCATTAATGAGATATTTCACCTTTTTTGGTACTGATTCTTCAAAACCCAGTGTGTATTTTATATTTATACAAAAACATCTCGATTTAGGTTGGACATGTTTCCATTGCTCGACAGCCATATGTAACCGTGGTCACCACACTGGATGGTGCAGGTCCAGACCACATGAGACCATTTTGCCTCTTGAGCAATACAAATAAAAGGACACGAATGTGGGCGAACATTTGCTTAGACATCGACAAGAAAGCAGAGCATTCCAAGGGTAGAACAAAGACAGAAACTGGCCGGTCGCTCGGGTTTCCTGCTCCTTCTCACTCGTGGGCTTCTGTGCACCCTACCAGGGTCAGGGGGCAAAGACTTCGAATGCCACGCGAGTGCTACTGATGAGTGAGCAAGGCCAGGAGTGAGACAATAGGGAGTAGTGGGGACTGGGGCAAACTCAAGGGAGAAGGCTGCGAACCGGCCGCAGCCAACCGAAGCCAGTGCGTGCGGTCAGATGTGCCGAGTGTGCGGGATGGGCCAGAGGCTCAGCTCTGCTTTGCTCTCAGGTGAAACCTCCATGTCCTCACCCACCGCGGGTGCCGAGTGAAAGCACACCGTGGTGACTCTGCCCGCCAGCCTCCCGTCTGTGACCTCTGACACAGACCGGCACACTCCTTAAACTTTCTATTATGGACAATTTCAAACCTTAAAATCTAAACCTTCCCTTATCTCCTTCGCCCTTGCGTAATTTTAAAGAGAATCCCGTATGTCGGCTCCTTTCCTCTGTATTTCGCTAGGACTCTCTAGAAGGCAAGGCTTATGTCACCCCCTTTTAAAACATGACCCTCATTTCGGAATAATCGGAGGGTTCATTCGGCACCCAGAGGTAAAATGCGGATTGAGCGGGTGGTCACAGGGCCACGGAGGCTGGTTCAGAAGAGCCTAGAGGCGGGCCCCTGGCAGCCTGGCAGACAGACACTCCTGTCACCTCCCAGGATCTTAGTGGGGACACTGGTGCTAGGAGACAGGTACAGGCCACGGACCAGGCTGGGGGACAGCTCATTTCCAGCCTGGAGACTTTCGATCCTAAATAGGCTTTGAGTTTCCGTTTGGGGGATGGAGGGCCTTGGAAAAGCAATGGCAGAAAAGAAGACAGAGCCTGGGACAAACGAAAGGAGGAGAAGGACGTTCCCCCTGTGGTGTAACACACGGCAGGGACAAGGGAGGAGGGTGCAGACTACGAGACAGAAGAAGCGTCAACGCTCCGTAACAAACAGAGCCGCGGGACGGAGGGATGGCCCTGGACGATGAGCTGCCTGTCGACGGGAGCATCAAGCCGGAGAGGATGACCCGTTTTCAGGAAAGGCCCGAAGAATGGTCAGGCAGGGAGCTAGATCCCCAGGGTCCTTACGCCTCGATTCTGAACTGAAGAACGAAGTCCCTGAATCTTGCCGCTAGTGTCGATGTTGGTAGAGCAGTAAACATAACATCTCTCGGGCGTCGCCAGTGCCGGGCACCGCTAGGGGCTTCGAACTCATCGTCACACTGAATCCTCCGATGACCCCGTGGACGGTCAACCTGAACTAGCCCCGTGGCCCCCAGCCAGCTCTTCACCCTGACGTCCTGCTTGCTACCTTCCTGCTACTTCCTCCCTCTCTGAAGCTGCCTCGTTCTACTTGACTGTCTGCTCCCCTGGGAAATGGGCCCCTGTGCTGTTTCCTGAGGTGTCACCAGTTTCCTATGCTCAATAAACACATTAAACACCCGGAATGACTGATCTCCCAAGGTCAAGGCTAGGAGGTAGAATGATGAGCTCTGGGAGGGGACAAGCTCTCAAGCCCCCAACCCAGAGGAAGGCCAGGCACTGTGGGGGAGGGGCGGCCTACAGACATGGAGCAGACACGCTGACCACCGAGGACAGGGGTCCCCAGACGGAGAGAGGGCCCGCGCCGTGTCTCCGTCAGGCAGAGTGACTCCTGCCCACGATACCCTTAGGAACCCATGAAACTGTCATCATTCCTTTTAAAATTAGGAGAAATAAATAAACTTTAGGGGTTGAAGATTATACATGTCTTTACGCCAATACAGTAGTAAAATATAATTTTTTAAACCTTTTAATAGAAAAAGAGGCCCTTGAAAGCACAAGTGCCTAGGGCCCATGGAAGTCACGATGTGGCCTTGGGCAGAGATCTGCTCTGGCCCCAGCTCAGGGGTCTGGTGGCTCCCCGCCGGCCACACTCACCAGCGTCTGCACGATGGCGTGGTTGGTGGCATTCATGTAGGAGTTCAGGGGGAAGGCACACTCCCCCTCACAGTAGTAGGCAGCGTAGCCCTCGGGGGCGATGATCCAGTCCTGCAGGGGCGGGAGAGGGATGGGGTGAGGGCCGCGCCCCACCTTCTGGACCAAACCCTCCCGAAGTGGGCCAGACGTGGGGGCTCCCAGAGGTCAGACGGGGCCCACACCCTCCAGGGCAGCCAGGGGTCCTGCTGAGGCAGGAGAAATGAGTGGCGGCCTTTCCTGGTCCCAGCAGGATATAAAATGAGGGAAGGGCTGGACTGAGCCCAGAACGGACACGTGCGTGGCCTTATGGGACAGTGGCGCAGGGCGGGGTGGCCAGGGGTGGCGCCAACTTTACCCCCGCTAGGTGGTAGCACCTAGGCGGTCTGTGGAAACAACACCTGTATGCCTCAGTTCACCCACCTGGGAGGGAGACTAATAAGCCATAACAGTGAGAATTAAGTGGTGGGGCAGATGGCCCAGCGCCCCGCGCCTGGCACACGTGTGCCGCTCAGGGCAGGACGCACGCCCGCCGCGCTCCCGCGCTTGCCATGGGGTCGCGGTAGCACAGAGATGTTGTTCTAGCGATAAACACGCCCCTCGCCGACTCGAGTCCACGGACCCTTCCGGCGGGGAGCCCTGGAGTCCCGGCCCCTGTCCCTGCTCTGGAACTCAAGCTCAGCGCGTGGGTGTTGGCCTAAGTGTGAGGACAGAGTCGAGGGGCCCAGGGCGGCGGTGTGTAAAGTGCCCTGAGCGTGCATCTGGGCATGATCCCCGGGGAAGAATCTGGACTCTCCTCCGCGGCCTGGTGATCTCGCGACAATGCCTGTCCAGGGCTTCTGCGCGCTCTGAGGGCAGGCACGCTGTAGTGCTCACTGCCGCACCTCCAGTGCCTAGAGAGGGCCCGGGGTGCCGAGGGGCTCCTGACCCTCACCCCTTTTCTAGGATTCATTCCCTGCCCTTTGCCCCACTCCATCCAAATGGTTCCAGAGGGGGCAGCCATGTTCCTGTAACATGATCCCACCCGTAAAATAGCCGATTGGTCCAGGAACAAGCACCTGACCCGAGCTGGGCCAATCAGCCCCTTCCCTGGGAATCTGAATGATGGAAGGGGGAGGAGGGACAGACAGGGCAGAGGCGGGAGCCAGCTCTCCAGGCAGCTGGATTCTAGCATACAGGCTCTGCCACGTCTGAGAGAAGATACGGCTGCAGGACAGAAATAGGGTTTCCATGGACAACGAGGTTCGGAGTCCAAAGTGTTTAGGTTCCTGGTTCTACCTTGAGTCTCGATCACGTTTCTGCTCTTTGGTTTCATGAAGTACCCCGTATCCCTAACCTAAATCCTCCACCCCAGGCAGAGCACTTGATACGGGAATATTAACTGACGTAGATGAGAAGCACGACTCGCTGCACATATGGGACACAGCCCGTGGCCGTGGGGAGCGCTGGGAGCCCACCCCAGAGGGCCGATCCGGCCATCTCCCCTTACCTGCCAGCCCAGGTCCCGGAAGCTGACGTAGAGCTCATGCTTCTTGCAGGCCTGCCTCTGGTCGGTGCTGCTGTTTTCTGCATGGACGGGAATGGGGAGGGGCAGAGTGGGACAGGAACAGGGAACACACACAGACTGAAGTTTCCTCAGTCTAAGGCAGGGGCGTGAGCACAATCAAACTCAGACAGCTGGAGGGCGACTTTTCTGACACAATGCCATCGAAGACCTGTAGCCTTAAAACTCATTTCCACCCCCAGCAAAGGGTCATGCCAACGCCCCATCCCTCTCTCACACAGTGTTGGCTCACAGGACACCCTGGGTCCTCCTGTGGACATTGGTTTCTTTGGCATACATGTGTTGTTCCGATGCTGACATCTGCCCGGGTCCCATTAGGAATCAAAGCCCATCCACATCCCATAAGGCCCAATGCAGGACGCTGCCCAGAGAGATCCACGTCCAGCCAGCCTCACCGTGTGAGGCCAGCCCACCTCATGGTGCTCGCCCCTCCGAAGGGCACAGACAAAGCCCCCCTCACCACCGCCACCAAGAAGAAACAAGAGGGCAGAAGTCAAAGCCCACTGACCTTCCAGAACAACGCACTACTGAAGTTTCTTTGAGGAGTGAGAATTATGCACTGGGGTTCTCCAGAAGCGTGTATGTCTGTAGGCATTTGGGTTAGGGATTGAGCTTTTGTAAACATGTAGAAGTCTCTGTCTCTCTCTGATATACACTCGTGTGTGCGCGCGTGTATATCAGAGACAGACAGAGACTTCTACATGTTTACAAAAGCTCAATCTCTAACCCGAATGCCTACAGACACACACACACACACACACACACACACGTCACGTCACGACACACACACACACACACCCCATGGCTGTCTGTCCACTACCAGCTCCACAAGCTGCCTGTAGCCTTGGTCTGTTGGGCCCTGGGTTTCAACATTAAGCCAAACACCACTGCTTTGCTTTCAGGCGGGTTGGGGTAGTGGCGTTCAGGCTGCTGCTTGCCCGTGCTCTGCTCGCGGCAGACATTGCTAATCCACGTGGCGTTGCCTCCTCCCTGAGCCTCCACACAGCTCCGGGTCTTTACTCAGGGCACCAAGCAGTTGGCAATGTTGGTGCAGAAAGGGAAGAAAAGGGGTGCTCAAGACGTAAGCCCCAGCCCCCCGCACCTCTCCGCCATCCACCCCAACGGCAGGTGAGCAAGAGGCGAGGCTGCTGCTTCATCCACTTCCACAAGCCCCTGCCTGACGCCTAACGAGTTACGACGGGTGCTGGGGCTCGGCTCCCACCCCTGCGGGTCACCTGGTGAAGACGGCTAATTACTCGGGAGTTGGGGCCAAACGTGGGCGGGGAGTGGGAGGTGGAAGGGAGGCAACGAACCCAGCCTCTCAACCCCAAACCACGCCGTGCGAGGGGTAGCGGAAGGCCGGGGCGGGGGGCGGGCGGCCCGTTCCACAGCAGGCGGCATGCTGGAGCATGTGTCCTTCCAACACTCCAAGGGCCGCTGTGAGCGGGGATTCAACTTGTGTGGCCCTATGACAGGGCTCCCAGCCCATCACGG
>NW_024342471.1:23773284-23800985 GCF_902729225.1 Pteropus medius
GGGGGGAAGTCAGGTGTTGAATTCTCAGACTTCGAGGTACCCCGACAGGGCTCTGAGACACAGGGGTCTGTGCTGGGGTGGATTCGCCGGCACTTTCCGCCTGGTTGGTATGGAGAGGCCTCGTTGAAGTGTCCCTGCTCTGAGCCTCTCGCCCTGCTCCCCATGGTTCTCGGAGCAGCCGGGCGATCAGAACCACCACCCTATCACCCCCAGGATCACCACCACCCCACGCCACAGCCTGAAGCTACGTGAAGTCTTCCAAATTTGCTTTGGAAGAAGCTCACACGGAAGACGTGGCTCCTAAGCGGACACCTGAGCCTGCTCCCTGGCCAGCCCACTCTCCCCGCGTCCTGGCCCCCCTGCCCTCACAGGCGCCTCCCGCCTCAGGTCTCTGCACTGCACGGCCCGCTGTCTGGAGCGCTCACGTCGAACCCACCCAGCCTGGCCTGGTGGGCACCCGCCCGCCCGGGGCGCTCAGCCAGGGAGTCCTCTCTGAACCCCTTCCCCCAAAGGCGAGTCCCCAGTCACCATCCTGCAGCTCCCAGGCCTCATATCAGTGTGGCGGTGCCTGATGACCCCCTCCTGCTCCTGGCTTCCATCATGGAAGCCCGGCCCCCAGGAGCCCAGCGTGGAGGGGGTTTCCGACACAGACACAGGGGTTTGCGTGGTTCTCATGTCCGCAATCACAGACCCCTTCGAGAAAAGGATGGATGCACTTTCTAGAAAAAAATCCCCACAGGACCCCGCACACAAACTCCGGAGCCACCCGCACCCACTGAGGTCCACACCTGGTGGGTGGGGAGGGTCAGGAAGCCCTGCTCAGAAAAACTTCACCAACACGGCGACCATCCTTCCCTTCTCCCCCGAACGGGAAAAGGTACAGGAAATGCAAAACGGACTGGGCGAGGCGAAAGAAGCTACCGGCAACGTCAGGTCATCTGGGGCCGCGGGCGGCTCCGCCACTGCACCCCCGTGCCCTAAATGCCCCCGGCCCCCTCCCATGCTTCCTCCAACCAAGCCCAGGCCCAGGAGAGCTGATGAGCTCCCGGCACGGCGGGCGGGGCAGCTTCCAGCCTCTGACCTTTCCCTGCCTCCGACCCACCCACAGCTCTGGGAGAGGATGCTGGACAGGCAAAACCTGCATCTAACCAGTATGAACATTTGCCATGAGTTTCAAATACTTTTCGCTTTAAGAAATTGCAATTAAAGATAGGGCAGAGTCCCCGCCGTTCCTCCTCCCCGCTCCCTAAGTAGCGGCGTCCCTGGGGAAGTCGGGGTGCAGTCTCCCCACGTGTGTTTTCAGAGTTTTCTTTCAGTTATTTGCAGCCACTCCTTGGTCTGCATGGAAACTGACACGACTGGCATCTTGTCGTACTCATGTTTTGGTACCCGCATTCCTAAATGAGCTTATGATGTGTACACGATTAGGAGGCTGAGCTCTGCACAGGAAGGCATTTTGTGGGTCTGGCTTCCTGCCGTGTTGGTTCCAGAACCATCTGGGGAGCACACGAGTGGATTTCGAGTGGCTCCTGGCTGGGGCCCTGTGGGTCCCGGGGGCTGCGTGGTGCCCTGCCCGCCCCGGCGTACCTGCGACATTGGCCACCCGCAGGGCTTCCTGGTTCTTGGGCGTCTTGGAGCGGTTCTGGCTGCGCTGCTTGCTGCCCGTGGAGCGGGTACTGCGGAGGTGGACCTCAGTGGCCTTGAAGAAGGCCACCATGAAGGGCTGCTTGTTCTGGGGCCCGTGCCGCCCGATCAGGCCCGCCAGCTTGGGGTTGATGCTCTGCCCTAGACCGGAAGCAGCCAAAGGCACAGAACAGTGGTCACAGGAGGGGCAGTGCGGGGCGGTCGCATTTGTGCCTCGCAGCTCATTCACGCATTCGCTGTCCAGCCGGCGGCCTGTATCACTCGGCACTAACGATGCCAGGTCTGTCAGGAGCTCAGAACGCAGCGGGGAGTCTCACGGAGCACACCCCTGTGCGCGCCGGTGGGGGCAGGCGGGCAGGAACACACCGCAGGTGTCCCGTGGCGAAAGCACCAAGCGAGGGCGGGAAAGGAGTGGGCGGAGGTCTGCCAAAGGCCTCGGGCCAGGGCGAGTTCCACTCCCATCTCCGTGGGCAACGCAGGTCACATGATCCACCGAGTTTCAAGAGGTGGACACGATCCCGCTAGGCGCCAGGGCGGGCTGCAGCAGCTGCAAGCAGCTCTGATGCCCACCACCTTCCGCACGGAGGGGCCCTTGGAGCAGAGCGCTGGGTGACGGTGAGGGCAGAGCCATGTGGATGTCCGGCGAGAGGGCATTCCAGGTGGAGGGCACTGCAAAGGCACAGGCCGGGAGGTGGGAGGTGGGAGCCAGGCCAGTGTGCCCGAGGAGCAGTGGGGAGACTGGACGCCTGCTTAGAGCAGGGACTGGGGTGAGGACGGGGAGCCCGAGGGGCCAGCGGGAGGGGATGGGAGGGCATAAGTAACACAAGGTCCTGTGGGCACCGGCCAGCACTCTGCCTCACCCTGAACCCATGTCCCCTAGAACCTCGGCATGTGGCCTCATTTGGAAATAGCATCTTTGCAGACGTGATTAATGAAGATCTAAGATCGTGTCGTATCAGATGAGGGTGAGCCCTTCTCCAATGACTGCTGTCCTTAGAAGAAGGGGTGACAGACAGACAGACAGACAGACAGACACACAGACACACACACACGTGGAAGATGGCCATGGAAAGATGAAGGCCAAGGAATACTAAAGACCACCAGGAGCTAGAAGAGGCAGGACTGTTCCCTGGAGCCTCCGGGGGGAGCGCGGCCTGGGACACGCTGATTTCGGACTCCTGGCCCCCAAACTGCAAAAGAACAAAGCTCTTGTTTTAAGATCCCCGGCTTGTGAGACTTCGCTCCTGCAGCCCCAGGATACACCGTCCGCATGAAGTGGACACCACAGGCTGTTCCCACCGAGGGGCAACTCGAGTCGTTTGC
The DNA here is from genome assembly GCF_902729225.1 of Pteropus medius. NCBI lineage: Eukaryota > Metazoa > Chordata > Mammalia > Chiroptera > Pteropodidae > Pteropus > Pteropus medius. Next base: position 23,776,252 of record NW_024342471.1, read on the forward strand.
AAAGACCACCTCAAGCGGCCCCTGGACACTGGATTGCAGTGTCAAGGGACGAAGCCACAGATCAGGGGCAGGCGACTTGAACAGTCCAGGGAGGGATGATGGGGACTGGACCCGGGCGGCGGGAGCAGAGTTGGTCAGAAACGGTCAGAAATGGTCAGATCCTGGATAGTTCGTTTTTAAAATCCCTCTTTAAAATTTATTTTATTTTTAATGTCTTCTTGAAAAATAATTAAATACTCATAAGAAATTGTGGGGGGAAAAGTGTACAGGAAGGTCCCATGTGTCCTTCATCCAGTTTCAACCAATGGTCACATAACTGGAGTATAATGTTCAGACCAGGAAAACGACCAACCCCGGATCTATTTTGAGAGGAAAATGGACACAGTTTGCTGAGAGACTGGACGCAAAAGGTGTGAGCGAGTGAGGAGTCCCATGTGCCCCTCGCTCTGGGCCCAAGCACCTGGAGACGGGGCAGCCAGGGCACGTGTGGGAGGGACAGTGAGCCAGGAGCAGAAGGACAGTGTGGTTTAGCAGCTGTGCCTGAAATGCCCACCCGACACTCGGGAAGCTGGCGGCCAGCAGCGGAATGTCCCAGCCTGGGCCTGACCTCTGATCCCAGAAGGAGACAGCCTTGGAGCTGAGATGGTCTGGCCCTGTGCCAGCATTCCTGGGTTCAAGTCCTGCCTCTGCCACTCAGCGCGAGGGTGCTCCTCAGAGCAGAGCTTAGCACGGGGAAAGTGCTCCATAAACACTGGGGCAGGCAGTGGCCGGGCTGGCGTGGAGACTGGACAAGCGATGTGAGGGCGGAGCCCGGGCGCCTCCCCACCACTGAGAGGTCGGGGGCAGGGGGAAGAGGGCAGAGGGCAGAGGCTGCACAGAAGCACCCGGAGAGGAAGGAACGGGAAGAATCTGCAAGCTGGTTGGACGTGGGGACAGTCGCCGTGCCCTGTGCTCTGCCCGGGGGTCCGGTGGGATGGGCGGAGCACGGGCTGTGGGCTCAGACAACAAGCGGCCCCTGGCCAGTATTTAATGTCATGTCCGGTGGTGATAAGCATTCCAAAGATAAAAAGCGAGAGACAGGACGAGGACAGCCCACTTGCGACAGACCAGCTCACAAGGGCCGAATAAGCTGCTTGAGGACGCGCAGCCTGAGAGCGAGGGAATCCAGTTTGAACCCGGGTCACACCGTGTAACCGCGACAGACATGACGCCTCCGAGTTAGGTGACAGGGGTCAGAGGCCAATGAAAGTGGTGCTTCTGGAGGCCCGGGGCCCATCCACATCTGGAATCAACTTCGCCTGGAGCCCCCCAGACGGCGGAGGTCAGGAGACCCGGCCCCCCGAGGGCCAGGCCAGCACCAGGGGGCTCGCTTCGGTGTTTTAACAGCGAGGATTTCAAAGCCCGAACTCCCCATCCACTGTTATTTTCCCTTAAATTAACCCCTCGAAGGTTCGCTCTCCTGCATTCTTTAGCAGGGTTTCCCCGAGTTCACCCATCTGTAATTGGAACGGTTCTATAAAAGGAACTATTAAAACTGAGCCCCTAGGATTTGCGTTCCCCCCTGGAAGGCTTTTAGGGCAAAATAAAAATGCCTCGCCTGAAAACGCGATGCTGCTCCAGATACGGCGATCCAGCGCTGCACGCGGCCACCGCGCCACCGAGCGTGGGGGTCTGCGCAGCTGTCGGCACAGCCAGGCCCAGGGCCCCGCCCCCGCGGCGAAGAGACGGGCATCGGAGTGGAGAGTAGGGGGTCTGCACCCAGACCCGCCGCTGACCCGCCTGCTTGGCCTGCTTGGGCCGAGACAGGTGATGCTGCAGACGGGGCCTTCGTTTCCTCATCTGTAAAATGGGAGTCACGCCTTTCACCTCACCTAGGTGCCCTCTTCCCGGAACCCAGCCCGATTTTCATTCCGGCAGCTGTGCCTTAGCCGACCCCACCCTGGCCCTTGGGTGGGGCCGGTGGCCTAACACTTAGCTACACTTGGCGAATGGGTTCATCAGGTACGGACACATGACCTAATTCAGCCCATGAACGAATGGAGGAGAGGCATCCTGGACGTTTCTGGAAAAGAAACTTGCCACTCTAGCATCCAGAAGCAACCTTCTCTCTCCCTGAGCAGGACTGAGGGAGGAGGGACAGATGGAGCTCCGGAAACAGCCATCGTGCAGTGACGAGTGGATCGCGCTTTCGAGCGGCGGCCCAGGGGGAAGCGGAGCAGAGGGACACACGGGCTGTCTCTGCCGTCATCACTGAGCCGCTGGATCAAACTGGCCCTGAAGCTCATTTCTCGTCCCAACCGCCAAGACAAATAAAGCCCTTGATTATTGAGTCCGAGCTGCTGTTTGGGGGTTGTCCTCGCCCTTTCCTTCGAGGCCCGAGGACTAAGGAACCTGGTAACGAGCCATCCTGGGCATGGCCCAGAGCAGGGGCCTGGAGGCGGGTGTGGGTCACTGCCCTCCTTTCACTGCGTTTGAGAAAAGAGGAAGTTTCCAGCCAACGCGGCGGACATTCGCCTTCGACAAGAGCCGGGAACGCAGAAAACTGCGACGAGGTGTCCCTTCGTTCTAAGATGCCCAGGACGAAGGCGGGCTGTAAACGAGGGCCGGAGGGCCGCTGAGAAGCCGGGACCCTCCGACAACGCTGGCGCGACTATGAAAATGGGCAGACACTCTGCAGAACCACCTGGCAGTTCTTTAAAAAGTCAAACAGAGTTCTCACAGGACCCAGCGATTCCGCTCCTAGGCATCCGCCTAAGAGAAGAGGTTCTCACGAAAACCCGTTCACGGCGGCACTATTCCCAACAGTCAAAAAGTGCAAACAACGCAAACGTCGTCAGAGAGAAAAACAGAGAGAGAAACAGAACACGGGGGACCATGCAGTCGAATGCTAGTCGCCTAGGGAGGAACGAGGTACTGACACCTGCTACGTGGACGAACCTTGAAAACGTGATGTCAAGTGAAAGAGACCCGTTGTAAAACATCACATGTTGTAGGATTTCATTCATAAGCAATGTCCAGAATAGGTAAATCCATAGACACCGAGTAGATGAGCGGTTGCCAGGGGTTCGGGGAGAGAAGATAATGGAAGGGTGAGTGTTATTGAACAGAAAATTTGTTTTCGGGGTGCTGGAAATGTTCTGGAATTAGACAGTGGGGTGACTGCACAATAATGTGCATATAAGAAGAATCACCAAGTCGCACACTTTAAAACGATGCATTTTATGTTGTGTGCTTTCTATCTCGACTTTTTTTAAGTGTCAAACAGAGGGGAGTTAGGGATGATGCGCCGCCCAGACCCCGGTGCCAGGTTTTGACGAGGATGCCTGGCACTCATGGGCTCCTGATGACCGTTTTCTGCAGGCACGGATGCCTCCCATGCCGCCAGCAGAGGAAGCGCTCACAGCCCACCTAACCCACAGCACAGCCCCACGGGCGGACCCCGTGACCTCACGTTGCGAGGAGAAATCAGGGTCCGCAGTTAAGACCTGGGGCCGGGCAGCAGAGGAGCCACGATGCGAACGCTGGTCGCCGGAAGCCAGGACGCCGGCTTGTCCTTGTGCAGCAAACATGCTGCGTCTCCTCCCTGGGCCGCCCCATACGCCACTGCCGAACGGGGTCAAGGTCGCCCAACATGGCGCAGGGACCACACCCGAGCTTGGGAGCCCCCTCGGCCCGGGGCCCACATCCTAAACAACCACCCCGGGGGTTGCTTCTCGGGGTGGTGGGGTTATAAACGCTACCTGGGGACTGCAAACAGAGCAAGGTGCAGAGAAGACAGCGGGTCCCCTGGAGCTCCTACACAGAGGGTCGATTTGGGGGGCCGGTCGCCCGGCCATCCCCGGGCACCAGGACAGGTCACGGAATCTGCAGGGCCTGGTGCAGAGTGAAATGGCCAAACGTCATTAAGAACCGAATTCACGACAGCAACAGCAAAGCTATCAAACTACGCGCAGGGTCCTTCTAGGGCCGCACGGTGTAGCCGCCCACCACGCACGCAGACACGCCGGAGCGCGCGTGCAGCCCTCAGGACTGGGATCGCGCCTCGCTGTTTTACGCAAACCTGGCTTTTACGCATTTTGCCATGGACACCGTCCCACGTCAGGGAGCACACTAGCCTCTCCCTTGCGGCCATGGAGGGCTGTCACCTGGAAGCCGCTGGGCCTCAACTCATCCTCTCCCGCAGACGGGCATGCGGGTCGCGCCCCGGGCTTGAACCACCACCTCATCGAGTCACTTATTAGTTCGTTCGGCAGCTATTTATGGAGCACCCGCTGTGGGCCAGGCACTGGGCTAAGAGTGGGTGCAGCGGTTACCCCGGGAGCTGACCAGAGATGGAGGTATGCTCAGGGACAAGGGGCACTGGTCAGGGAAGGCCACTCAGCCTTGGGGTCCTGGGGGAGGTGCACTCCTGGCAGAGGGAGCAGCAGATGCCAAGTGCAGGAGATGGGGACGTGCGTGTTGCGTTTGAGGGACGGTGAGGAGGGCAGTCATGCCAGAGAGAGTGAGGGGGCCGCCGGGGTGAGGCCGGGTCACTGGGGGCCTCGGCGGCGGCTTGGATCGGGTCCTAGGTGTGACAGGAGGCTTCAGCGGAGGGGAGTGGCCAGAATTCTGCGATGAGGGGCCACTGGGGCAAAGATAATTGCTGCGGCCAAGTCTTTAACTGCAAAACCCGAGAGACTACGTGGGTCTTGTCCAGACAGGATGATTCAATTCGGGGGCGCGGCGTGAAGCGGCGACCAGCCACTGGAACGGCTCAGGTACCAGTATGCCCGCTGCAGCCTCCAAGCCAGCACGGCTTTGCGCCCCGGGGGGTTCGTGACAGCAACGAGACAGGCCCTGGCTCTCGTGGGGCCCCAGGAAGAAAGGTCCCCGCAGATCAGCCCCGAAGTGAGGGGCTACGCATGGTGTCAGTGTGATGACACGTGGCAGGAAGGAAATTTAAAGTGCATGTGAACATATGTGGGCAAGTTCGTTCATACACGAAGTTCATTTTTGTTCTAATACTCCCCAAAAGGGTCAAGGAAGATTGTACTGGAAAAGAGGACACGTGGGTTGGCTGGGAGAGGAACTGCTTTTCATTTTTTGATGTTACAATATATAGACTTTACTTAGCACATGCAAGCGTTTGTTTTGATCGTCTGTATTTACATGTCCAGCGCAAGTCTTACTGAATAGGGAGCCAGGCCAAATGCACTAGGCAGAGGGTCTGAGGTAGATGAGTTCATTGATCTAGGCAGACATAACATTCTAACATAGCTTTGTACTTCTAGCAGAGTCGAAAAAGATTTATATAGTAGCCAAGGATTAATAAGTTAAAAAAAAAAAACCTGAAGATTTTTCCAAGATTAGAGCTGCCAGATTTTGCGCACAAAAATACAGGACACCCAGTTAAATCTGAATTTCAGACAAATGAATAATGTTTGCAATACGTAGGACGTACTTATGTTAAGCCATTATTTGTTATTTACCCGAAATTCAAATTTAACTGTATTTTATCTGCCAAGAGGTGATCCCTAAGTTAGGACAGAAAGGTCTTCCTGGTGTCTGATTATAGCTGATGCCTCTGCAGGCAGCAGCAAAGTGATGGGGAGGTGTCGGCCCAGCCAAGGCAGTGAACTCACTGGTTTCTTCCCTGAAAGAATGCCCTTCTATCCCAGAGGTGATTCTGGGACCCAAGGGACACGTGGCAATGTCTGGAGACATTGATTGTCACAGCTTGGGAGAGGGACGCTACTGGCGCTGAGCGGGCCGAAGCCGGAGACGCTGCTCACCACCCTACAGCGCACAGGACGGCCCCACAGCAGAGGAAGGTCCGGTCCAAACGTGGGAGCAGTGCCAAGGTGCGGATCTGCTGGCCACACCCTGCCCCCTCTCAGCCTGGCGCTGCTCCTGACCTGGGCTGCTCCAGCTCTGCGTTTTCTGGGCGTTTCATCTGAGTAAACGCCCCCAGTTTTTGCCTTGGCTCATTTCAACCAGCCTGTCTCTGAGATTCACCCCCACCCAGTGTCGTGGGGGTCAGCAGCTCGTTCCTCTATGTAGCTGAGCAGGGTTCGGCAGTATGGATGTGTGCAGGCCGTGGGGCCACTGGCGTGGGGGAAGACAGCTGGACCGCTTCCAGTCTGGGCATCGTGACAACCATGAGACACATCCACAGGTTCTCGTGTGGACCTACGCTTTCATTTCTGTGACTAAAGCAGGAGCGAAGTCGGTTGTGTGGCCTATTTCCCACTCTAGCTGTCCATCTGTTCGTGAATCATCACCTGACGAGTCCAGGGAGCTGTCCGAGCAGGCTGTGCCCTCACCCCAGAGCCAAGTGAAGGGCCAATCCTAGGAGTGGTCAGTGAGGCCGAGGGCGCTGGCTATAGACCCCGCTGCCATGGCCCCTTGTCCCTGGTCTCTTCTACCCGAGGAGGCTGCCAATTAGACCCTTCCTAGCCTCGCCGGAAGCTCCTTCCAGGATGGCTGCTGTGGCTTCTCAGAAATGTCTTCCTCCCTACGAAGGCCAGACGGGAAGAGACAGCCTTCATCCAGTCCGCCTGCCTCTTCCTCCACGCTCAGGGACGTGGAAGCAGCCGTCGTCCCGACTGGGCTGTGCTGACCCTCAGGATACGACACCAGCACACACAACGTGGTGAGGCCAGGAGGGAACACGTCTTAGCTGCTGCTGACACTCCGACCCGAGGGCCTGCGGCCGGCGGCCCGCTGTCCGTCCTTGCAGACGGTTTTGTTGGAACGCAGCCACGTGCGTTCGTCCACACACCGTCTGTCATGACGACAGTCGAGGAGCTGACAGAACTTCCGACCCACGCAGCCTAAACCATTTACTACCTGGTGCTGGACGGGAGAAGTTCACTGACCTCCTCTCTACCCAGCTCCACTCCACGTACTTCCAGCCTTGTAAAGGAAACCACCCGTGTCCCACGAGATAAGGCACCCTATTGTCATCGTTTGCCAATGGAAGTATTCCCGATATTGAGTTGGTGTTATTGGTTCTCAACAAAGATAAAACAGCCATTTCTGAGCGTTTGCTCTGAGCCTGAGGCTGGGCTGACTCTGTTCCGTGGACAGGACCTTTGATCTTGCATTTACAGATGGGGAAGGTGAGGTCGCAGGCCGGAAGCCATCCATTCGGGATCCACTGCCAGGGAGGGAGGGGCCGGAGGCCACGCCCCGGACCGGCTGACAGAGCCTGCGCACTTGACGCCAAACCATCACGAGCCCAGGTGGGCGTCAGGGAAAATGAGGAAGGGAGAGATCTCTGGGCTTGGATGGGCCGCCTCCCGGGCCTCACAGGCAGGACAGCTACCCTGAGGCGCATGGAGCAAGGCCTTCCAAGAGGTGAGCCAGGTGGGCGGCGGTGTAGGTGCAGGCCTGGGAAGGACACGGGACTCCGAGTTGAGGACAGGGACCTGTGGCATGAGCAGAATCAGCAGGCCCAGCTCAGGAGGCCCCCAGGGGCAGGCACGGAGCACAAATGGAGCCTCTTGGGAAAGGAGGGGACGTAACCCACCCACAGACAGGGCGGCATCTCGGTTTTCTTGTGGCGTCTTTGTTTTCCAGGCCCAAGGCCATTGGCTGCCCCCAGGAGGCCCACAGCATAAGAATGTTCCTCACTAATTGTGCAAAACACATTAATTCTAGCCACTTCTCTTGATGGAGCAAGGCCCAAGTGACAAGCGAGACCAGTTAACGCTCGTGACATCTGCCTGGCCACAGTTACCCAACCACGCCGGCCATCACTGTCCGCCCAGCCCTGGGAGGACCGATCCCAGCCTCCGGGTCACTGAGGCCTCTTCTCTTCTCTGTTGCTCGGGCTTCTGGACAACAGGATGTGCAGTGATCACGAGGCACGGGCCCCGTGGAGCCAGCTGAGCTGGGGGCGGGTGGCTCACCGGCCTCGGCTTACGGGCTTGGCCTCCACGGCCACCCTGGGCGAATGGTCCATCCCCAGCCCGGCCCCAGCTGCTGCAGCAAGAGCATCACACTTGGACAGCGTATGCCCTCGACCCCTTAAATGCCCTGCAATCCCATCAGTCCCACCTGGATGATCAAGATAAAGGAACACGGCTCTCGCCCCTGAAGAGAGGAGCCTGCGGCTCTTAGCACATGGACACGCAGAACTCGAGTGTGTCCGACTCAGGAGGCGGAGATGGGCTGGACAAGGGAGAAGGGGACCTCCTGGTCTGGGAGCTCAGGGGATGTCGGGCAGCAGCTGGAGGCCCACCAGGAGGAGGTGTGAGATGGGGAAATGAGGCTGCCAGGTCATCTTCTGGGATCGGAGCCTCCAAATTATTTCTTCCGTGGAACCAGGAAGACGAGCAGGGCCCTGCAAACTAGGACAAGATGCTGGAGTCTCATCTTGGGAGCAAATGACCAGGTGCTTTGATGTCTGCAAGGATGAAAGACCACTCCAGCCCAGAATGGTCTTCAGCTGCCCGTGGCCAGCCTGGCAGGCGGCCGGGGACACCGAGCGTATTGATCTGGGGAGCTGCAGGAAGCCCTCCTGAGCTGTCCTCGGAACTCAGAGCTCGTCCTCACGGCCTCACCCCTGACCCAGCAACTGGTCCCTTCACACTCTGCCTCCTCCTACAGGAACGTAAGCAGCGTGACAGCAAAAGCCTTGTTCTGTTCCAGCCATAACCCCAGTGCCTAAACAGTCTCTGACACACCGTGGGGACATGCAAATGCTGTTGACCGAATAAATGTCCTTCCAACAGGCGAAGAGGCTGTTGACTGTAGGAAGCTGGTTTTAGCAGCCAGGTGCTGGGACAGGGGGAATTCAGCATCCCTCCCCAGTCTGGGATGCAGGGCCCAGGGCCGACCTGTCCGTCAAGCATGGTGCCCAGGCCCACGGTACTTTTAGGGGCCTATGAAAATGTTTTAATATCTCTTAATATCGAAAGACAAAACATGAACTGTTTAGGGTCGGAGACAATGTTTCAGTTTTTAATCAAGCTGGGATTATATTCGTCTTTGTGCCAACACTGTCACAAATCACAAATTTAATATTTTTTTGGAGGGAGGAGCCCGTGTAGGTGAGATGCAGCCCCGGCCACTTCTGAGGTGCAGCCTCCTTCAATCAGAGCCGAGGGAAGCCCACTATCTTCTGGGCTCTTCTTCACATTTTCCCTCTCCAGGAAAGCGGATGCGGCGAGAACGGCCAGGAAGGAGCCAGGATGCTGGCGGCTCCCGGGCTTCTGTCTTTCTGGCCGTGTACCCAGCAGGGGCTCATTAATTACACACAGCCCCAGCGTCTGGTCCCTGGCGACCACATTCTTGGAAGGCTTTCCAGCAAAGAGAGAGGGGCTGAGGTCAGAATGTGTGGGGACGTCCAGGTGTACTCTGCACTGAGTGACTCTGGTCCAGTTCCTTGGCCTTCTCGGCCTCGGCGCCCTCATCTGGAAGATGCTGACAGTGACTACGGGGCTGCTGGGCAGGGCCATTGTGAGACCAACACGCCGCCGACGGCAGCGGCAGGAAGACTATCTAACTAACACGCACAGGCACAGACAGGGCGCGGGGCCCAGGGCTCGGCGCGGCGCATGACTCACTCTTGTCTTCCTGCCAGCCACGATTAAACCTGTGGGACTGATGAAGGGACCGGGCACCTAGAGATCACACGAGGCTGCCTCGGGCACCGAAGTCTGTGCAGGAGCCGCTAGCCTGTCCCACTGTGGGGCCTGCACAGGCGCCCGAGCACGGGGCCGGGCCTGCGGTGCGGGCTCAGCTGTCCCCAACACCGCCTGGACAGTGCCCCCGTCAGCTGGGTAGCTGCCCACTCCCGTGGGGCTGGAATGTGTCAGGATCCCCCCACTTTTCCCTCTCCTCTCTCACCCGCCTGTGGGTGGGGTGGGGTACAGCCCGCGTGGCTTGGGAAGGGGAGGGGCTGCCTCTCCTCTCTCTGTACTAAGGGAAAGCCAGCAGACGCCAGCCCTCCTTCCCACGGCATCCCGTCCTGGAGATGAGATGATGCTCCCCAGGTGGTCCCGGATGAGCCTCAGGTGCCCGGGGGTTTATGGCCTTCTCCCCCACTCGCACAGGCACACCCCAAGCGGAGGTCCCGCTGTGCCGCTCCGCGGGGCGACTAGCAGGAGGGCCTCAGCTAGAGGAAGAAGGAACAGACACTCGCTTCCTGGGTGGTCCTGGGCAGCATTTGGAGACCAGGTGAGCAGGGGCTCACCTCGTGCCAGACCTAAGGTCTGTGATGTCTGTGCCTCCCTAGGAGGCGCATCGCTCGCCCGCATCGCTGTCACCAACGTGTCACTGGACAGGTGAGGAAACGGAGGCCCTGACAGGTGACAGGGCTCCAGATTCCAGCAGCTACCCAGTGGCGCAGGAGGCTGCCTAAGTCCAGACAAGGACTGGATGCTGCACCCTGACTCGGTGCCCCATCTCCTCTCCTCCCAGGTGGGCACAGGTGCCGCCCCTCAAGGCCTTGGCTCGTGCAGGTGCTGTGTGAGGCCACGATGCTCACACTTTATGCTAATGCTGGCAGAAGGTCCTGGAGCAGGGACCAGGATGTCACGCAGTACGTGGGCACCAGGCTGCCCAGCAAACACACCCTGGAGTCCACAGACCTCCCAGCGGGCCCCGCTGGTCTTTCACCAGTGTAGACATCTAACAGGAAAAAGTTTAGACCCAGAACCTGGAGGGTGCCAGACAGCCCAGTACCATATTATTAATGGTGTACCCCAAAAAACCCAGGGCACGGCATGAGGCCAGACTGTTATCATGGGCCAGGCCCCAAGCTACCCAAGGAGCTTGTGAGAGAAAGCAGGTTCCTGGGCCCACCCCGGGACTCATCCATCCGTGGGTCTGGGATACAGCCCAGGACGACACACGCTCACCGCGCCTCCCTGGGGATTCGATGGACGCCGTGCCGAAGGACCACTGTGGCAGGGAAAGAGATCTTCACAGCCAAGAGCCCAAGGTCTCAGAAACGCTGGGCTCACTCGCTCCTTACCTCATCCCCGAAAGGTCCAAAAATTTACACGCCTAACTGGCCAGCTGGTAAACTTCTCCCTTTCCCTGACCCAGGCGACCACACCAACAGGCATGCAGAGCACCTGGACGGGCCGGGTGCCCAGCCTCCAGTGCTCACTGGGAGGGGAGAGGATGGGCCCCGAGTCAGGGGTACAGCGTCTAAGCCTTGTCCTGACTCTAGCGAGCATCTTGCGAGCACTAGGCTACACTCCCCACGACGGAGGGGGGTCCCCAGGCAGCTGCCCGAATGTGGAGCTGTCACCTCTCGGGGGCCTCGGTTTCCTCACCTGTACCATGGGATGGTAATGACAGCATCTAGCTCACCGGGTAATGGCGAGGATTGCAGGGGACAGTGACATAAAGCACTTAATTTGTGCTGAGCAAAGGAGCTACCACATGTTGGGCAATTAAGCTCTTCACTTGCATGAGCTCATCTAATCCTTCGCAACCACCCTGGGAGGTGGAAACTATTATTAACCCCATTTTCCAGATGAGGGACATTGTGTGACTCACCCTGGCTCACGTGGCCAGAAACAGCAGAGCTGGGATTTGAACCTGGGGAGTCTGACTGGCTCCTGAGCCCACGCTCTACCCATCAGGCTCTGCCGCTTCAGTAAGGGCTGAGCCTTATCCACAGCCTGGGGTCGGGGCAGAAGCCGGAGGCAAAGGGGCACAAAGACCCTGACTTTTGGGGAGAAAGATGATGGCAAACCTGACCCTAGAGTGTCACTTAAGAGAAAACCCAAATCTGGGTCACCTGAGCCACGGCAGCACGGGCTCCACCGGGGTCAAATCCAAGGACATGGTCACTCTAAAGAAAAGAGTCAAGTTTGCCTTAGCCTCAGTTCTACCTCAGCCCCGGGAAGCTACACAAGGGCTTTGAAGGACAAAGAAGAGTAGAATGATTCTATTGCCAAAGAAGTTCGGCATCCCTCTGTGCCATATTCCCCGACAGGAGATTCGCAATGGGCATCAGCAAAATAAAAGCCCTGATAAGTTCTGCAGATATGGGTTTTGTTTATCCACTGGCTTTCTCAGTGACTGATCGTGATCTCTTTCTCTTTGCCCTGGGACGCCCACTGACACGTCACAGAACGCAGTTTGAGAAATGCTGGTATATAGCAGGGTTGCAAACTCGTTCTATAAATAAGATTTTCAACAATAATAAATATTTTCAGCTTTATGGGCCCTAGAGTTTCTGTGAACACTACTTAACTTTGCTCTTATACATGAAAACGGGCCTAGACAATACATCAACCAACGGGTGTGGCTGTGTGCTAAGACGCTGATGTGGGAATTGCATATAATTTTATATGTCACAAAATATTCTTTTGATTTTTCTCAACGATTTCAAATGTGAAATTTAAAATGTGAAAACTATTCTTAGCTCACAGGCCACACCAAAAAAGTCTGTGTGCTGAATTTGGTCCACCGGGCATAGTTTGTCAGCCCGGTATAAAACAATGGAAAAATCCAGCACCTTTGAGGACCCCCTTTAAGTGTCAGGGGGCGTGGGCAGCGGGGAAGAGGAATGGGGAGGTTGGGGACCATGAGTAGAAAGAAGACCGGCTTGGAAACGAGACAAGCGTGGTCCTGAACTCTGTGGTCCCCTTGCATATGGCTCATGGCTTGGGTGACTAATTTCTGAAGTTTGGGGAGCAATGCAGGAGAAGGTTACAACGTTCAGCTGCGTTGTCTGAATCGACTCGGCAAAACCCAGCATTAACCACAGTAAAAACTAAAAGCTGAGAACTGGTCTGCAGCTCAGAGCGCAAAGGGCCAAACGTCCCTAAAATGTAAAGAAAAAAACGTAAAGAGGAGAGAGAACCACACGCGATCGAACGATGGGCAGAGGGCGCCAGGAGACGGCGCTCAGGGAAGGCACGCGAAGGGCTCAGCCTCGCACCTGACAGAGGGAGGCAAAGAGGCGTGACAGGATCCCGTTCAGTTTGTCATCGATAGGGTTGGCAAAGAGTTTGAGAACCTATGTGGACGAAGACGGGCGATCAGGAGCCCTCACGGGTCGCTGGCCGGGCGCGAATGGAATGGCCTCGAAGGAGGGCAAGTTAAGAATATCGATGAAAACCACAAAAACAGTGTCACCAGCTGGCATTTCTCCTGGAGCTACAGGCTCTTGAGTGGACAAGGACGTGTGCACTGAGGTTTTCCATGGTAGCCGTGTTTCTAAGAGCAGAAGACGGGAGAACACTCGGCTGTCCATCCCGGGGGGACTGGGTAAGTCACTCTCGGTGGCAACAATGACACTAGCAACAACAACAATAACAGCGGCTCTCATTTAGGACCTTGGGCCAGGTCCTGTTCTCAGCCTTGGGACTCAAAGCCTGGCCCAGGGACCAGCAGCCTCTGGACGGCCTGGGGCCGCCTGGAAATGCAGATGCTGAGGCTCCGCCCCAGACTGGCTGAATCAGAATCCGCATCCTAATAAGACGGCTGGGCGGGTTCCTATGTGGGTTAAGGCACCATTTGTAAACTGGTCCCGTATTAACTCCTTTCATCTCAACAACCCGATGACCCAGGCCCTCATGACCGCGTACGGGAGACAGGAACTGAGGCTCTGAAGTGAGCGAGTGGCGGAGGCTCGCTCACTGCACGCGCACACACACGCGACCGCTTTCAATGGCAAACGGACCAGCCTCAACATAAGCTGTCAGGTGGGAAAAGGCAAGGTGACAAAATGACAGCTAGACTCTGCCACTATCTGCGGGAGAAAAGCGAGGAAGGAAAGTGGAGGCTTAAACACCCAGAGAGCATCTCTGAAAAGATGTCCAATAACAGGAAAACGGCAGCTGCCTCTGGGAGGCGGGGCTCGGCTGCCGGGGTGACGACGGCGGGGGAGGACGGCGGGGGAGGACGACGGGGGGAGGATCTCCGCTGCACACGTCTGTAACTTTTGAGTTTTGAGCCATGGGCGTGTATTACCTGTCTTAAAATAAGCGCTTTTTATTTTTTCCTAAGACCGGGATAGGAAGAAGCTACACACTCTCAAACTACCTGCACTTAATAAGAAATACACTTTGGGGAAGGAGAAGCTGGCACAGCCGGGCCCACCCTAGTCCCCCACTCATATTCCTGCCTGCCCTTCTCACAGGACTGAAGCCAACCAGGTTACCTGTGGGGGTGGCCTGAAAGGTGCCGGGGGAGGGGCAGGTGAACAGCGGATTCTCCAAGTACTTGGGACTCAGAACCACACTCAGGGTTTCTTGGAAGGGGCTTCATGCCCTGCACCAGTGCAGCCCTTAGCCAGGGCGAACTACAACCTGCAGGGGACATTTGGCAACATCTGGAGACGTTTGGGGGACGTTACGACTAGGAGATGCTACCAGCATTTGGTGGGAAGCAAACAGGGATGCTGTGGATACCCTACAATGCACAGGACACCCCAGGATGCCGTGTCCTGAGGCCGAGGAGCCTGCGTCAGCACGTCTCTGACTGCTGTGTGTCTAGGCACCACCTGGGGCTCCCCTTCAAGTGCAGGTTCTCATGCAGCAGCCGGGGTGGGCCACAGATTCCGCATCCCTAGCCCAGCTGGGGTGGGACCACAGGGGCCTGCTGTGCGATCGCCTCTTGCAAAAGGGCTAGGGGCTGCTTTGGGTTGGGATCAAAAGGCTGGACAGTGAGGCCTGGTTGCAGAGGGGCAGGGAAGTGTACTCTTGATGGGAACGAGCACGTACGCTGCTGAGATCCCACGTGAGTTCAGAAGCACAGGCTGCGTCAGAACTAGCTGGGGAAGGGGCCGATACTTACCATCTAGGGTCTCCACGGACAGCTGCAGGCCCAGGTTGTGCCGTGGGTTGACCACCCAGTGGTTGCTGGTGGCCGTGATGTCGAACACCAGCCAGCCCTCCTCGGAGGCCCAGAGGGTACGGCTGTCAAGCAGGAACAGGTCTGACTCCCTGCAAGAGAGGAAGAGAGATGCAGGCTCAGGTCGGCAGCTCACAGCGCAGTCGCCCAGTCACCCGGCTAGCCGCTGACGGAGAGAAGGACAGTGGCGGGCGAGGGAGGCGGGACGAGGTCCAGCAGCACCCCAGAAGTGGGTGCGTCAGACCTCGATCCAGGCACAGAGACCTCTTGGCGGCTGTGGTGGGGCAAGAGCACAGAACAGGCGGAAAGATGTACAGACAGGGGACACGGCACTGCTACGAGGCACAGTTGCTCTTCAGATTTGTTAGGGGGACAGAGTCCAGGAAGGCAGGAGTCCCACAGCCTCCGTGCCGCCGGCTGTCTCAGGGAACAGAAGTTCACATCTGCTCGATTCCTCACCGTTCGCCAGGCCCGGTCCCGAGTGTTCTGCACACATGATCTCATTCCAGTCTCACAACCCGAGTTGTAAGGACATTGCCACCTCCCCTGCACACATGGAAGAAGCACAGCTTGCCGCAGGTCATTTAACCAGGAAGTTGCCAAGTTAGGGCTTGAGCCAGGCAACTGGGCACCAGTGCAGAAACTCTCCATTCCCAGGCTGCAGCATGAGCCCGCCAGGTGTCAGGAGGTGGACTCCCAGGCTGACGTCGTTGACAGAGGAAGCCCTTTACTGCTCTCTCCCCGAGATTCTGCAGGAGCCAAATGGGTAAAACCACACTGACCTTGTAGTGGATGGAAGAGGGATGGATGGATGGGTGGGTAGGTGGATGGATTTTTACATGTCTAGATAGTAGAATTCTAGTATATGAGGTATCATAATGTCTTTCACACTTTTAATGATAAGGACTCAAAGTTTCCCTATTTTGAGTCCTTCAGTAGTCAACTTAAAATATTTGAGTCCGTACGTTGTGCCAGGTCCTGGGGTACAGTGACGAACAGCACCCAACCGGCTCCTGCTCCTGGGTATTGACAATCTCTACCATACCTGGGGCGAGCTAATGTTTTGGGGAATGAAGGTGAATTCTCTCCATCAGGCATAGCAAGTATTTATTGAGCACTTACTGTGTGCCAGGCCCTGGGTTGAAATGCTTGACCAGGACCATGTCACCGAGTCCTTACAATCACTCTACGAGGTGGACAGTATTACCTGCGCCATTGCCATCGTGCAGCTCTCAGAGCTGATGCTCAGAAAGGCAGAGCTGTTGCCAGGGTTACACGGCTAGGACACAGCTGAGGCAGGACTAGAACCCGGCCAGGTCACCTGCAAGCCCAAGCTTACGACCACACGTGAAGACGGTTCTTCTGGACACCACCTTTGCTGGGCTGTAGCTGCCACCACTTCAGAGCCTTTGGCAAACTAAACTCATTGTAACAGGGCCCACTAAGCCACCGGCTGGAGCTGAGGAGCAAATGTCTTTAGATGAGGCGCACGTCCCCTATTGGCCCCGTCCCCAAATCTTCCTTCTAAAACCATTGCCAATCATGCTCATCGATCTTTCCTGTGTGGCCTGCAGATCTGCAAGTTCGTAAGGTCGACCAAATTATACTTGTTGCGTGCCATGACACATTAGACATTGACCAGGCACATTAATACGTATAAGACACCTGAGAGGCATGCAGGAACTAAGTCGGTCGTCTCAGCCAGTGTCTCAAATTTACTCTAACTCCGAACCCACTGAAAGTGTGTAGAGGGATTAACAAGTCAGTCAGAGAAGGCTGTGCAGGGATGGAGAACCAGGCTCAGAAACAGACAGGAGCCAAGGCAGGGGTGAGGGGGAGGCTGTCTCATCGCACTTGTCGAAGGAATGAACTTGAGCACATTCCCCTCTGCATCTCCATCCAAAAGTCTGGGGGCAGAGAATCTGGCTGGCCTAGTCAGTGCACGCCCAGCCCTTGGCCATGGGGGTCAGGGCACTCCACGGTAGTGGACAGCACCGCCGAGACCACAAGAAGGAAACGGGTTATCCCCACCCCAGGTCCCCCAAAACCCCCCTTCTTAAGTAATAGTCAACAACTGCCAGAACTACATTCAGAAAATGCTTAATTATATCATGCAACGCATATGAATAGAATCTGACTTTTGATCTTAGGACCAACAAAACATAGCCACAATATAAGACAGTATGTTGTCCCCCAGCCAGGCAAACTGAAGTCCCTCATGATCTATAAGAAACTCCCCTCTCTAATAGAGAGAGATTATAGAAGCTAAGAAGTCTTTTTAGAGCCACAAAGGATTTTGAAGACCCTGAGTTTGACTCTCGAACAACGAGACGGCCTTCCCTGACCTGTTCTCCTCTCCCTGCTCCCAGGGCCCTTCCAGAAGCAATTTCAGAACTGGCATGGGGGCCGTCCTCACGGATTTCAAACTTGCAAACAAGAATGTCCTGCTGCCTGCATCTCCAGTTTGCCTCGATGACTTTCCTGGCTACGGAGAGCCACCGAGATGAAGCCGCCAGCTGTTTTTGACAATTCGCTGAGAGAAGAAACACCACTCCGAACCAAAACAATTCCTCTACTGAGTCAGGCTCCCATGGCCCCTGTCGGAACATCCACACCACAGCACAGAAGTCACAAACCTGGGTGGTGACTTCGCTGGAAAATCGTAACTTGTTGGAAAATGTGACCAGAGATCTGGTTAGGCCTTTAAAACAATGAATAGTGACTTGGGGAACAAAATTAGGCCTTTGATGAGTGAAGGCCTTGCCAAACGATACTAAGCATTCCCTCATTACAGGCTGTGACACCGAGGGCCAGATGTTACAGGCTAGCGTTGACTCATCCATGAATCAACGTGAATGCACCAGCTCCCCTCCTCCAAGCCACAGTCTGCACTTTGTTCCAGGCACGTCTGGAAGAGCTGAACCTGCACTGGAAGGCATCGGGACAGGAGAGCAAGGTGCTAACGCGGGCTCTGCTTTCAGACGGAAGGCCCAGACAGACGCTTGGCCCGCGTGAACAGGACAATGAGAAAGTGCTCCCCGGCCAAGTCCAGGCTGACAGGCGGGTGAGTGGGAATTTCTAGCTGCCACCTGGGGTATCTTATTAGAACACAATGGTTCCCACAACCAGGAGGAACTGAACAAGCCCTTCGTGACATTTTATTTACCTTGAACATACCAGCCTCCCTGACCCAGCCCAGGTGACGGCAGAGCTGGGAAAATCTCGGGGCGAAGGGCCCCTAGGACATGAAGTGCATCCTTTCATCTTCCCCAGAGCTGAAAATCTAGGGGCTTTCCTTGTGCCAGCTCCCCGGATCTCCCCAACAGCGAGACGGTCGTTCCCATTTTATAGAGGAGCAAAGTGACGTTCAGAGGTGAAGTCAACTGTCCACACGGATAGCCCTTGCAAGGGACAGAACAGGACGCGGCGTGGGAAGTCTGACCCGAGAACTTCCGCGCTTAAGCCCTGTCACCTCCTCCACCCATCCTCTCACCAAGGGACAAGGGACACAGGAAGTCGTTGAATGCCGCACAGTGGATTTGACTGTCACAACACTGCGTGGGGCGGAGAAAATTCTAGAGGGGGACGAGATCTAGGTAGTAAGGAATGCAGAAGCTAAGCAGCTCAAGACGGCTAACTCCTGAGCCTCCGTGAAGTGGGGGTAACGCCACCTTCTCCAGGGACTGGGGAGGACCAGGGGCAACTGGGGGAGGATGGCTGTTAGCGGGTGTGGGTTCCCTCTTCGGGTGATGAAAATATTGTAACATTGAATCGTGGTATTTGTCACACAACTCTGAATATACTAAAGAAAACCCAAAAAACAAAAAACTCCACTGAACTGTATACACTTTACAAGGGTGAATTATATGATACGTGAATTATGTCTCAATAAATCTATTTCTTAAATGGATACAGTCAACATAAGCCCCAAACACAGAGCACGAATGAGGTCATTACACTAATAATGTTTTTAAGGTTTACACACCTGTCCGTGAAAAGCCAACACGCCCGTACTCCAGCGTGTCAGCCACGGCTCACTCTGAAGTACGCTGCTCCCCACCCCCCCACGCACATCAATACTGTCCCAACTTAGCAAGCGCAGATCCTACAAGAGGCGAGATCCTTTTGGGGACTACTGGGTCTGGGGGACCAACCTGGGTGAGGTGGGCGGCCTCTCCCGCCCTGTAGGGTGTGGACGGTTTAGCCCCCTCCTCCCAGCTCAGAAAGGCAGCAGATGCGGGGGACGAACTTGGCGTCCCTGTCCCCTTCTCATGCTGCTCTTGATGAAAGAAACAGCGGTAAGACCCAGAAGGTCAACGTCCCCCCTCCCGAAACCCGGGTTCTCCCAAAGCCCTGCTCTCTGGGGCATAAACCTCTGGTAACCCCAACTCCTAGGCGAGGAGGGGTGTTAATATTGAACCACCAGCCCCCGGGTACAGTGTTGCTGGGGCTTGTGGGCTTCTCCTCCCACGGACGACCATGAGGACTCGGGAAATCTAACCCGCAGGGAGAAGCCGGAGTTGCCGCACGCACTCCCAGAGCCGGTTTCCCGCCAGCGTCTCTCAGCCCACCTTCCCCTGGAAAGTTCTACCACGATGGAAAAGTGGGTATTTTAAATCCTCCGACGTGGGAAGGTGGAAAGTCTTTTCTCTGCCCTCTGGCTCCTTGGAGACTATTTAGAGACCGTGATCTCATGGGCCTTTACCCACGACCCACTCCAGGGGCAGCAAGAACCCCATGTGGGACGCAGGGTGCCACCCACCGACCGTGGCCTCAGAGACATTTATTTACACTCTGCACACACGCGGCTCCAGGGAATCCAGCCCTGAAGCTGGCAAAACAGGGCCGAGAAGTGAAGTCTGGGGCTTTGTCCGGCCCTGGGCACTTGTGGCAGGAGCAAGAGCCACAGGAAACGCAGACGCCGACTGGGCCACCCCGCGCCCGCTGCCTCCGCACCTGGACAGTTCGCGTCCAGTCCCAGGCCACAGTTTCACTCTCCTTTTCTCCTACCCTGCGAGACTGTGGGGCGACGCCTCCTTCGTCCTGCCGGAGGGTCCCAGCAGCCCAGGTCTTAGCAGCCAGAGAGGACCGTGGAGATCTACTCCAGCTGCTTTTCAGCCCGGAAGACCAGAGTTTCTGCCTTGTGCACATGTGCTGGTCCACGTCTCGGGCCTCGGTCTAGGTGGGATGCAAACACGCTTGTCGCCACAGCCTCAGACCCAGCCCATCGCTTTCAGGAGCGGACTTAGCTGGGGTTTGGAAGGGCCACATTCGGAGTCGCCCAAGGTCACTCTAGGAGGCGTGACTGGTGCTGGAGGCCTCAGCACCCCAACCCTGCGTCTTGGGCACCTGCTGTGTGCCAGTTTTTGAGTGACATTTTCCCACCTAATCCTTCCTCTTCCAAGTCTACGGCCACGCCACCCCGAACGTGCCCGATCCCATCTGATCTCAGAAGCTAAGCAGGGTCGGGCCTGGTTAGTACTTGGATGGGAGACCACCCAGGAAGACCAGGTGCCGTAGGCGTAAAAAATAAATAAAAAATAAAGGATTGTAAGCTGACAAGGTCCTTGCAATCTGTGAGGTCAACCAAGGGTTGCTTTGCCTAAAAAAATAAATAAATAAAAATTAAAAATAAATAAATAAATAATCCTTCCTCTTCCAACGAGGTGCATACACTCATGACCCCCACTTTATAGATTAAACAACTGAGATGCAGAGGAGTTAAAGAAGCATCCTTAGCTAGTGAGTGGCAGGCCCCAGACGGGAGGTGACATGAGGCACACGGAGCTATCTGTCACCTCGGGGCCCCCAGCCAGAAATTGCTGCCAGGGGTTAGAGGAAGAGAAGAGAATCAAGGAGAGAATGTGTCTGGCCCGGTACCAAGTGGCCTCCCCCTCAGGGAGGGACACGAACTTCAGGTTCTGCGGTTGGCAGAATAACACCCACCGAGATGTCCATGCCCTAATCCCCAGAACCTGTGAATTCGCTGCCTTCCAAGGCAAACGCACTCGGACTTGGCAGACGTGATAGTTAAGGCTCCTGCGGTGGAAGATGACCCTGGATTAGCCAGGTGGGCCCAACGTGGTCGCAAGGGTTATATGACCGAGACGGGGAGACGGGAGAGTCGGGGAAGGAGACGTGACGGCTGCCAGACGGCCACGGGCCAAGGAGGGCAGGCGCCTCCCGAAGCTGGAGAGACAAGGAAACAGCTTCTCCTCCGGAAACTCCAGAAGGAGCCGGCCCTGGGGACACCCCGATGTGTGTCTGGCAAGATCCATTTAGGACTTCTGACCTCCACGACCGTAAGACTGTCCGTGCGTGCTATCCCGCACACTAAGTGTGTGGTCATTTGCCACAGCGGTCCTAGGAACTGGCTGATCCACTCCTTGAAGGGCGCCCTGAACGCCCCCCGAGTCTCAGGTGCCCTGCCAGGAGCCAGATATACAATGGCAGCCGGGGACGGAGCTCTGGCTCCAGAGGCTGTGGGCGCATCACACGGGGAGGGTCGTTCGACCCTGACGGGGACGCGG
Organism: Pteropus medius; assembly: GCF_902729225.1. Taxonomy (NCBI): domain Eukaryota; kingdom Metazoa; phylum Chordata; class Mammalia; order Chiroptera; family Pteropodidae; genus Pteropus; species Pteropus medius. Next base: position 23,797,587 of record NW_024342471.1, read on the forward strand.
GAGGGAGAGGAAGGCGTCCTCTGGGCCAGCAGACGAAGGAAAGGACTGGACTGGGGGGCGAGGGTGCTCTGGGAGGTCGAGCCTTGGGAAGCGTCTCCCCAGGGAGACCAGAGGGACGAGCAGGGAGGGCTCAGGCAGCCAGGAGGGCAGGAGGGGCATTCTGGCAGAGGGAACGAAGTAAGCAAAGTGTGACGAGCGAGGCTGACAAGGACAGGGTGCAGGTGCCCGGAGAGTGTGGAGGTGAGTGGCGGCTGGAGCCTGCAAGGCCTCTGGCCACTGGAAGGTCTGATCCTCAGAGAACTGGGAGGTGGGAACAGTGGGCTTCGCGGACGCCCTCCCTCACCCCACTCTGTCCCTCAGCTTCCCCTCACCCTCACCCTCACCCTGCGGCCCCTTGGGAAACGGCGGGCCAGACGCTGTAAAACCCTGCGTGTCGTGAACGGCCACTGGGCCTGGAGGACAGTCCTCAGAAGACAGAGAGCCAGAGAGGCCGCGACGGAGACGCCAGAGCCTCCCCGGGCTGACGCGATGTCATGGAGAAGGGCAGGCACGGTGCTCGGAGGATGAGTCAGGCTGGGAGGCCAGCTCCACGCACCTGGAGTCAGACCAGCCAGCAAACAGCGGCCTTGCAGGGAGGCCGGGAAGGGGATCAAAGGAGACGGAGGAAGTCGGGTGTGGCAGCTGCGAGCGCCCCTCCTGAGCCCCGGGCTGGGGAGGGCCCGGCCCAGGTCCCAGCGCCCCACCTCGGGCTTCAGGGAATGCCCAACTGTCCCAGGCGTCCCAGGGTGGGAAGGTGAAGTCAGGGAGGTCCGAGGCTTTTTTTAAACACACTTTAAGACTGTGCATATCCAGGAAGACTAAATTAAGTCATTTGGGAGAAAGGTGGAAAAATACACAAAGAAGCATGGTCTCCTCCCACAGCCGGAGCACGAGTCACCAGCCCTCGGCTTCCCCACCCCATGACCATGTCTGTCTGTCTCCCTCCTCCCTTCCCTTGCCCGCCACCCCGGCATTCACGGGAGGGTCAAGTGCACTCCTGTCCGGAGCCCAGGAGGCCTGTGTGCCAAGTCAGGAAGCAAGTCAGCAGTCATTAAGGTCTGGGCCTCAGTTTCCCCATCTGCAAGATGAAGGGTCTGCAGTTTATCAAGGTCTTGAAAACTGCCTCCCATTAATAGGAATCCAAGAGAGGAAAATGAGAAGGTCAAAATCAAAAAGGCTCTGTACTTGAAGAAGGTTGAGAAGCACCCCATGATCACTGCCCCTCAGAGATTTCATAATGCGCATTGGCTCTTTAAAGGCTCTGAGAAGTCCTGCTGTAAAGAAATGTCAACTCTGGCAACGGCATGTGATAGAAGCTGTCACACTTGTGTGTACCCCCGGGTCACCGGGGCAGGAATGAAGACGGAGAAGCGTGGCTAGAAGCGGAAGCTCCCCCCGCCCATCAGAGACGCACCTACCAGCGAGAGAAAACCGTCAGGAGGTCTGAGGGGCGCACGGGACCCTCTCTGTGCTGAGGACCTCAGGGAGGCCCGTGGTCCACGCCTCGGGTGCGCAGGGTGTAAGCATCACAACACAAGGCTTTGCGTCCTCAGCAAGTCATGGTAAAACCCCAATGGGGTGACGGGGCAAGCCGACCTCCGCCCTTCAGGTTCTCTGGTCTGTCGAGTGGGAACAGCAGTGAGGACCGTTCTAAGGATGGATTAATGGGATGCTTAGGTCAAGTGCCAGCAGAGCCAGAGGCTCGGGGCTCTGGGTGGGAGCAGACCTCAGTGTCAACGTGAACCATCCCGCTGGATTTAAGCAGCCCCAGCCCTAAGGCAAGGAGCTCAGTACCTTGTGGCTCTGACCCGCGTTCGGGACACAGCATCTTAGCCCCGGCCCGGCTCCAGACACCGAGAGCGGGAAGAGACGGAGGCTCGGGGATGCCTGCAACTGTTCCCACAGCGGCGGGAGAGCTGCCACCCCCCTGCCCTGACCCTTTCTGCCCCCCGCGCCCGTCCCAGCAGCTGGCGTGGGCTCCGAGAACCTCCCGCCTGCCTCCAGCGCTCCGGCCTCCTCTCAGGCTGCCATCGTAGCAGACTCCAGCCTACCGCGGCCTTTGCACACGCCGGTCCTGCCACCTGGGACACTGTGCCTTGTCCTTGGGCCCCCGGCACACCTGTTCCCCCTTCCGCTCCCCAGGGAAGCTCCTCCGAAGCCCTGATGGGCGTGTCCTCATCGATGCCCTCAAAACGGTCCTTTCCGGCGCTCGGGCTGCTGTTTGGCTTCGTTCGCATAGTTCTCGGGGTTTCCTTCCTTCCCCACCGGACTCTAAGTGCCTCGTGGGCAGGAACCAGTCCCCCTCGCTCGCTGCTGCCGCGGCCCAGCACCGAGCACACAGCACCGCTCCGTGGGCCTCGAGCGCATGCTGAACGTGCTCGTGCGTTCGGAACACCCTTACCAGACAGCGAGGCTTTCCGGCGCCGCTTCCTGTAGTTTGTTTGTGAAAGAGGAAGAGCGAACGCTTTTTCACATTACTCTGGTGCCCCCAGAAATGCCTCTCGCTCCAGTTCCCCAGGGCCTCAGCCCCCGCCCCACCCCTGCCCTCTGATCGGCCCCAGGCAGCTCCACGCCCCACACCCACAGGCCGCCTGCATAATCAGGGGGCCCCAGGTGGAAGCTGGCAGCTGTCTGGAGCTCACCTAGGCCATTTTTGTGTCGTCGCCTCGTCAGGGCCCCTCCTTCATCGTACGTGTCAGGGGGAACCATAGGACACGGACGGGCAGGGAGCCGCAGCTGGCAGGAAAGCCAATCTTAGATTTACTTTTGGATCCGACGCTTGCTCCCCCTTGCTTCAGATTCCAGGGCTCGGGCCCCAGAATTTCCAGAACCTGGAGGCCCTGTCATCTCATTCGACCTCCCGTTAAGGCACGCCAGTGACCGCAGTGCTCAGAGACGGATCTGCGGAGAAACACAGTGACCTCTGGGTCCCCCCAGAAAAGCCAGGCCTTGTGGGGAGCGCCGTGGAGCTTCCGGGATGGCTCTGGAAATCCCTCGCTGCCGGGCAGCTGCGTGTGGCTGGCACCGCGGCCGTGGGAGGGCGAGACGCCAAGGCTGGGAGACTCATGGCCTGAGACTTTCCCTGGTCGCCCCACTTCCTTCAGCCTCCAGCTCCAGACCAAAATAGAATGAGGTAAATTCAGCCTCTTCACGCACACTCAAGGAATAAACAAACCAACACAAACACAGTTATCGTGCTGGGNTTTTTTTTTAAAAAAAAAAAAAAGAACCACAGGCTGTTTTAAGATTCCAAACCAGAGGCAGAAAAGTGAAGTGCAGCAGACAAGGAAGAAAGGAAATGAACTTGACAGTGGAGTCTGCAGACAGAGGCATGTGTCACGATGACCAGATTCAAGGTTT
>NW_024342471.1:23801061-23829766 GCF_902729225.1 Pteropus medius
ACTATGGATCCTTAAACCAGAGGGGTGGCAAAGATGAGGGGAGACTGTGAACACGGCCCACTCCATAGCACTTGCCGTGCTGGGGGCCACACTGATCCCCGACAGTCCTGCTAGGTGGGTACTCTCATCTTCCACTGTACTTCGGTGACACACTCCCTCCCCGCCCCCCGACCTCCCGCCAGAAGCAGACTGTGAGTCAAGAACTTGAATGCCGGCAGTTTGTGTGAGAGGTGACCCCAGGAACCACCTGGAAGGAGGCAGGGCTGGAAAAAAGCCAGAACACGATGCTGTGGGCATCTGGGCTCACACCCACCGGTCCCCCAAGGGGCATAAACACAGCCGAGCCTGCCGCTTCCCCGGGTGTGAGGACGTCCGCACAGGGCAGTAACCCCATAACCCCACCCAAGACGGCCTGTGGGGTGGTGCCTGCGAGAGACGGCAATGAAGATGGAGGAGGGGCGGTCCCGAGAGCTCGCTGCCCAGGAATCACGGCTCTGGGCCTCACGGACTTTTCCCCTGGGAACTTAGGGCCTGTGCACGTGCAACATCAAACGGTAGAAGGATCCGAGCTTTCCCAGGACCTCCATTTCCTTTCCTGTGACAACGGCAGGTGTCTCCAGGGGCTCCCCGTTCTGACTCAGTCCTGACGGCAAACAAGACTCATAAACCACTCCCCACGCCTGGGGGCCCAACCTCAAAATGAAGGTCGAGCCCAGATCCTTAACCCGCACGTCAAGGGGGAAAAGAAGCCTGCTTGCAGACCCAAGTGTCCCCTTTAAAGAGTCTCCAACTGGACCCCGAGGAAGAGTCATAGCAAAGATCCTCTCCCGTAAAAGGCCCTTATAGTCCGGTTTTACTCACGAAGCTCTACCGTCCAGGGCTCCGGGACCCACGGAAGCCTGGGATGTTTTCGGGGATGAAGAGCGGTGAGCAGGGTGGCCGGGAAGGCGGGGCGCAGACAAGACGGTGGGGCACGCCAGTGCCAGCAGCCTCCCTGGCGCTCGTGCACATGTGCAGCATCTCCGACGCTTCGACCCGGCTCCATGGCCCCGGTGCGTGTCCCCTTGCAGGTGTCAGCACCCGCTTCGCCTGGGAGCATCCAGGGCAGAAGTGCCTGGGGACCGACACCCCACCCCCCACTCCAGCGCTTCTAAACCAGGGGCGATTCTACTCCCCAAGGGACATTTGACAATGTCTGGAGACAGTTTGGGTTGTCAACACTTGGCGGTATCATCTCATGAGTGGAGGCTCGGGCTGCCATGACACACCATACGCTCCCCAGATGGCCCCCCAACGTAGAATGACCTGCCCCAAACGTCAGTAGTGCCGAGGCTGAGAACCCTGCCTTAAATGCTGATGGACGTGGAGCCATAAAACTTCAGCTCCTTGGCCCTCATCTGGGGCAAGGGGTGCAACTCTGTCTCCAAACGCCCCTGAAAGAGGAAGGTGCCTACGCCACCTTCGCGGGACTCTGCGAGGCACGGCCCCTTGGTCTGGCTGCCGCCTTTCCAGACACACTTTCCCAAGCTCCTGCATTTTCTAGAAACATCTTCTAGTCATTCCCTTTCACACACGACCCTCGTCTCAGGGTCATCTTCAGGGAGACAAGGGCGGAGAGCAGGGGCAGCAGGCTCCCCTCGACGTTGACGTTGCCCGGCGAGCAGGGGCTGCCTCTAAGGATTTGGGCCAAGTCCAGGTGTGGCGGGAAGGAGGGCCGCCTGCCGTTCGCTAGCAGTGCCTGCCTCGGGTCCCCTGGGGGGAGCGGCAGCACGCGTCCTGGAATGCAGGCCAGCCGTCGACCTTCCTCCCTCCATTCCTGGATAGGCAAAGTGGAAAGCTATGGGCATCATGGAGAAAATAAAAGAAAATGGCACCAACGGTAGGAAGAACCAGTGTTTGGACCAATTACTCAGGGGGCTACTTCCGCCATGAACTTGACATAACCAAGGACTTCCTCAACCAAGGCTGGCTCCTGTCAAAGCTTATCTTCTGGCAAGCCTGCATTCCCCGTCCTCACTGAGTTCATATTTGAGCAGGCACTTTTCTTCCCAGCTACAGATGACCGCTCATGACCACACTGAACAATATTAATTCTCTTTGTCTCCTGCCAAAAAGGCTAAAGCAATTACAGGCCCTGATATGAAACACAGATGTTAATACGTTTGGAAAAATAGGTTCCTATAGGCGAGCACAGGTCCAAGTATGAAGTGCTTTTGGAATTAAAGCACTGGATCGAGTTATATAGCCAGCCCCCAATGCTAACGCCCATTCTCCCCAAATTCACCCCAGTGCAGGGAACCCGGGGCCACGGCACACACATTTCCCCTACTTTCAGACGAGAAGCAATCCACCCTTGGGTACCCGCTGACACATAAGCTCTAAATAATATAATTATAATCATCGCAGGAGAACTTCCCTAAGATCGAAAAGTATTATAATTACAGGCAATTTTCACTTTTTGGAAATTGGGCTCAGATGCTGGAGAAAGACTGAAAACAAGGTGTTCTCGGGTTTCAGTTCTTCGGAGAGAACACGTGGGAAGGTTTGCTGGGGTGGACCGGCCCACGTCTGGAGGCACTGGGAGAGCGAGAGGCAGGGACCAGGGCTTCTTGGCCGGCACTTGCTGGGCCCACGGGGACGTGCCACCCTCGTCCTCAGGCCAGGCGCCACCGAGGGGCCGGAAACGCCTCCAGAAAACATGGCCCGTCAGCTGAGGAAGCCCACGCCCCAGAAGCCCAGACCTTCCTCCTAGCCGTTCATGCACGTGTTTCACTAAGTGCCTACTGTGTGCCAGTCTCCAGGGACCTAGGGTACGTCAGCACTGTGGGCACGAGCTGGACAGGTCTTTTTTCTGCTTCGGTTTCCTTGTGTGAAAAATATGATTCCCTACCATGCGCTGACTTCTAGGATTGCCGAGAAGGGAAAGGAAGATGTGTACCTGCCAGCCAAGGACGACAGATGAGTCTGGGGAAAGATGGGTGCCAGCTTCCTTTCTTTAAGCCCTAGTACGGTCCCGTGCCTCGGTTTCCTTGTCTGTAAAACGGGGTGGGTGACGGTACCTCCCTTGGGGGCTGTGAGTTAAGGACTAAGGCGCGTCCGTTGCATCTTTAGTGCTGATACGATGCCCTGCTCGTCGTCACCCTTCGCGGTTCAGAGTCGTGGCGTCAGGACAGAGGGGCCGAAGATTACGTGGTGAGTTTCGGAGGCGACAGCCAAAGCAGTCGAGATGTAAAAGGAGCAGCCCTTTCCCACAGGCAGGTCCGCGAGGGGACCACCCCACGGGGCCCTGCTCACCTTGGCCTTCATAGTCAAGCGTTACGTCCGTGTGGGGTGACGGGAATAAAACGGACGCACAGGAAGTGTCTCATGGATGCTCCCTGGTGTCACCATCTGCATCCCCTGCTCCCAGAAGGACACCTAGACTCCCACCCGCTCACCTTGGGGAACCCTAGGCGCCACTCTCTAGCAGTGTCTGTGGGAGGCAGGACGGGCGTCTTCATCCCCATTAAATGGGTGACACGACTCGTCCAAGGTCCCTCAGATCCTCAAAGGGACAGGGCAGAGCAGGAAGCAAGTCATCCCTGGGGAGCTTTAAAAATTCTCAGTGCCAAGGTGATACTGGGGCCATTACATCAGAATTCTGAGGTGGGCTCCGGCACCCAAAACTTTACTTATTACCTGGTTTCGAATTCCACCTCTAGTACGTGCTCCATCCACAAAATGGGAGAACATAGCCTTCTGGAGGTCATTATGAGAAATAAGACAGCGTGCGTGAACTCGCTAAGCACCGGCCTGACCCCTCACGGGCACTCAGCAAATGGGAGCGGTCCCATGGACTCGCTCCCCCCACCATCACCCGGATGCCCCCTGCGAAGCCGGGCTTGGGACGGATTATGGAAGGAAATAAAAGGCACAAAGATCAAAAAGCCCACCAAGGCCCACCAGATGGCCTCAGCCCGCAGGACAGGAAGCCAAGGGGCCACTTGGCTCCGGGACGCTGAGCGGGGCAGGCCGACCGCGCTGCGACCAGCACTAGCTGGACCGAACAGAGAGGACAGTATCTTTGGGTGCAGGCTTTCCCAGCGTGATCTCCCTAGACGCGGGAGAGGACCCCAAGGGGTCTGGGGCCCTTCACTCCTGTTCTAGCAGCTCCGAGCTGGGGTCTGGAGTGGGTGCTGGACAAAGGCAGCAGGAAGAAGCATGGGGCGTCCTCGACCAGGATGCCGTCCTCCGACCTTCCGGGGCCTGCCTGCCATGGCCCGGCAGCCACTGCTCCTGCCTTGCTCTTGGAACGGCTACCGGGGAGCCGAACCGGAAACGCCTGAGCTCACGCCCTGGGGCTGAGGCGTTGTGGTGAGAGACGGAAGCCAGGACACATGGAACCAGGCAGGTAGGCCTTCAGGAGCAGCAAGAAGGCCCTGGAAGCTTCCAGAAGATGCCAGAGCCAGGGCCCGCAGGGATCTGCACCCTCGGCCAGCCACTTCCTGTGCCACAGGGACTGCAGGAAAAGCCCGAGTGGGCCTCACACTGTGAACCGCGGCCTGGGACTCACCGTCGCCCTGTGAGACCCAAGGGAGGAGCACCTGGCGCTGTCACGGCCAAGATCGTGACCTCGGTTCGAGTGCCCGCTCTGCCACTTTCTGGCCACATGATCTCAGGGAGGTTACTTCCCCTGAGAAGTCTCTACACCTGTGAACGGGGAAGACAAGTCTTCGTAGGATAACGCCCAAGGTGCACCCCAAGGGGCAGCGCCCGGCACACCAGACGGTGCCGGGCGGGGCACGTGCTCTGGAGGGTGATTGGGTCCCTCATGCTCACAGTGACTGAGGTCAGAAAAGGCCAGAGTCTTGTGATCAAGTCTTTCGTCTTGGCACGATGACAGGAAAGGTCTGATGACCCATCGCCTGGGGCCCCTTGGGGTGTGAGACTGGGATACTCTCCCACTGAGATGCCCTCTACACAGAGCACCCAAGCACCTTCCTGCCAGTTTCCAGAGAGCCCATCCCTGGGGTGGGTGAGAAACGCAGAAGCTCAAGCGCCACCCAGCCAGCTGGCTCTGAATTGCATTTCACGTGACCCCAGGAGGGCTGAGGACTCCGCTGAAGGAAGCCTCCTTCTCGGAGGAAAAGGTTCGGCCTGCGGCAGGTGTGTGTGCTCCTGGATGGCTGGGGAGACCAGCAATGCTCCCCCTTGCAGGGAGCTGGGAACCTGGGGAGACCTGGGAGACGGGGAGACGCGGGGAGGAATTCCTGGGGAGACTTGGGACGGGGAGACCTGGGGAGACTTGGGGAGACGTGGGGAGACCTGGGGAGGGCCGCGAGGAGGCTGCGGGTGACCGAGCCCCGACTGGGCATCGCGGGGGCATGAGGCTTGCCTCCTCCCTCCTTGCCACCTGCAGGCTGCCTTGGGCTGAAGGGGGCTGAAAAGCTGTCCCCCCCTTGGCCCATCGCGGGGAGAGCTCTCTCTGCGTCAGAGTGACTCAGGCTGCAGCTGATCCAGTCTTGGTCCAGGAGACCACTGTGAGGTCACCTCCCGGCAGCCGAGGTCTCTGAGATGGACCAAGGGACATTTTCCCTCCAGCTGCCAACACCATCAGGTCCGGGTGATGACTGACACCCTTCGAGAAGGTTCCGCGGCCCCCCAAGGGGTATCTCACAGAGCGCCCACGTGGCCTATGGATAGGGCAGCACTGCAGGGAACGAGCTTGGGACCCGCGTGGGGAGGGGGGCGGGGAGGATGGGAAATGCCCGGTCTAGTTTCCGCAAGCGAAACCAGTTAACTGGTGCGATCTCCAGCCCCAAACACCCCCACCTTCAGCTGGAACCGGCGTCTGAACTAATGGAGACAGAAGTGAGTCCAGCTCTGGGAAGCCAGGCCTCAGCTGGTTGGGCCCTGGGCCTGGGGTCCGGAAAAGGAAGGCGAGACTCTGATCCCTTAGCCCATCCCCCTCTCCCCGCCCAGCAAGGCTACTGGAGCCAAGGCCACTGACCCCAGACCTGCCTCTCAGCCCCCACCCGCCCCCAGCCTGCTGAGGGTGGCTCTAGCACGCCCCTCCAGCTGTCTGAGGCCCCGCTGCAAGCAGGGCCCGAGGGCCATGGAGGGCATCCAGCTCGGCTCATTATTGGAATCTAATCTGGATTCCGAGAGATCAAGAGGACTCATGGAAAGTGGCTGTCACAAGGGGAGAGACGCTGAGGCCAACCGAGCAGGCTAATCCCCGGCACCCCCAGGGCTTTTCTGGAGCTCAAGGCGAAGCTCACCAGAGAGCCAGATGTCCCAGCTCCACACAGCTGGGCGGCCGGCAGCAATGAGGCCCGGCTCCCTTAGAGGGAGCAGGCTGGCCACACGGCAGGGCGACGGGGCGGGATGTGGGCATCTCTCCGCGAATCAGCCCATCCGCAGGCCTCGGCTTAGAACAAAATGCACGGGCCCAGGCCGAGGAAAAGCAAACGTGGGGCTCCAACTCCGCTCAAGCAAGCTCAGGCCCTCGTCCCCACCGAAGAGCAGCTACGAGAGGCAGCGGGGCGGGAGCTCTGCATGCCCTGTGATGGCGACGGTGACAGTGGTAGTGGTGATGGTGACGGTGACGGTGGTGACGGTGATACTAACGAGTAAAACTTTACTGAGCACTTAACTATGTTCGAAGGATGCTGACCTCCTTCATCCTCACCATAATCCTGGGAGGTAGATGTAACCATGTGGAAACCGAGGCTCCAAGATGTTACTAGTTCCCAAGGCCACATTGGTACACAGCATTGGGACCCAAACCCACATGCTTAATAGCTGGGTTATGCTACCTGGGGAATTACTTAAAACGATCGTCTTGCTTCTGGATTAAACACCACTCGGAAAAAAAAAACCCAAAAACTTAAAAAATGTTTTTAACCTTTTAACTTCTGGAGAACGAGGGACTTGCTTCCTTCTGCAGGTGCAGAAAGGAGATTAGGGGTCTAAGGAGAGGAGCTGCTGCCGCTTCCCGCCGTGTCTCGCTCGAGCTCTTGCCCCACCTTATCCGCTGCACCTATCGGCACCTCCTCTGAACGTGAACTTGGGTCTGGTTACTGCTACCCCTGCACGGAACACAATAGGCGCTCAGACATTTGCTGCTGAGGGACTTGGCCTCCCAGCAAGACAAAAGACCCCGGAGGCAGGAACCCAAAGCTAGGCCAGGCACCCCAGAGATCACCTGTGGCCGAGCTGCTCATTGGGGTCAACCTGTTATGCCCGCCCTGGCCACCGGCCAGGGAGCTGTGGACAGCTGTCCTGCCCATCCCTCTTCCAACCACAGTGACTCAGGCCCTCTCCTCTCCCCTGGGGCCTCCAGATCCACCGTAAGGATCTAAGACAGGGTAGAGGAGGCAGCCACCTCAAACCATGACCGGACCAGGTGCCACAGTATCAGCAGGCTGACACAGGCAGAAAGGTGAGCAGCTGCTGGCGGCCTGGCGGGGAAGCCAAAGGCCCTTGTTTCATCCGAGTGAAGACGAGGTGGCTCCTCCTGCCCCACCTGCGGGCTCGCTGGCTCAGCCCTGCCTTGGGCCTTGAGTTCTCCTGAGACGCCCTCTGCCCCCCAACGCTGAATCCTTGTCATCCAAATGTCTCCACTCAACCGGGCCATCTGCAACCACCCAGTGACCGTACCAGGCCTGACGGTCTACTTGCTTGCTTGCCTGTTTGTCACCTGTCCTCCTCACGCCCTGGTACGGGTCGAACTGCACCCTCATAAAGATATGCTCAAGTCCTACCCTTGGAACCTCACTCGGAAATAGGGTCTTTGCAGATGCAATTCAGGAAGATGAGGTCACCCTGGAGTAGGGTGGGCCCCTCATCCAAGGTGGCTGGTTTCCTTACAAGAAAAGAGAGGCACCCCGAGGGAATACAGGTTTCAGGAGTGGCCCTGCCAACACGCCGATGTCAGACTTCTGGCCTCCAGGACTGTGAGAGGATACATTCCTGTTGTTTTAAGCCCCCCAGTTCGTGGCCCCTTGTTAAGGCAGCCCCTGGGAACCAGTACACCCCTCAAGAAGCATTTTGGACAGGTCCCTGCCCTCTGGACCCGAGCTGGCTGGCTCCTGAAGGCCAGTCCAGAGGCCAGTGCCTGGCACAGAATAGAATAAACGAAGCACTCAGCTCCCACCTGTGTCTCCAAATGCGGCGGCCTCTGATCTCGATAAGGGGGCACCATGCCTGTCACAGGGTCTCCGGTGCCCTTCCTAGTGTGTGGAGCAGAGCAGGTGTGCACAGGAGGTGTGGGACCAGGGGGCGGGGGCGCCCCTCACATTGGGAGCAGCACCCGAGAACGCTGGCAGTCCTGAAGCAAGCTCCCACTCACTGGATGAGGGCCCGGCCCGGCAGCATCCCAGCCAGCCCCAGAGACCGCCAGCCAGCGAGGGGAACACGCTCCTGCATGGGGAACTCGTAGGAAGAGCCGCACAGGTGACACCAGCCAGCCCTTCCAGTTCTGTCCAGCCAAACCCACTTGGGGCAGCTCCTGAGGTTAAGCCTCCCTGGGGAGATTTCTGAGGGAGGTTTGGGGAACCTGCCAGGAGGCCTGGGCGTGAGCAGGGCTCGGGGCTGACACGAGTGGGCGACTGACGAATAGCCTCTGGGTACCTGCCTCACCCCCAATTACTCTGCCGTCATGAGGAAAGTCAAACATATGTTCTTTCTTGTTCAAGAGTCCCAAGGGATTTGTCAGAGGACAGAACAAATATTTGTTACCCCCTAAGAAGAAACTCGATGCTGCTTCTTGTAACTGGGCCTGGGGCCAGGGCACAGCCCACCCCAGGTAACTGGGGCACCTGAGTACCTTCGGTAAGATTTGGGGGTGACTGCTAAGGCTGTCTGCTGCCTGCCCCACACCACACCCACCTTTCAGTACCACAGGCAGTGCATTCATGGGGGTGGGGGGGGCTCCAAAATGCAAATCTAACCCACACTGAAGTAACATTTGTTGCTGACCAGACATACAAAGACCAGAACAGTCTGAGAAGAGACCGTGCTGGCGAGCGCATGGGGAAACAGGCCTTCTCTTATGTGGCTGGTAGGACCATAAATCGATGACCTCCACAGAGAGTTCAGCAAAATCTATCAGTCACCGATGTGTGCGCCCTCTGACCCCACAGTTCTATTTCTGGAACTATATGTGACTGATAGACATGTACGAGTGTGAAATGATATGTCGACAAAGTTATCCCTCCCGCACCCCACCTCCCCAAGACCCAACCCCCACTCCAGCCCGTGCCCTCTGCAGTGCAGAGAAATGGAGAGCCTGCCGTGCGCCGCAGGAAACGGGTTATACGCCCTGCGGCACGACCCCCAGGACGGAAGCTGTGTGGTCATTAGAACAAGGACACTCCGTGGGACCTGGCCGGGTGGGATGGTCAGGGTTCACCGTCACGTGATGAAGGCAAGGAGCAGGCGAGAGCACGTGATGCGGCGCCGGTTGTGAAAATACACAGACGCACGCAGACACCTGCTGACCGAGGAGACTCAGCAATGGAGGCAGCGGCCGCCTAACGGACGGGGCGCTGGGGCCCGGAGGTGGAAGAAGCCTCATTTTTCACTGTGCTTGCTTTTCTCTGTTTCACGTGTTATACTACGAATGGGTCTTACCTATTCAAAAATAAATTATTAAAAGAAATATTTTTTGTGTGTCTGGGCTCAGGTTCTAATTTGTCCACTTTCCCTCGAGATCAGGGGTCCCCAACCCCTGGGCTGCAGACCGGGCCGCAGAGCAGGAGGTGAGCGGTGGTCTAGCCGCATGTGCAGCCGCTCCCCAGTGCTAGCGTCACTGCCTCAGCTCCGCCTCGGGTCACGAGGCATTAGATTCTCCTAGGAGCCCCCGGTCCCTGGTGCCTTGGTGGGAACCGCTGCTCTAGATAGTCTCACGTGAGACTTTTGATTCTATTCATTCTCCCCATTTCACAGATGAGTCGCCACCTTAGATAGCGACTGTGAACACGCACTAATGGCTGTAAGACACACTGAAGAGAAGTTTGGTTTCCTTGGTATTTAAAATGACCCCCCAAATGGCAGTGCTTTGCAAATGAGGTGGTGATGGTTCCTATGTCCCCACTGTGGCAACGGCTTCCAGTTCAGACTGAAGATGCCAGCACTGCCCATTAGAAAGAGGTGCCCACCCACCTTTCTTCCACTTATCACCAAGGAATGGTATGGGTGGGGGGCGATGAAAGTCGTCTGGACACCTGAGACTCCCAGAACCCCAGCCACTGGGCAGCACAACCTCGGCCATGACCACCTCGGGGCTGTAGAGTGGTCCAGCCCATTACTTAGACTTCTCAGAGGACCTTGGAACTAAAGGGTCTCAAGAAATTAAAAGTCTTTCAACACAAGCTTTTGGTTCCTGACTTGACTTTTGGAAGGTCGAGAGTTCTCTGCCTGTTTATTTTTGGTTCGGGGTCTTATCCCTGACACTATCACAAATGGCCACTTTGGCTGGTCGCCGGCCAGCACGTGCTGGGTTTCAGTGTGATGAATGGGAGAGGGGCAGGCCTTCGAAACTGCTTCTCCCTCTTCCCCATGGCCCTCCTTCCATGCCCCTGAACACACGCGGAAGCGGCCGTGACTGTCCCTGCCCCCCTGGCTGTCGCCCCTTCTTCCTCTGTCACTGGAGGGAACTCGGCACCCCTCCCAGGCACCAGCGCAGCACCCACCTGCCCAAGTGCTCCTGCAGCACCTGGTAAACGCTGATCCGGAACGTCTCGTTGTCGAAGCGCTCCCGGATGTAGTCCTTGTAGATCCGGAATTCGGCCGCGGTCACCGCTTCCCCTTCCGGGATCTTGGAAAGATCGAACCGGAACTCCCGATGGTGGTAGCGTGGGTGGAAAAACTCTTTGTCGTGCTCCACTGGAGAGAGAAAAACACACACCGGCACCAAAAGCTCATTAGTAACTGGGTTTTGCTCTCCCGGCTCCGAGTTCAAGCATCTGGCCTAAGCGAGATAGAGACGGGCCCACCGCCAGCGACCCCTGGTGTAACTGCCCTTTACGTGCTGACCTGCTGCAGACTAGAGCGTCAAGGGCTTAGACCCTGTGGTCACCATGAACGACTCTGCAGTTGACCTGCGGGGAAGAGCTGGGCACTGACCACGGCCATCCCAGAGGCCCTGGACAGACTCGGGTTACAAGAGCCCTGGCCTGGGTTCGAATCCGGCTAGCTGTGTGGCCTGGACGAGGTCTCAAGGAAGCCGTCTGGACCTCAGTTTCCCCATCAGAAAGCAGGGACGATAATTCTCCTTCATTTGTCGTTGTCAGAGTTAAGTGATCTAATTCATGTAAGCAGCTTAACCCCTGGTAGGGTTAGGTAACCATGAGCCATTGTTAGCAAACTTCCACGTTCCTCTGTCTATCGGGCATCCTCAGGCCCTGTGCTCAGCCCTGGCTGCATGTGAAAGTCGCCAGGGGAGCTCTGAGAAAATGCTGGTGCCCGGGCCCAGCGGCGGGCTGGCGTACGTGGACTGACTAGCCCTCTGGGCCCTGTCTGTAGCGTTTGCTGATTTCCATCTCGGCAGATCACAGCTTCTCAAAGTGAAGTCACTGAAGATGGAGGTGGGGAGCTCGTCGCATGGTGGGCCCCAGCACCCTGCTGGTCTCACCCACTCTGAACCAAGTAATCAGTGTCTTTGGGGAGGGGGTTCCGAAACCTGTACTTTTTAAAACACCCTAGATGTTTCTAACAGCCTCCAGGGTTTACAACCAGAGCCTTAGACTAAAAGCAGAAAAAGAGATGGGTGTGGGGGCCTTTGAAAAATGACGTCAGGACAAAACAAGGCCAAGGTCCCCAGCACATCTCTCTTGTGCTAGCAGTGAGACTAGACTAAGGTATTAACCCATGTCACAGATGATAAACACCAAGGTGGGTATAAGCCCAAGAACAGCGTGTCTAGGGATGGACCTCTGGACCAGAACAGAACAGGGATGAAGCTGGGAGTCATCAGATGCCGGAAGGGTGCAGAATGTCCAAGCTCAGGAGTGTCTGCAGCACCTGCAGATACCTTTCATCTCCCGGGAGACACAGCCCCATCTGTACTTCCTGCCTGGGGGTGGGGAACCAGCTTGGCCAGAAGAGAGGAGAAACATGACCAGCGAGCGTCGGCCCCGAAGCTCTCAGGCTGGGTTAGGGCCGCCGCGCCGAAAGCAGGATGGAAGTGCCTTTAGGAAGGCCACCTGAAGGCCACCTGAAGGCCACCTGAAGGCCCTTCCTACAGGTCTCCATTTTAAATGAGAAATCCACTTTAAACCTTAATGATAGTTCTAAAAGGCACGGTGCGAAGGCAGGGGGCATCGAGGGATTATCCACCCATCAGGCTGCTCCCTACTGGAGACCAGAGGACTCTGGCTGGGCACAGGGGTGGCCCTGCCTCTGGTCCACAGCCACAGGAGTCCTGGGCTACCTGTGGAAAGCTAGCCAGAGGAAGGACTCTCTAGAAACCATCCCACGGCCCCCCAGGATTGCAGCCATCCTCACACGCTCCCCGCTTTATACCCACAAGGAGGACTTGTCTTCTGACACGATCTAAGGAAAAGGAGAGGCCCCACCCTGATTTAGGAAGCTGTGTGTGTGGGAGGGGGTCTTTGTGGCAGCTTCAAGGATGCACAGATGCCTGGGGATCAGGTGAGCCTCAGGTGGGGACCCCAGGGTGAAAGGCACGGCAAGCAGCCTCGACACAGACACGTTAAATGCCCCGGGCCCGTCCCTCGCCACCCTTCCGGTTCATTCAACCCCGCATGTTGGTCGGGGATGCACCTGACACTGACGAAGTGCTGAGCGGCCTGTCCTGGCCGCAACCCCAGCCCCACCCCCGCCAGAAACCTTCACCGCGCATCTCGGCGGCGACGCCGACAGCTCGGAAGGAGCACCTGGGCTGCTCGCTGGAACGTTTTCACGGCAATACGGCATACGTCTACTATGCACACACACCAGATGGGTGCCGCTCGGCGAGTTTGACAGAGCGAACCCACCCACGGAACCTTCTCCCAGACAAATTAAACATGCCAGTGCCCCTGCCCTCGCCTCCCCCAACCTCCCTGACGATGGGCTGGTTGCTGAACATGAGGATGTTCGCTCGTCCTCACGGCTGTGTGACAGTCCCGTCCGGCTGCACTGTCATTCACGTACCCCTTCTACAGTTCACGGGCCTTTGGGCGGTTCGCAATCCGGGGCTTTTCGAGCGGTGCTGCTAATGGACATTTGGGCTCCCGCGTTTTGGCGAATCTGGGGAGGCATTCCGAGAGGTGGGCAAGTGTATGTTCAGATTCAGTCATGTTGCCAAGCTGTTCTCC
Organism: Pteropus medius; assembly: GCF_902729225.1. Classification (NCBI taxonomy): domain Eukaryota; kingdom Metazoa; phylum Chordata; class Mammalia; order Chiroptera; family Pteropodidae; genus Pteropus; species Pteropus medius. Next base: position 23,814,366 of record NW_024342471.1, read on the forward strand.
CAGAGTATTGTGCCAGGGAGAGTTTCAAAAGTGTGCCGGGAGGAGAGGACAAGTCCGTCTGGGAAGGAGATGGGCACAGCCAGGGGACGATTCGTGTCTTCCTCAAAGGCTTTTCTGCAGGGGCTGGGAGGGGGCGGTGAGGGCAGCAACTCCTGGAGAGTCTCCTGCAACCCGGTGAGTGGTCAGTGCACCCACCCAGCTCACCCCCAGCCCCCACTGAGGGAGCTCCCAGTGCCCACGCTGCCCCCCAGCCCCACCGACCCACCCAATCCGAGGTCACTAAAGGCCATCCCTTAACCACGTGGAAAGGACACCTTGCTGGACCTCCAGGTAGCAGCTCTCAGCACCTGGCTGTTCCTCCCTCACAGACCTCGCCTTCCTGTGGCTCTATCACTGTGACTCTGGGTCGCCCTGGCCACTGCTTGAAACCTTCCCTGAGAAATTCCCATTTAAAGGTTAACACAGGGCTGTGGAACATCAGCAGAGCGTGCCACAGGCCAGTCTCCCACCCCCGGCTGACAGATTACACAGACAGTCTCTGTTCCCCTCCCCAGCAGAGCCAAGCCTCCGGAGGCCAGAAACGTCCCTTGAGGTTCGCGATGCTCCAGCATCAGCGAAGGGCACTGCTCGTGTGACCGTGCACAGGCGCCTCGGCACGACGCTTGGAACAGTGTGACTCTGACACACCTCAGTGTCCCTGCTCCCAGCACCGGACAGAGCGCTTCTCAAACAGCTCCTGCTGGCCACACAGCAACTGAGCAGGGAACGGGGGTTTGGAACCCTGGTTTGTGATGAAAGTGGGTGAAGAACCCAGAAGTGACAAAAAGCATGTTTACTTAGTGCTTGCTCTGTGACGGGTCCCACGCTAAGCACTCTGGGTCACCATCCGATGAACCCTGGTGAGGCGGAATTGACCTCATTTTACAGATGAGGAAACCGAGGCTCAGGGAGTCAGGCAACTTGCCCAAGGTCACAATTAGGTGAGTGGCCGAACTCTGCAACTCAACGCTCTTGACCCTGACACCCTCCGGAGCCAGGTGGCCTAAGTTCCACTCTCAGCTGTACCACTTACCAGCCGTGTGGCCTTAGTCATCTTACTCAACCTCTGTGTGCGTCCCCTTCCTCCGGGAAAGTCACGATGGCCCTTTCTCACAGATTTGTCGCGAAGGTTTATAGGCGCTGGCACTTACGCCAGAGCCTGGCAAACGGAAAGCAGTTCGCGTTCACCGTGGCTGCAGGGCCTCTCAACGACCTAGGAGAACCCAGGAGAAAGACAGTCGGTAGAGAAGGGACACTATGTGCATGCGGCTGTTGGCGTTAGCTAAGATAACTTTATTTGCAAAGAAAAAGCGCAACAGATCAAACGATAAAGATACTTTGAATAAGCATGACGTGAATACAGGTGTAATCACTGAAGTCACGCCCGGTGAAGAAGAGACGCGATACATCATCACACACATGAAGTTTACTGTAATCGGTGTGTATACCATGATTTTAACCTATAAGATTAAAGGTGTCTTAACTGTTAAGACACTTAAGATATCAGATGGTTAAGATAAAAGGGTTAAATAGTTTCTTTTTTTTAAAGGGCTCTTCCGGATGGCTTTCTGAGTGAATTTCCTTCGTTAATTATTTTAAGACAATGAGAGGCACGAACCATGTCGCCATTCTGTTCTCCCTGAAACCCACATCATCGTATGTTCTAAAACTAATTTCGTAATTTATCAAAGAAAGAATAGTCATTGGTAAAAAGAGCAGTGAATAATTCAAGGTCCAAACCAAGTTCCAAGTCTCGCCTTCCCCAGGTTTCCTGTGGGAGCCAGTCCACAGCACGGGGTCTACACCAACTCCTTCTCAGGGGTCAAGACCCTGATTAATCGTCACCACTAAAGTAGGTGGAAGCGTGTACGAACTTTTAGGAAGAAAACACATCTTTACACCGCCTTCTTAAGTTGCTGTAGTTGATTACTCAAGACTTGGACTTTAGAATACACACGTAGCGTTGATATCAGTCTGGCCCATGAAGGAAAGCTTCCTGAAGGAACTCAAGGCCTGGAAATCCAGCCTTTTCTCTGGGCCCGTAAATTCCAACACCTGCTGGCTGTGGGAGCTGGCCGGCGTTAACAAAGACTTTCATCTTTAAAAGAGCAAAGGGCCCAAATCCCTGAGACCGAATGATAAGTTTAAAGAAAACGGATTCCCGAAAACACCATCTTGACGGCGACCAGCCCTGTGACTGTCCCCAAGCTAGTGTCACCTTTTATAAAAGCCTGAAATAATAACCCTAAAGCTGGCCCTGGAGTGGGGGGATTCTGGGCTGCAGGGTGTCAAGGAAGGGTAGAGGCGGGTGGGGATGGGAAGCTACACACCGAGCGTCCCCTCTCATGACCCTCTGGCATTCAGGGGTGACCGCTGCCCCACATACAAGTCCAGCCTGCGCCCCAGTTCTTCCAACCTGTGAGTTATGTGGAGACCCTTCAAACAAGTCCCCTTTAAGCTAGAGTCAGGTCACTGCATTTGCAAGCGAGGCAGTTCTGAGCAAAGCAATCGGGGGCCCACGGCACACATGCCCGGAAACGGACAGGCAGGAAACACGCCCAACGAGTCGTTATCTCCAGGTGACCACTTGCCATGAAAGCTGCTTTATTTAGACTTGGATAACTTCCAAGTACGAGATGACCCCCTGACCGAGCTCTGTAGGAACGGGGACAATGACTATCTCAATCATGAACTCCAGTGTCCGGCAGAGCCTGCATTTAGTAGGGCTCCATAATTCTACTGGGTTGAATAGTGTAATTCCTGTCTAGCTTCAAATAAGCTATCGTATCCATAATATACTTAAAGCTAAGCACACAGATCGTAAGTGGTCATGACGCTCAGTGAGCTTTCTCAAGGTAAACACGCCCAGAGCAGGACGCAGCACATTCATTACTAGCACCGAGGACATTCTCGCAAGGCCCCCTCCCAAACGCCAGCCCCCTCCTCCCCAAAGGTGATTGCTGGGTCAGAGGGCTGAGTGACCTCAGCGTTAGTGTATGTGCCTCGCTGCTTCCATGTCAAGAATTTGGGGGTAACAAGGTACAGGGCCAAATGAGACGTCGTCTCTAAAGAAATAGTTCATTTTAGTTTATTTTAGCAAATCCCAGTGTGTTTGTTTAGGTACGAGGGAGGAGGAGTTCCTCACAGGAAAGTTGTCGAATGGAGTCTTAGGGAAGAATGGGGGCTGACCAGCCCCAGTGGGCAGGGAAGGCCACTGCGGGCGGGGGGACAGCAGGTCTGAAGGCCTGAAGGACGAGCAACAGAGCATGCTGGTGAGCGGCAAGAAGTCTGTAAGGGATGGCACGGAAAAGGCAAGCTAGCTCCTCACTGGGAAGGTTCTTGAATGCCATGCCAAGGGGTCAACCGCCGGCCCCCTCGACCATGACTGCTTTGGCTCATCGTCCTGCTGGATGGTGCCTTGATCAAATCTGTTTCAGGAGGACTGGCTACACTGTGGCCGGTGGCCAGTAAGGGGCGAGAACAGAGACTGAGCTCACAGGGAGGTCTATTCCAGAGATGACACGTATCCAGCATCTGTACCACTAAATGGTTACAACGTTGTGTCACCTTGGTACTCAGGCGGCCACGACCAGTCCCAGCTGCCAGAGATTGACTGTATTTTTCATCCGTGGTATGGACTGCAGGGAGATGGAATGGACAGGAAGCGAAGCTAGAGGAGTGGACAGAAGTCAGCAGGTGACCGAGCACGTGCACTGGAAGAGGACCGGAGAAGGGCTGGCCCTGGCCAGCTAGAAACGCCTGGCAGGCAGTAATGCCACCGGCAGGTACAAACACAAAGGAACAGCTCTGCGGGCCAAGCAGGAGAGGAGAAAACACAGGTCGCCACAGACAGGTTAGACCTGAGGTGACCTGTGAGAAACCCAAGTGGAAAATTCGCCTGCACAGTCGAGAAGAGAGGTCCGAAACACTGGCCAGAAAGTTCGATGTGGGGGCTGCCGAACTGGGTTTATGAATAAAGTTTTGCGGGAAAAATGCACATACGATGAGAAAGACAAGCACAGCCTCGGATTGCACGGGAGATGGAGAACATGGCCATGGGCAGAGGCTGGCCCAGGGCAAGGGGCAGGACCCACGACAGGCAGATAAGATGACTGGATGGCGGCCAGGTTCAGACAAAAAGGGACCAGGAGACCATTCACTGGATTTGGCCATCGGGGACTTGTAGCTCTCACGGGGACAGCCACGCAGAAAAGACATGCAAAGAGCAAGACTGTGGCCACCTGCAGATGAGACATGTGCACTGGGGCAGGGGAACTGTCAGCCATACCAAGCGGTTTTCATTTCCTCCTCAAGGGCGAGGAAGAGTTGATAAATGGGCAGAAACCAAGTTAAATGCCGAGCGGCTCCTTCCAAAACTTTACGGTTTTCAGGAAAAGCCTGGTTAACCTCCTGGACCACGCGGTCCTCTGAATGCCCCTGAAGATGCAGCTAAGCTGCAAGACGGGACCGAGTATTTCATGGGCGAAGGCGCACTTCCCAGGTGAGACCTGCAAGTCCAGCAAGACAGCTCTGCTCCTCGCTGGGGTCCGGCTTCCGTGACTCAGGCTGGCGCGAGGAGCCGCGGTGAGGGCTGTGGACGGGGCTCTGAGCCCCTTTAACGAGAACGACACCCTGAGAACCGGTAGAACCAAGCGAAGTCCACAGGACAACCAGAATCTCAAAGTGAGTTTTCGAGGGCCCCTGACTGCTTAGGATCCCCCACCCCAATTAACCCAGAACTTCCAGCCCAGACTCCTTCCTTTGCTACACAAATACCGTTCATCCAAAAGGTTCCAGGGGGCGGATGGAACCGAGGCTGCGGTCAGCAGGCGGTTTACGGCCCCGCAGCTTTGGGATGGGAAATCTGATGATGGCTCTTCACTCCTTCCAAGATCTCCACGGCAAGATTAAGAAGACTGAAAAACCGCCAGAGGCGGGCCATAAACCGGGACTCCTGGAAAATGGAACAGACGTACCCAACCACTGTAACGGGAAAATGACGCTGTGCTGCCTGGCTCCCGCAGGAGGGAGGCGGCGGTCCCCAGCCAGAGAAAAGGAACATCGCATCAAAGCGCGAAACGAAGGCGCCTCGGCGTCCCCTCGCGCCCCCTGCACTGGTCAGCGAGACTTCCTGACCGCCCTGCTGCAGGTGTGTGAGAGCCCTCAGCTGTCCCGCTACCGGAGAGAAGCTGGTAAAAGGCCCAGTTAGATCGCAAGTCTGTCATCTACCTAACCCCGCAGCTAAGGAGCGGCCGCAATTGTGGTAAAATACAAAACTAACAGTCTTGATCATTCTGAAGCATGCGGGTCAGCAGTGTGGAGTGCAGGCACAACCAACGTCCAGGATTCTCTTAGTTTTGCAAAACTGAAAGTCTGTACTCATTAAGCAACTCCCCATCCCCCAACCGCCCCAGCCCCTGGCAGCCATCATTCCACCTTCTGTCTCTACTCATCTGACTGCTCTTGGGACCTCCTGTAAGTGGAGTCACATACGATCTGTTCACTTAGCACGGTGTCTTCAAGGTTCATCTACGTTGTAGCACGTGTCAGAATTTCTTTGCAAGGCTGAATGGCATTCCATCGTACGGATGGACATTTAGTTTATCCATTCATCTCTCCGTGGACCCTGGGTCGCTTCCACCTTTTGGCTACTGTGAAGAATGCTGCTGTGAACATAGATGTGCAAATCTCTCTTTGACACCCTGCTTTCAGTTCTTTGGGATCTATACCCGGAAATGGAATTGCTGGATCCTATGGTAATTCTATTTTTAATTTTTTGAGGACCTATCATACTGTTTTCCATAGACGCTGTACCGTTTTATATTCCCATCAACAGCACACAAGGGTTAGAATTTTTCCACATCCTGTCCAACACCTGTGACTTTCTGAAATTTGTTTTGTTTTGCTAGCAGCCATCCTAACGAGTGGGAGGTGGATGGTCACCATTATAAAAGCCCTCCCAGCGGCCTGGACGCCCCGTGCCCGGTGTCACACACGTCATCTCACTGAATCCTTATAAAACCCCTGCTCAGAGGTAGCACACACACCACGTCTGTTTTACAGATGAGGACACCGAGGCCCAGAGAGGCGAAGTCACGTGCCCATGGCCACACAGCTGGTCTGAAGGCCCAGTGGTCTTCAGGACTTGGCCACATTCTCTCCCTCACCCCAGGAACCACCTCCAACATTGTAGCTGTGAAGACGATTACATAAGAACAGTTCTGAACTCTACCACGGTCCTGGCACACACAACATGGTCATATCCGTCTTAAAAACTAAGCTCAGAATGAAGGCTCTGCATCCCACACGGGTCCCTCTCTGATTTGTAAGTTTTGTTCTGGCCCAATGCCAGAGTCACCCTTGAGTGAGGCTGACAGCTTGAAGATTTCGCAGCATTAACCCGTCTCCCCATCATCCTTCCCTAGCCCCCCAAATCGGGGGGCAGGGCCCTGCCTGGCAGAAGGTACACAAGAGGCATTGTCTCCCCCACCCCCCGAACTGCCGCTTCAACTCTCGAACTTTCCACCAAACGCTTGGGCCCACGAGACCACCTGGTGTCCCAGCACCGGGCGCTCTGACAGGCTCTTCGGAGACACTGCCTCCTTGTTAGAGGCAGGCGCTGCGTCCTGGGACGCCGGGCGTGCAGGCGAGACCGCTGGCAGCCTGGCTTTCTGTCATCAGGGATGCAGGCCGCACAGATGTGGGGTGGGGGTAATGGAGAATTGCTGTACCGCAAGATTAAACACTTCAGTGTCAACATGTGTGCGGTGCTGCTCGAACAATGTTATCATTGTGAACTGAATGGACCAAAGGGTTTAGGGGCCGGGGCGGGGAGAGGGAGAAAAGATGGGTTTAATTATCTCCAGGGCTGAAGCCAGTTGTTTGCCTAAAAAGACCCAGACGCTGGTAGGGCTGAAAAGAAAAATGGGCTGTAAGCCTGTGTCAATCTTTCCGACATACACCGAGGCAGGCGTCCTTCACCCATGGGCGCCCCATCTCCTCAGAGGGAGGAACCCAGCTCCCTAGGGTCTCTGGGTCCCAGTCCTACTCTTGGCTAATTGAAAATGAGGGGAAAGAATGGAAACTAGTTACTATTTTCAGCTAAATTAGCAATTCTCAACGAGGGGCAATTTTGTCCCCTACCAAGGGACATGGGGCAATGCATGGATTCATTTTGTGTGTGCTACTGGCGTCTAGTGGGTGGAGGCCAGGGTCATTGCTAAACATCCTGCAATGCACAAGACAGCCCCACAACAGGGAATGGCCCAGCCCCACTGTCAATCATGCCGAGGTGAGAATCCCTGAGCCAGCAGACAAACCTCAAGAGAGTCACCAAACCTGGGTTTAGGCCCCATCTGGCTTCTCGGCTAACTGCGCGGGACCCGGGCTCACTGGGCCTCAGTTTTTCCCTTGCTAACAAAGAAATGGATTTAATCGGTCTGAACTCCCCTTTCTCTGCTGTTAGGTTGTACCGTATAAAGTTGCCAACATTCTACCAAATTGACCTGTAGACGGTCTAAACTTAAATTCTACATCTGTGCTGCCCACTGTGGCAGCCGCGAGCTACATGAGTCTACTGAGCACTCGAAATGCGGCCGGTGTGGCTGGGAGCTCCATGTTTACATTTATTTCAGCGTAATTAATTTAAATCTAAAGAGCCGCACGTGGCCAGCGGCTCCCGCACTGGACGGCACAGACACAGAGCTCTTCCGTGGTCACAGAAGGCTCTACCTGACAGCGCCGCTTCGCAGGATCAGCGCACGGGCTTCTTATAACAACGCGATGGTGTCAAGGGCTTATTGTAAACAAATGTCCAAATGTACATTCTCAGAGACAGGTGAGAAGGTTCTCCCTTGAAAAGCGAAATCGCACGCAAGTGGGGACAATTTGATTCCGGGCTGTGGGAGAGGCCTGGGATGGACGCTGGCAGCTCGGTGGCTCTACCTGCAAAACACGCACGAGAACCTCTGCTCAGTCACAGGGCCACTTGGGAGCTTGTCACTTAGTGAGGGACGCCACGCCGGGTGATCACCAAACCCCCAAGCTCAGGAGCGCAGGGCAGGAGCTTTGCTCCAGGACCCCAGCACTGCGGCCCCCTCCCCCGGGCTGAGCCGGGCCAGCTCAGTGGTCACAGTCCGCGGCCACCCCCTCACCCCAGCCTCTTTTGTTCCCTTCCTAGAACTTAACTGCTCTCTTTATTTTATTGGTCGGCCCGTTGACCTGCGTATTAACTGTCTTGTAGGTCTTAACTCCAAGAGAGTGGGACCTGAGCAAGGGCTCCAACATAGGTGCCCACCAGGCCAGGCTGGGTGTGGGTCCTAGTTCTACTGCCCCCTGGGCGCTTAGTGTGTCACTGCTCACCCAACGGGGGACGCGAACAACGATACTGAGTTCGGTGGGTCGTCTCCCCGCGTGTTAACTCAGGGGGTCTGGGGCGGGACCCAAGAACTCGCATTTCTAACATGTTCTCAAGAGATGCTGATGCCGCCGGTCTGGGGACCCCACGTGGAGAACTACTGGAACAGAGACCGTCTGTGGACCGCTGGCACACAGGGCGGCCCCGAGCGGCGTTAACTTATACCGAGCTGGCATCGTGCACTGTGTCATCTGCCACACTTGTCTGCCACTAGGCGGGTCTCAAGGCTCTCAGTGAAGAGACTTTGGGAACTTTACCCCATGAGTCCCCTTAGAGAGACAAAAACAAAACCCTCCTCCTGGCCTCGCTCAGCTCCGGAAGCAGCAGAGAACCAGGGCAGAGGTGGGCCATGGGGACCTGGGTTAGAATGCAGGCCCTGCCTATCTCCACCCGTGACTCAGGACAAGTTAACCTGCCTCCGGGAAGCTCAGCTTCCCCCTCCATAAAATGGGGACATTAAGAGATCCCAGTCACGGAGCCATTGTGAGAATTCAAGGAGACAGAGGCGATTGTGGAGTGGGGTGGGGACATGTGCCAGACCAGAGCAGGCCCTGGGAACAGCGGGGTGGGGAGGAGCTCCTGAGGCTGCCCCCCCACCCCAGGGCAGGAGGGCGCCTGCCCAGACCTTCCCCCAAAGCAGCTAGAGACTCCTGGGTCAGCTGGGCAGGCGCAGCTGGTTTAAGGTATTTTAGAAGCAAATCAAATCAAATGAGAATTTATAATCCTTCCTGAGGTCTGGGTTCCATCAACCTAAACTCATTAGGCCTCAGCGGTGCAGGTGCAGCTAAGGAAGACATTGTTCTGCGTTTCCTTCACGCCGGGCTCCCATCTCCCTTTCAAAATAAGAGTATCAAGAGCCTTATTCATTTCATGTTCACATTTTAACAACCTGCACTTGAATTCCCAAGCCAAACTATGAAGACATCCTTAAAATTGCACTGTTATCCTTTGAACCTATTCCTGGTAAAGGAAGGAGCATCTGACCTCGAACCAAAGAATGGTTGCGAGATTACATTTTGGGTCCTCTGCTGAACGCCACCAGCAGAGTCGCAAACAGACTTCCAAAGTGAGTCTCTGGTTAACATGAAACAGTTCTAAATGGGGACATCTTCCCAAATCATTCAAAGAGATTAGTGGCGATTTGAGAGAATTCCTGTACAATTAAACTTGCATAAAGTTTTAAAACGAGTAAGACTGATCTGTGCCATTAGAAGCCAGGACAGTGGTCACCCTTGGGTGATGGTGTGAGGGGTTCTGGGATCTGGTCACGTTCTATTTCTAGATCTGGGCACTGGTTACCCAGATGTGTTCACTTTATGAAAATGCCTAACTATTCTTGATTTGTGACACTGTTCTGTACACATACTACACTTCAAAAAATAGTTTTATTAACAATAAATGTTGGCTGGCTTTATCCATCTCCAGTTCTACTGAAGAAGAAGTATTTGTCACCATAGTTCCTCTATTGTAAGAGGTACAATCAATTTAATGACAGCCCTTTGGGGAAAAGATGTGAACACCTTTATCAATTTTGAGACATCTTGGTTTCAGAAACACTGTTAATCAAAGAAATGGCATATTATGCCTAAAGCATGTACGTGGCTTTCCTACTGCCCTCACGTATGCTCCTCCCATTAGCAAGGCTGGTTACGAACCTGCTCCCAAGCCATTCTTCGAGTCTCAGGAACAGTTCATGGTGAAGTCTAAGAGGGGGGGATTGGGAGCTAAACCTCCAAATTCAAATACACTCCCTGGCGATCCTGGGCCAGCTACCCACTTCTCTATGCTCAGTTTTCTGGTTTCCAAAATAGAGAGGATAGTAATGGCACCCACCTGAATGGTACCCATGAAAATTACTCTTATTATTATTGTCGTTATAATGGTTAACATAGCTATAATCGGATAGTAGGCAAGCCCCCAAACGCCCAACCCAGCCCCAAGGAGCCACAGGCTGTCTCCCATCGAACCTGTTCATGCAACATGATCCATCCTCTAGACTCAACTGACTCATGAGTGAACATGTGATTCAAGCTGCCTAAGAGTCTCTCCCTGGTAATCTTAGTCAAGAAATCAAGTTTATTCTGCCTTTTGGCTCCGCCATTGTCTGCACACTGACGTTTAGTCCTTAGGCTTGTTGCCTCATGGTCGCAAAATGCCTGCCACGGCTCCAAGCATCACGGAACTGTATCCAAGGCAGGAAAAGGGGGGACAGGATAGAGAGTTCTGTTTGCTCAGCTGTCACTCATCAGGAAACAAAATATTTTTCAGAACCACCTCTCACCTCATTCTACCCCCAGCAGACTTCCTCTCGGGTCTCACTGGTTAGAGCAGCATCCGTGGCCCTTCCAACCTGCTAGGGACACTGGGAAAGCAAGTACGTGGCAGTCAGAGAGTTGTAACTACGAGTGGGTGTGGACGGCCGTCTTCCTCTCAGTAGGCAGGGTAGCGGGAGAATCAGTGAGGGAAGAGGGAAGCTGTTCCGGGACGGGGTCGAGGGATGTGTTTGCACCGATTCCCATTGTTCCCCTACTTAAACTATTATGAACAGATTCCTTTTGTCCATAACCAAGAGTTCTGTTACATATGCTTTGGTTCACACCAAACAGACACTGCCCAGAAACAACCCCAAGAACAGCTTCTACCTTCCTTCCCCCAGACCGTCTCTTCCACCAGTGGGCCTAAGGACACATCAGTCCCTCTTGGAAACAAGCAGAAGTGACCCAGGTGCCCAAACCACTTACTGGAAAAGATTCTTAGAGGCTGTCAGTGTAGCTACCAGGTTCCGCCAGGCGGCCAGGGCTTTCCTCCAAGCAGCTCTCCACCCCTGGTTAGCAAACAATGACACAGATTCTCAACATGCCTTGAGTATCTTGATCTGTTCATCCTCTACCCAACGGGAAACAGGAGCCACCTGTCCCACAAGCAGAACTCGGGGCCCCGCCCCGCCCAGGCCTCTGCTTCCTCCCAGCGGATAATGATTCCTGACCTGCTGGGGTCATTTCCAAGAACTTCTGCCCCTTATCTAAAGAGATCAGGAGGGTTCCGCAGATTAAGTTAAGTTTGTTTTCGGCAAACAATTGGCTGTTGGCTGGAGTCCCGCGCACTCTCCAAAGTTTGGGTTAAAGCGGTGCCTACTTACAGGTTCGTGGGGAGAGGCCCGGCTGCATGAATGTCAACACGCAACTGACCTTCTGCGCATATTCTCAGTGGCGCTGTTGCTTGGAGATTTAGGAAACTAGCATAGGGCCTCTTATTTATCTGTGCATATGGTTGAGCCAAATCTCATGTGTAAATAACGTATAAATCCAACTACAGACCACACAGAGGACAACAACAAAGGAAGAGAGAGAAATTATATATATCACTTGAATGTGGCCACCTAGCAACCACTTTCAACACAACTTCCCTCACCCAACTCCCACTGCTGTGGCCGGAGGCCAGTCTCCTACCTTCCCGTCCTCCCTTGCAACAAGACCTGGCCTTATGAACCAGTTTGGCCTGTGGGACTTAAGATGTCTTCTAGAGGGCTTCTAGGAATCCAAGAGATAGACAAGCAAGGAGAGCTCTTTGGGCGCTTCCCCTTTCTCCTGCTTTGAATGTGAGATTGTACGAGGATGTGATGTCTGGGGCTGTGGCAGCCATGTTGCAACCATGAGGTAATACGCGTGAGGAATTTCAGGGTGAAGGAGGGAAGGTGGAACGATTATGGATACTTGGATATCGCTGGGCTGCTATCCCAAACTTGGAATCAACTCGCTGAAGACTTGCCGTTGTGGAGATGATGACACAATTTTAATGCTGGAGCCGCCATTAGGCAGGCATTCTGTGACTTAGAGCAAGTCCTAAATGACAGACTTCATGCCTCTCCACAGAAGCAGGGAGCAAGTTTTGGGAGGTATATATCTCACAGCATCTTCTGTCCCTGAGGGTGGTGATAGGGTAAAGATAAGTATTTTGGTACAAATCATGGGCCCTAAACATGAGCCAGTTATTTCATTTCTGCCTAAAAGAAAAACCCACAACAGGGATTTGCCATCAGAAACAGAGTGTGTCTATATCCAACGTGGCAGCTTCCTGAAGGACTTCAACGGTAATTTTCATTTTTTGTCCTACCCACTGCCTTCAGCCTAGCTAGCCCCGTGGAAGGGACAACTGCACATCATACTTTTTTTTCCCATGTACCCAGGCCTCTTGTAAACATCTATAATGGAATGGGAGTTGAATAAATAACACAAATATAATTTTTTAATGGGAAGCCACTCGGGAAGTGCATGGTCTTGGACATGGCCTTACAGGTGTTCCCAGACTTGCTGCTGGTGGACTAACCAGGACATCAGGCCACAGTCCATCGCCATGTTCACGGGCGAGGCTAGGAGAGACTGCCGCCAGACAGGGACCCGAAGGCAGGCCCAGAAGCCGCCTCCATTTACGGGGGCTTCCTGCCACTATCTCATTTAATCCCAGCTGCCCTGAGCCACCCCACATTAGAAGGGAACTGCTATGGACTGACTTATGGCCCCCCAAATTTATGTGTTGAAACCCTACTCCCCAACATGGTGGAATTTGGATTCGGGGCATTTGGGAGATGGGGAGATGTTGGGCTTAGGTGTGGTCACGAGGGTGGATTCCCCGTGATGGGACTGGTACCCTCACGATAAGAGGAAGAGACCAGAGCCCTCTCTTTCCTCCACGCGAGGACACACTGAGAAGGTGTCTCAGGCCCCGGGGAGAAACAGAACCGACCAGGCCGACACCCAGATCTTGGACTTCCGGCCTCCAGAACGGTGAGAAAGAAACGTCTGCCGTTTAAGCCACCTGGCCGAAGTATTTGTCACGGCAGCCCGAGCTGACCCAGATGGAGGCCCAGAGCGCTTCGGTACCTCCAACGACTGGCCCAAGGTCACACATCAGTGACCTGGGACTCAAAGGCAGACAGACCTGCCGTCCCCAAAGCTGGGCAAGTGACTTGTCGTCCTGGAGCCTCAGTTTCCTCACACATAAAAACAAATGTGGGGGTCACGCTACCCGATCAATGACGGTGTGGGCGGGTCCTCGCTGAAGATGAAGAAACGTCAGTCAATCGTCCATGTCAAAAAACGGGGGACACAGGAAATGCCACCCCCCCCCAAGTCTGACAAACGGAATTCAGAAAAGAGAGGGAGAATGTACACTTTTACTGTGAAATTTTTATGTGTTTGTTTTTGAAGAGTAGGCCAGCCCACAGTCAAGGGTTCACATCCGAGGGGCTATTTGTGCCCTAAGCTGGCAGACTCAGGTCCTGACGGTTCGGCGTTTCCCTAAAAGTCTGCATCGGTAAACACAGGCGGTGACCAACGTGAGGGAACCTTCTGGAACGGTGGCACCGTAATAAGACCAGCTTCCTGGTTTGCCTCGTGCCTGATCAACGCAGCTGGGCTGCCTGCCTCAGGTGGGCACCGCCCCACCCTCTGCCCAGGACGCCAGAGCCGTACTGGGGACCAGCACAGGCTCCAGAGCAGCCCGGGTTTGGGCCTGGCAAGTGACAGTATCTCTGCCAGCGGCTAACGTGCCTCCTGCCTCTGCTCAGCGCGCCCTCCCAGCAGCCCGGCACCAAGATTCACCCGGAGAAGGACATGGGGACCCGGAGTTCAAGAAGCTGGGAAGTCTTCAGAGGAGAAATCTGTTTAAAGCAGTTTCCTTAAACTAGAAGGAGCCCCTCTGAATGCCCCGAAGCAGAGAGGGTGCCTGCGTGTCGCTGGACATCTTCAGAGGGACGAAAGAGGCAGAAAAACTCCTGCTTTTTATTTTTAACCCTTTCCCAGGCAGAGGGTATAGACCGTCTAAAGCAGGGGCCAGCACACTTCCATAATGGGCCAAATGCTAAATATTCTAGCCTTTGGGGAATACAGGGACTCACCTCTGTCCCAGCAGCGTGACAGCGCCCAGACAACATACATGATGAGCGTGTTCCAGCAAAGCTTTACAGACACTGCAATTCGAATTTCATCTGATTTTCACATGTCGTGAAATATGCTTCTCCTTTTGAGTATGTGTCGCCCTTTAAAAATGTAAAAACCATTCTTGCTCACAGGCTGTACAAAAACAGACAGCAGGCTGGATTTGGCCCCAAGTCCCCATGCTTTAAGCAGCTTTTGAGCTATAGTGAGACATGGAAAAATGCAGCTTCTCTGCTCATCCCACCTTCACCCCAATAAGCTACCTGCCCAGAGAGGGAAATAGTTAAGAGAGAGGTTTTTGCCCTATTTTCTCCCAAGGAAAGTTGAAAGGGAAGAAGAGGGACCCGCTCTAAGGCTGTGTTTAATAATCTTTTAGTGCCGTTGGGCAGAAAGAGCTGTAAATATTTTGGTTCCCAGGAGAGGATGCCCACTCTTTACAGATCTGACCTCCATTTTCGTCCCCGGGGTGTTTGAGACTCAGGCGGAGCTGCGTTCCCAGGAGAGGGCTCACGCTTTGATTGCAATCTGGGTCCCTTTCAACCAGAAAATAACCCATCGGTCTAGAAATGCTGCTTGTCCCTGTCGCTGCCACGGCCGATGGCCTGAAGCAAAGGCTCCCGCACCGATGTCCGCGTTCGAGGAAAGTCACCCTAAACCAGTGGTTTTGCCCCCCAGGGGACACTCGGCAATGTCCAGGACATCTTTGGCCGCCACGGCTTTGGAGAGGGGTGCCACTGGCACCGGGTGGGCAGTGGCCAGGGTGCCGCTCATCATCCTGCAATGCCCACGACGGCCACACAGCAGAGAACTGCCTGCCTAGAAACGTCGGCGGTGCCGAGGCAGAAAAATCTTGCCCTAAACCGACCTAAGGGGGCACTTCCGGCCTCCCGGGGTGTGTGAGCCACGAAATACCCACAGACCTCTGGGTCCCCTTTCCCATCCCCCGCCCCCGCCACTACATTAAGACAATGAGGAGCTCAGGGTCTGGGAAGGTATAAGGCGAGCAGCGT
>NW_024342471.1:23830032-23874685 GCF_902729225.1 Pteropus medius
TTATACTGGGCTTCTTATAAACAGGCGGAGAGTTTTAAAGGCCTCCGTGCACTGCCGAGTGGGGCTTGCTGGCTGAGGCCCCGTCGTGTAGGTGGCTCTGTATGCTGATACATTGGCCTTTGGGGTGTGGTACCATGAACATACCCAAAGACTGGCCCTCCGGGGCCCAAGCTTTGGAAACAGCGACTCCACCAACAGCCACCTCTCCTAGTCCCCAGTAGGAGATTTTTCAGGTTCACTGGGACTTGGAAAAGTGTAACCACAGAGAATGCAGATAAAGATGTAACAAATATCCGGGGGACCCACAACTAAATTAACAAGAATTAAGATAGTGGTCGCTTTTTTTTTCCTAAATAAAACTTTCATTTTAGAATGACTTTAGATTTACAGAAAAGCTACAAAGATAGAAGAGTTCT
Source organism: Pteropus medius (assembly GCF_902729225.1). NCBI lineage: Eukaryota > Metazoa > Chordata > Mammalia > Chiroptera > Pteropodidae > Pteropus > Pteropus medius. Next base: position 23,830,449 of record NW_024342471.1, read on the forward strand.
CCCGCACCCCAACCCAGCTTCCGCCAAGGGGACTGACATATTCCGTAACCACGGGACACTTGTCAAAACTACGAAATTAACATCAGTGTGCTACTATTAACCAAACTCCAGATTTTTTTCAGATTGCCCCAATTTTTCCACTGATATCCTTGTTCTGTTCCAGGATCCAAGCCAGGATACCACCCTGCACTTCCTAATGGCTTCTTATTGTTAAAAGAGCAAACGACAGGAACGACTGGAGTTTATTTAAAATTTCTCCCCACTCCCACCCCTTGCCTGCCTCCACCATGTTTCCAAGCTGTTGCTACATGTGTAAGAACCCACAGAGCGTATACAGTATTATCTGGTGTCCTTGTGCATGTGTTTTCAGTGACAAATGGGGGCATCCTAGACATCCTTCTGCCACTAGCTCTCTCCTTCTTGACATTCTGTTTTGCGTCTATGTTGCTACATAAAGAAGTCATCCTTGTATCCCCTTCCGGTTTATTACAAATGTATAAAACACTGATTACCAAAGTATTTCTCCAATCCACTGCTCCTGGACATTCAGACTGCTAGTGAGTTTACGCTACCACAAACAATATGCAATATTTGCTTTGGTACATGTGGTAAACACCACCCCATGGCCTTTGCTATACAATGTCTTAAGCAGGATGGATAATGAAAAGGAAAGTCGTAAGCGACTTAACTTTATCTTACTCTTCAGAGCACCTACCCACAAAGTCAAGGTCAAGGGCTCAGCACCACTTGCTTTGGTGGTCTCAACACCACGCCCCCTACGCCATTCGCATACCCCACGGGGCCAGGAGGAAAAAGTGGACGGCTTTACGTTCACCAAGAGCTGGATCCAAATGCCAACCCCACCACTTCCCGGCTCTGCAAGTTCGGGTCCCTTCCGTTTCCTCGACCCGAAAACGAGAACGGTACTACCTGCCCTGTAGGATGCGGAGCGAACTAAAAGGAGCCTGATAAAGCTGTCAGAAACCCATTACCGCAGGAGAAGGATCACCCCGCCACCCTCCCACTTTATTACTACTGTTTCCTTCAGCAGTGCGTTTAGATGATGAAGGAGTCTCTGAATTCAGTTTCTGGATCCAGCCACGCACGATCCTGCCCAGAGTAGGAAGGCCTCTGAGGCCCGGGAAGAAAGAGCCGTTCTCACAGTCAGGGCAAGACTTCATGACAAGGCAATGACCTGCACAGCCCAGAGACACGCCAGCCAGGATGAGCGCCTCTTGAGCTGGGACCAGTCGGGCTCCTTAATTCTCTGGGTAGTGAACCGGACTAAAGCTGGAGCTCGCTTTTGCTGAAAGACAAGTCCTAAAGAGGCGAGTCATTTTACAAGTGGGAATGGAGAGAAGTGGTTATTCTTGTTGAACCACGTGAATACCTCAGTGATACGGAAGCATCTAGAAACACCGGTCTCCCAAATGGGGTGCAAGCATTTGGGGGAGGCGAGAGGGATCCATCGGGATACAGGGGGTAAATATTACAACTACGGTGAAGTGAATTTCCAGAACCGACGGACACCGGGGGAGGACATTTACTAGCCGAGCTCCGACGACGATCTCTGCTTAACCGCACGATGAGACGAAGAAATACAGATCTTGTTTCAGAAACGCGGCCAACAATTCACTTGTTCCGTCTCCTTTGCGTCACCTTGCGAGACAGGCTTCGCCTCCGACAGCGCGGCAGTCACCGGTGCCATTTCCCAGAGTCGCTCTGGTGCTCCCCTTTCCGAGTGGGAGAACTGTAATTGCCTGACCACCCTGGGTCAGGTTTGGGCATGTGACTAGTGCTGACCAATGAAATCTGAGTGGAAGTGCCAGGTCACTTCCAGGTGGAAATTTTAAAAGTCCTTGTGCCCGTCACATTGTCTTTCTCCTCTGGAGCAATAATTGGTGACATTCAAAAGGGTGCCAGCTCCATCGGCCTGGGGATCTGAGCACCCTCTCACCGGCCAGTGTGCGGAGCCCCCTACCAACTTAGGATGGAGCCGTAACTTCATCTAAGAGACGGGAGACGTACTGAATTTTGACCAACTGAGATCGTGGAGTTCTTTATACTGCATGATAACTTCATTTATGCAGACTAGACAGATGAACGCTCAAGATCATCAAAATTTAGGACCAGATTTTTAGCTCACTGAATCCAAACTGCTGAACCATGATGTTGAAAGATTAGATTCCATCACACTGAAAATTTTAGTGACAGCAAAACTAGTTTAAATTGTCTCATTAATTAAAATTAAAATCTTTTTATCGACAATGATAAATCAGATAAAATGTGTATGAGTGAACATGAGAATTGTGTATCGTTTTTACCTTTGCCTCCTACTTAAGTTTCTGTTTTAGTCTTTGTCTTATAAAGTACGAACGATCCTAAAACAGTCAGAGTTACACGATTTACCTCTCTTTAGGGTGTGTGCTCGAAAATTGATTGTGGAGTTGCAAGATTAAAAAACATTTAGAAGACACGGCCTAGAACATTCTTCGCCTCATCCATGCACACAAACAGCCAAAGTCTGAGCACCGTCTACGCCGCGAGAATTCTGCAAGGTGAGAGAGTAACGATGCCTGAAGAAACGGGCCAGAAAAAAGACCTTTATCAAAGACCAAAACATGAGCTGTGCGAACCACAGGGGGACTCGCCTGTCTTTGTGTGTGTTGCTGAATTGCTGGGCAGATCAGCACTGGGAACATTACAGGACCCTCGGAGGCCAAGTGTCATGCTAAGTGCTTAGGAGTTTTGTATTTTTTTTTCCTTCAAACTACATGAAAGCAAGAGAGAGACTGGCATTACAAGACAGTACAGGCCTAACTCCAATGCTTAAAAAACATGCAAGTCCTCGATTTTGGAAACAGTGCAAGTTTTTATTCACAGCCAAATTTAATTAAGCCAGACAACAAAAGATGGAAACTTGAAAGCTACTCTGGGGAGATAAAGATGTGAAAGAAGAACACGTGACCTCAAAGATGCAGGGAAACTTAATACTCGCGAAGTCAGATTTTTCAAGCAGTACAGAAAGAGCTGGAGGGAATTTATGGGAAGCCTCGAGTGAGAAAGCCCACCCCTCGTCTCAGGCCCTGGGACGTCCTCCGTCCTCCAAGTCCCCTGGTCTCCAAAGGCTTCTAAGGGCACTGAATCCCCACAGGGCTTTGTTGCAGCCCAACTGCAGCTGGAGTGGGGGGGGGCGGTCTTGCACCTGCTCCAATAAAAAGTGGGGACGTTGTACCGGTCTGTTAATGAATGCTTTGGGCTTGTCACTCCCTTGAAGGAAAAGACAATTTGTACTTTGACCATCTTCCAGAAAGGGGTGGGAAGAAATACTTCAGTAATGCGATTTTTTAAAATTAAAACTTTTTTATTTTGGAATAATTTTTGATTTAGAGAAAAGTTGCAAGATTAGTACAGAGAGTTCCTGTATAGCCCTCGTTCAAGTTTCAGTTTTCCGAGCAGTAAGAATTTTAAATAACCACGGATGCTAAAAGCAAGACAAAGAGGTAGCATTATACTCTCCTCACCCTCCAATGAGTGTGGCGCGCTCATTCGAACCTCACCGATCTCCGAAAGGAGAGGGAAATGCACGCGCACGCGAGCGCACATACTTGGGGACATTTTCTTGACATCTTTCAAACAACACGGGTGGCTTAATCTCAGCATTCTAAGATTAAGAACTGAAAAACTGCAGTTTGGATTAATATACCAAAGTGGACAATGATCTGGACATCGCAGTAAAAACAAGAACTACCAATTATTGCACACCTACTGTGTGCAAGACTCCGCGCGTATGTGACACGAGTTTGTCTTCGTGAGGATCTGCGGAGGAAGGGATTATTATTCAGCTTTTTGAAACGAGGAAACCAACCCAGAGATGTTGAGTAACTTGCTCAAGGTCAGCCAATATGCAACCCTAGTGGAAACAGACACATGGGTTTAAGCTGTGTCTAAAGAGAATCACTGTGGATGCCGTGCTATTCTCCCCTGCCAAGTCACACCCTCTGCTGTCACCGAGGACTTCCGTTACACGGCAGTGAAGCCCCCAACCCCCCACTCCATATATCATCCAGAATTAGCTGCAAAGTGTCAGGAAACTTGGCCGGGCAGCCCCAAGCATCGGCGAGGGCTGGAAGCCTTCACTGTGAAGCCCTTTATAGAAAGCCGCGGTTGGCAGCCCCGCTCCTGCATGGGAACAAATTAACATTGGCATTCGAAACGCAGGAAAGGAAGGAAATTGGAAACACAGTTTATACTTGGCCAGCCCTTTGAAATACTGTACCATGCTACCGACATCAATTAATGAAAAGCAGGGGTGTGCTGAGAGGCTCTGGTTTGGAAATGCATTAACACACGTTAAACATGTTTGTACAGGAACTAGATTATAAGCACCCTGGCTCCAAAACAATAAAGCAATTACCCTGAAACTGGTGCTCTCTGAGTTGTCATTAATTCAATCCACTCCACGCGGATCAGCAAAGGCTTTGCACGGCTCCCAACAATGCCTTCCGACCCAAATGTTGAAAGGACAGCATCGCACATGCTACTCGGAGTTTCCCATAAGTAAGTGTCAAACTTCATGCGCTCCTAATGTCCCCCCGAATCATAAACACCCCGCTTTGGGGAGGGGAGACTACACAGCGGCGGCCCTGGGATTCATTGGCACTGCCATTTCACACTGGGTTCGTGCAATTTTTCGCCGGGGAGGTGAACTATGAAATATCTGCTCCGTATTAAGAAATACCAAGTCACATTTTTGTCAGATATTATTTGTCAAATGCCATTTTCTGTAAAACCCAGAATTCATTTGCAGCCGAACACACAGCACACACGGGACGGTTCGCATGACAGCCACGATCACGCACGGGCCGGTGTGCAGTGAGAGAACCCCTTCCTCTGTAAACCGCGAACGCACACGGCTGAGCCCCGGGATGAATACAGCGCTGTGCCTCGAGCCGCCTGCGCGGAGGACCCAGGCCGCTGGGAGAACAGACTCGGAACAACCGGACAGGCGGGCGTCCGCTTCACAGTTTCATGAGAACGCCGAAGAGGAGATGTGACGTGATGTGAGCGAATCTCAACGTTTCTGGCGGGCAAGGAAAGAATCGGCTCGTTTCTTGAAAGACTGGCATCCCCGGGCACGTCACCCACACCGACACCCACCTGCGTCCGGCATCCACGGTCCAGGCGACAAACGTCACCGACGCAGCCGCCCTGCATCCTCGCCCTGGTGACATCACCCTGCAACTCCAAGTCAATCTGGGATCCATCACGTCGGAGCAATTTGGGTGTGTAAAGCTAAATGTGTTATCATTTTCACCACAAATTAACAGTTTCTATGTAAATATTGGTATTTCCTCACCCCATGAAGGCGAGAGGAGGCAAATGGCACCGGCACATTTGATTTAAACTAATTAAAAGCAGAGGGTCATGCAATTCAATATATTGATTTTACCAGTGGGACTTAAATCTTTTATAATAAGTGTACACAGCTGTGGTGCTCCCCGCCCCCCCCGCCCGCACCACGCTTTAAAGGCTAATCCTCACATTCCTTCTGACAATAACATGACAGGTCCCACACATCCCTGCCTGTGCCCTAACCCCTGGTGACACTGCCAGAGTGCATTAAGGCGAAGCATTGTAGCGACTTGCCAAAAAAAACCCCAGTGTGCCGACAGCCCCCAGCCAGGCCCGAAGAGCGATTGCAAAAAAGTTAACGTGGCCAGCCATTTGGTGCAGAAGACGCTCCATTCGAAATATTCAGCTGGTTAAATGGACGGGCAGGCTGGGGAAGGGTGGGGACTGGGGCAGTGTTAGGACACTCTGATTCCTGCGATGGGCCAAATATGACCTTACCCAATAGGAGGAGAAAAAAAAAAGATATTAAAGCGATAGGGGTGATCAATCAACTTAGAAGGGACTCTCCCTGGAATGAAGTCATCACTTGTCTCCGAGTTCGGTGGACATGTGACATGCGCTCACATCGCAGGCATTCCGGTGGGCAGAGAGCGCACCCCAGCTGTGTTTATTTCGGCAGAGGCTTCAGAGCCTGCTACCCTAGGTAAGGCCCCGAACCGGAGCTCGCGAGAGCTGCATCCCAGAAGCAGCTCCTTCTCCACGCATTCAGAGAACCGTTCCTTTACTGCCCTGAAATCGATTTTTCTCTGGGCCGCCTCCCTTACTACCCCTTTGATGGGTCGCTCCCCAACTGAATGACGAGCCTGGAATAAAAACACCAAAAAGAGCCACCCGAGCTGGCATCCAGGGCTCGGCCTTCACCTCCTTTGGTTCCAGGAGAGAAATACAAAGATCATAAAAGTTCAAATCTGGGTCACATATATCCTTGGGAGAAGGAGGGAGAAGATCTTTGATTTATAGAAGCAGGAAAATGAGGTTTAAAAGAAGTGATTTTGAAAGGGTTACTAAAAACACAGCTGTTGGTGCACTCCTATAGCGAAGGCACTCTGCAGAAAGCAAGCAAGAAGGGGGAAAGCCTGTGTGACATCTATATTAACCTCTGGCTGCTTACCAGTGAGAGCCGGCGCTCCGAGTGCTGGAATGTGGAACAGCCCCTTCCAAAGCTTAACACAAGCCAGGTTACAGCTGCAAATGCCTGCAGCCCATGCTCCCTTCGTGGAGCACTCCCTGAAGGAAATTTTTAAACTGTAACAGAATCTTTTTCTAATACTCTACAGTGGTAGGGCCTGTTCTTAAGGGGCAAAAGGAGAGATCTTAATGCCAAACACTTGTCAACAAAAAGGATAGCCAGATGGTAAAGGAAAAGTCACATAGCGAGGCCCCTCGCTGCCTCTTCAGCTGCATTCACAAAAGCCACTTTTATACACAGAGGCCAATAATGATAGGTTTCCAACTTTCTCTTTTTTTTAATTTGGCTTTGAAGATTAAACAAATTTGGTTCCTTCATAGCCCGGACCAGAGATAAACATGCACCGCACGCCCCTAATGCCAGCCGGCTTCTTTAGAAGATTCCACAAGAAACTGCTGAATTTCCTGAAGAAAGAACTGTGGGGAGCTATGCCCGGGTCCCGGTCCGTAGGAGTCACAGTGCCTGGGAGCTATTTAAGAGAGGATAGCCTGCTTTGAATTCTAAAAAATTAAGTCTATCCAGCAGAGTCCAGGGCTTGTTAATCCAAACCAGTTTACAAATCTCGCCATTGAACTTAAGGGGCCCAGGCTGGGAAGGAGTGAGTCCCAGTCTGGCAGTGCGACCAGCGTTACACCAGGCTTTACTGTGCAGGCTGGCCTTCGTCATAAGCTGCGGTCTGAAGCCCTCATCGTCAGCACCTGGTTTTGTCATAAATTCTCCTCTAGGTCTCTCTCTAGTTTAGATCCCGCTCAGCCTGGCAAAAAGCTTGACTTCTGAGAAGAACTTATAGGAATAAAAACCAGTTTGGCTGCAGACAGAAGGAAGAATAACGTACCAGGTCTGCAAAAGAATTCAGACAGAGGTCTCCCAAGCACTGCAGGACAGCGGCGGTCTGCAGTGGAGGGATGAGGGGCCAGTGGACAAAGTTGGCCTCCCCTCAAGATCTCCATCAGAGGCCCTCCAGAGTCCCCCCAGGTCCCCTGCACGCTAACGAGTAATGGTTCGATATGGACAAGTGACATTTTCCTACTCTTAAAGTGTCAGAATAACTCCTTTAGAAAACTTAGTATACTACAGATCAATATGATCTGCAACCCAAGGAAAAATCATGTGCCTTATCAGCAAACTCACTTCCAGGCACGTCTCCTACACGTCCCCCTCCAATCCCACTGCCACCCTCAGGGCCCTCCTGGGGAAAAATTCCGGGACCATGACCGAATGGAAGGCACAGGTGGTTTATTGGTTCATTCCCGTGCTGAGCAGAAATAGGTCAACCTTAGAAGCTTCTACAGAAGAGTCTTGCCAAACTGCAGTCCAGGTCTTCACCCAACTAATTACCTTGAGTTTTAGGGACAGAGAGAGAAAGAAACAAGGTCAGTGCACTCTGTTAAAAGCCACTCTGCCATCTAATTTGGAGTGATGTTGCAGAAAGCAAGACCTGAGGAAGCCAGGGCTGCCCCACAAAGCCCAAAGCCAGCCCTGACTAAGAGGCTCAGACAAGCCGGTCTTTGTCCTTTCGAGATGAAAGAAATGGGACTAACGGGGTTGAAAGGTGTGTGTGCAGCCAGAGGAGGAAAAGCGCCCAGCTGTGGCCTTCCCAGACAAGTCCCAGCTTGCTCCCAGCACCAAGGGGGAGCAAACAGCCCTGCCCCGAGATTCCCAGGGGCACCAGGCTGGCAACTCAGCCCTTCTCCAGTACGGGGAGCCCTGCGTCTGGCCCCGCCATTGGTCCATGAACAGCGGGGCGCCTTCTGGACGGGATATGCAGAGCCTTCCACGGAAGCCGGGGGCTCACGAATACCTTCTTAATGACCTCGGCCAAGCTCTGAAGGCGGCCACTGGGCCCGGCTGCACTCACAGGGAGTCACGGGTACCCAACAGGGCAGGGTGCCATCAATTCCGGCCAGAGAAAGGCCCTGGTTAACGCCAGCTTCAGGACAGCTACAGAGCTCTGGGCCGCCAGAGCTTTAATTTACTTATTTATATGTATGGATTTGGAATTTTTCTTTAGTTTCTGGTATGGGTCATAAATGCACATGGTAAAAAAAAAAAAAAATCACACACAAGTGCAGGCAATGAAAGATCAGACCCCACTCCCTCAGCCCCAGCCCCGGCCCCGCCCGGTCTCCCGTAAAATCCACCTCCAGTTTCAGCGTCTTCCTCCAGTGGGGAAGGGATGGCATACAAGCACCTACCTAACCTCGCTGATCTGCACCTTGCTCTTTCCCACCTCGGACATCGTGGAGATTGTTCTGAATCAGGACAATCTAACAGGCTGCTTCGTATAATTTAAACTTTCTTGAGGTTGTTTTGGCATCTACACCTCCCACCCCTTGCTCGCTGAAACTCGTTTCACTATTTGATTTTTGGCTATTAGTAAGGACAGACAATGGCCTCCCGGGAACTCTGGGGACCTTATCTGGAGCGGGAAGCATTGCGGTCGATCCTGGCTTCCCTGAGCCCTGCGTCCACGCCCCCCAGAGCTCCACGGGGGCCTGAGCGCCATTATCTCCATGTTGACACTCCGCCCGTGGGCGTGAGTTTGCTGTCTTGAATCTGTTAGGATTTTCGCAGCAAGTTACACATGTAGAATGAAAGCGGCTCAGGAAACAGCGCTATCGGGGCGTGTTATCTGGAAACCAAATATTTGATCATCAGCCCTACAGCGCGCTGCCGGGGGTTAGTTTGAGCAAGTCTGGTGAGTGTGCGTGCACGGATGGAAGGGGGGCCGCCGCGTCCCCGCCGCAGCCCCCGCCGCAGCCCCCGCCTCCCGTCCCCGGGGCCGCTGCGGCTCCAGTCCGGAGCTAGGTCTCCCAGCCGCCCCCGGCGGCGTCTGCTCGGAGATCCCGCGCCACCCAATCGCCAAAAGCCGTGGTTTGCGCGCCACATGTGATAAACGCTGAAAATGGATTCTGCCCGCCCGGGACCTATCATTAAATATTTAAAATAGAAAGCTCGCAATGGCAACGTTTCTTCCCCAGTTCCAGCCAGGAGAGCCGAGGGCGAGGGGGGTGCCCAGCGGCCGGGAGAGGGGCCCCGAGGCGCTCGGGGCGCGCAGCACGCTAGGGCGGGCGCACCGCGAGCGGACAGGTAGGGCTTGCCAAGGCCGGGAAGGGGGCGCGAAGCCCGCGATGCCAGAGCCAGGCAGGGCTGCGAGGGGCCCAGAAAGGGCGGGAAGGCAGCTCTGCCGAGCAGGGCCCTTTAAATCCAGGTAGCGCGGGTCGCGCCGGCCCGGCACAGCTCACATGACCGAGCCCCGCGCTTTGAACTGAGCCGCGGCCGGCCCCCGAGCCTGCGGCCCCAGAGGTGCGGCTGGCAGCTTAACCCAGAGGGGCCCACCCTCCCCCAAACTCCAACAGGCCAAATTAGCCTTGTTTGCCCTACCTGGGGCGCGCACAGCTTGGGGTCCACTGGGACCGGGGGTAGGAGACCCACGGCCAGGCACTACGGTTTTGCAAACGGCCGAAGTAGAAAGATGGGCGGGCTGGATGTAAGAAGCGGTCCCCTCCTCCCTGTTCCAAAGCGCCTCCTGGCCGAGACGGTCACCCCCTTCCTCCTGCCCTCACTCACCGAGGTTGACGAAGCTCATGACCATGTCGGCGTCGGTGAGGAAGTGGCTATCTTGCAGGCTGGCCAGAGGGGGGCCCTGGGTGCTGAAGACCGCCTTGTAAGGGTAGGAGAAGCCCTGGCCGTCGGGCCCGCTGCCCTCCTCCACCGCCATGGCATTGTACAAGTCCAGCATGAACATGGGCGCCGAGTTGTGCTTGCCCTGGAGGTGGGGGCGCGGGCGATGGGGCAAGCCCAAGATGGAGAGGATCTCGCGCTGCATCTCCCGCCTCTCCTGGCTGCGGAGGCGCCGGTGAATGAAGCTCGAGTGCACCTCGTTGTCCAGGCTGAAGTCGGCCAGGGCGGAGCGCAGCAGGAACAGGGGCGCCCAGAGCGCCACGAAGCTGTGGGGCGCCGCGGCGCGCAGTGAGCGCACGTGCATCGCGCCGGCTCTACGCGCGACCCGGACTCCGGGCACCCGGCGCCGGGGCCCGCGCCGCCCCAGGTGGCGTAGGGGGGCAGGCGGCCGTCCACGCCGCTCGGTCACTTACTGCAGACGGGCCCCGCGGCGCCCGCGCCGGACATGACCCCTCCTCGGCCGGCTGATCTCTGCCTGGACCCCCGCCCCCGGCTCCGCGTTGGCCCCGGGGCCCCTCGCCCGCACTCGTCCCGACGCACCGCCGGGCTTGGGAACCGGCTCGAGCGAGCGAGCGAGCGAGCAAGGAGGCGGGCGCGGGTGGGAGGAGCAGCCAGCAAACCCAGGAGCCGGGAGAGCGAGCGCCGGGGAGGCGGCGAGGCGGCGGGCGGGCGAGCGCTCCTTCTTCCCGCTTCTCTGGCGCTCTGGCCCTCGGGCGGCGGCGACCCACTCTCTTCTGAACGGCGGCGCCGAGAGCAGGGGCCCCGGGTCGCGCTCCAGGCCCTGCGCGCCCTTGATCTTACGAGAGGCCGCCTCGGGAGCCCCAGAGTGGTACGCGCTGGGGCCTGGGAGGAGGAGGAGGACGAGGAGGAGGACGGGCTTCCAGGGGCCCCTCCCGCGCCCGCGGCCTCCCACCTGCCCTCGGCCCCGCCCTCCCCCCAGCTGCGCCCAATGGGTTCATTCATTCCTTCTAGTGCGCTCTACAAATATTTACCGAGTGCCCACAAGGTGCCCACCGCCGAACTGTGCGCCGGGGGCGGAAGGGGGGGATGCGGTGGGAGGAATCCGAGCCGGCCCCACCCTCCCGGGACGCGCAGTCCGGACAGACAGGGAAGGAGGCCCGAGCCGACTCGTGGGATTTGGCCGCGGTGGAAGAAGCTGGGCGAGTTCGAAGGGTGCGCGGAGATCCGAGAAGGCTTCCCAGAAGAGTTGACCCCCGGCCCCTCTTGTCGCTCGGCCCCTCCCTTTTACTCCAGCTACCGTGACCCCTCTGTGCCTCTCCAACTCGTCCCCAGCTTGTCTTCGCACTTGCCATTCCCTCTACCTGGAACTCTCTCCCCTCTCTTAACCCCTACCCCATTACCGTCACCGGCGCCTAGGCTGGCCAACCCTCCATCTCCGGGTGCCACTCCGGTGCCACTTCCTCCCAGAGACCTTGCCAGACCAGCACAGCTAAGGTCACTTCCCTGCCTCATCCCCCCACACACGTTTTATTTTCCGTAACTCGTCTCACCATCTGGAATTACTGTTTGCGTTATTAGGGCTTTCTTTATTGTCTTGTCTCCCCCACTAGACGTGGAATGCCCTGGGGGCGCAGGCTGGTGCTCTTCTCAGTCGCCCTGTGCGGGGGGGCCTGGAAGCCACTGTGGCTGAACAGTCATTGGTGAATGAATGAATGAAATTGAGTGCGCGGGGTAAGTCCTCCCACCTTCTTCTCTTTTGGACCCGTTTATTTCCCGCCCCGCCTCAGCCCCACCGCTGTTTGACCTTCCCCTACAGCCCCGCCAGGCATCCAGTTTACATCCAGGTCACCTCCAAGGGTCTGTGCCAGGGACCTCACTGGACAGACAGTGGCTCCTGGCCTCCCATCCTTCCTCCCTTCATTCGTTCATCCCACAAATGATAGTGACCACACAGGGCATGGACACAGGGTCCCCAGACAGCTCGGAACCTGCTGTGGGACCTTAAGTGAATTACTGTTCTTCGGAGCCTTGGTTTCTTCATCTGTAAATATGGGATCAAAATGACACTTTGCCCAGAGTGACAGTAAGGACCGTGGGGTAAAAAGTTCGGCCATGCCTCCTTCCCCTCTTGGGGCTGCCCCCACAGAGGCAAACCCACAAACCAGTGGTTCCCAAGAGGGGGGCTAGACTGAGTGTCAGCATAGGCATCTGGGATGAAACTTGAGGGCTGAATTTGGGGATGGAGTTTCCTCTGGGAGGGGTTCTGGCTAGGCCTCACCCGGGGGCCAGAGAAAGCTCCCAGAGCTGGTATGGAGGGACCTGGTCTTCTAGCGTTTCTGGAGCACAGGTGGTTCTGCCAGGTGGCCCTGTGGGGGCTTTGGACAAGATGGCAGCCTGAGGGACCACACAGGTGGAGACAGGACAGGCCAGAGGCCAGGGAGGAGAAGGAAATGCAAGGCTGCAGGTGCCAACCACTCGTTTCACGGAGGGAGGCCCTGCTGCATAGGCTCTAGACTGCGAGACAGTGCCTGGGGCTGGGCCTCTGCCCACCTGCCAGTCCAGGCTCTCTGAACGCCCCCTATACCTGCCCTTAATCCATTAACTCCTTCCTTCGACAAAGGTTGCTTGAGCACTTCCTGGGTGTCAGACAGGGTGGGCTTCATGGGTGTGTGATCCTTGTATGCGCATAGGCCCCGTACTCAAAAGGGCCCCACATTTGGCTTAATGCTCTATTGTTGCCATATTACAATTCTTGATAATCTACGAGCAAAGGGCCCCCGTTTTCATTTTGCACTGGACCCTGAAAATTATGTGGCCCATCCCAGTGCCAAGCACCATGCTGGGCTGGAGGGTGCAGCAGTGAGTAAAGCCTGCGCGATGGCCTCTGTCATGAAGCTGGCTTTCAGGCCAGGAGAGACAAAGCAAGAACCTTAAATACAGTTTGGGGGCGGGAGGGGAGGCACGCTCGTCCATCGAGTCTCTCGGGGAAGCATGCGGTGTGCTCAGCTGATGGACCCAGAGAGGGTCAAGGAGCAAAGACGGGGACAGGCGTGGCGGATGGTGGGAAACCGGCACGAGGGCTTCATGAGGAAGGCAGGGAAGTGCTGGCTGGCGTCCACCCAGGGGGGGTGCAACCTAGATCGTCGCCACGTAGGAGATGCCACTGACCTGAGTGCTGGGAGGATGAGAAAGAGAAGGCCTGCCCCCCAAAAGGCACCCCAGGCACCCCGGCAAGTGCACAGGCCCTGCAGAGGGAGGAGATGAAACCCGGCTGCCCAGAGCTGCCCCGGCCTCCTAGGCCTGGCCTTCCAGAAGCAAAGCTGCTGCGACCGCCCTGCCATCGCCAGCGCCAGCTGAGATGAAGCCAGTTGCTTCTTCCAAAGTCTAAAATGCTATTCCTCTGCAGCAGCCTCCTCTGCTTCTTAATCCACTCTCAAGTCTGGGGGAGATTTTAACCAGCAAGGGAGGCTGCAGTGGGGGCAGCAGGTATTGGTGCTAACAATTTACACAGGAAAACAACTGCTGGTCAGCATCTGCCCTGACCCCCTCAGCCATGGGAAGGCCTGAAGAAGGATTATAGTCTACCTTTCTGTGCATCTCACCTGAGCCCACCTGAGCCTGGCGCAGAGCAGGTGCTCAGTAAGTACCCACTGAATGAACAGTAATAAGCACAGCCAGTACCTAAGAGCATGGTGGACTGAGTGCTGACCGTGCTGGTGCCAGGCTAAGCATCTCCCAGACACCTCACCCCATCACCCTTCCTCTGGGATGCCATCTTTTCTCATGCAAGATGAAGAGACAACTTGCCATCAGTATCCAAGATCTGGAAGAGATAAGGTTCTCTCTGAACTCCCATGGCCCCCAGTTCAGCCATATCTTTCCCGTGATCCATGCTGGGGCAAGGGTGGGCTCTTTATTTTTCCTGCTTTCTCCCCAAAGAAGTGCCCCAAGATGGTACCAGGCCCTCAGAGAATGCTTGCTTGCTTGCTTGCTGAATAAATGAATGAATGCATGCGTATCTGCCTGAGATTACATCAGACGCAGCTCTGAGAGCTGACACCACCAGCAAAGGCTTCACAATCATTTGGAAAAAGTCTTGGGTGAGAGGCAACAGCCCGCCTGCCTGGTTTCACACTCCAGCCCTGCCACTTCCGGTTGTATACCAAGCATTTAACGTCTCTGTGCCTCAGTTCCCCTATCTGTATACTGGGGGGACTAACAGCGCCTGTCTCCTCGGGTTGCTGGGAGGATTCGGACTTCATTAAATTCACGTATAGGACTCTGCAAGGTGCCTTGGGCACAGAGAAAGCCCTTGACGAACGTTAGCTACCATCTGGATGAAAAGGAAAATATGTTAACAGGAAAGCCGCCTATGTTTAAAAATAACAACACAACATTTCACGATGGTCTGCTTTTTAACCAAGCAGAGAAAAGCAAATTTATCCTGACTCTGAGAGATTCAGCGCAGGAGCTAGCAAGCGGGAGAACAGAGCTGACGAGTGGTATGAGGCGAAAGGAAAATCCTTGCATTCTGTCCCCTCCTTGTCCCCCCGGCCTCTTCCCCCATGCCATCCGGAGCTCGCGAACTCCCCTGGGCCTATCCCATTTCACCCAGCAGCCAGCCTCCCACCCATCCACCCCCAGTTGTGGTTCCCTAAGCCCAGGCACCCAGCGCCGGACTCCCAGGCCGTAACCGGATCTGCCCCAGTCTGCTCCACACCTGGGGCCAGCTCGCCTGGATGAAAGATGGTCTGGAAATGTGAGGGGTGTTATTGTGTCTGGCCCGCCCCGGCAGTGTCCGCACCCCTCACTCGCTGGCCTCCCAGCGCTGGGCAAGTAGTTTTCATTTCATACATCATCAGTCACATCTTGCCGAAACGATTTTGACCAAGTCAGCATGTGTCTCAAAGGCAATAAAAAGAAGAAAAGAATTCTGCTGACACGCATGTTCGGGGGGAGGTAGGGACCGCATCTTCATCCGCGGAACTCTTCTTATACCATCTGCCTGGGAGGACGCTCAGCCAGCCTGGGGGCTCCCCAGGGGCACCCCGCACAGCTGAGGGAGCCTGAGGGCTGCTCCCTCCATCCACCCACCCAGCCAAGGCCTGATGACCTGGGCCTCAGACCCTGGGGAATCAGAGCCCAAGAGCCCCTCATGCGCAGGCTGGAAAATCCTTGTGTGCGAAGCGATCTGCCCTGGAGAGGAAATCATTTTAGCACGCCTGAGACGAAATGCTAATTTCCAGGCGAATCTTTCACTGCACTGGAGACAGAGACTCATTGCCTGCTCACTCTGGGGCCTTCTTTGACATTTTTTAAAACACAGCAGTAACATACTGAACAGCTTCTATCAGTCTTAAGTACACGTGGCAGTAGCCACAACTCCAAATGGAAAACACAGATAGACAGACACACACGCCCACACTCCAGAGGAAGCTGATGCCCCAGGCAGGATTCCCGGGGTCTCCCACACAGCTGGGGGGAAGCTGAGGTTTTGTTTACTACTAGAGTGGCTATTTCTTCCTTGACCGGAAGAAACCTGGTTGATTTTGCACGTTTACTACTCTTGGTTCTTTGGAGGGAGCCCTCCCCTCCTTCCCAGACGTGGTGAGAATGGCTGACTAGTCCAAAGCACTGGCCTTCCACCAGGCACCTGCTCAGACCTGCACTGCCTTAGCGCATGCCACCCTCTGACGTGGAGGGGCCCGTTCTGCTCCTCAGACCACAGAGAAGGACACTAAGGTACTGAGGGTGACTTGCTCAAAGTCACACAGCTCATCTGTGATGGAACCATTATCCACAGCCACACCTGCGGTCACAGCCCAGGCCCTTAACCACCCGCGGTGTGGTGATCTGGGCGTAGGCTGTTCCCCTTTGCTTGATGCCAAGGCAACACTTTGTCCGGACTGTGCGCACGAACCTCCAGGAAGCTGTCAAAACGCGGCTTCCCGTGCAGCCGGCCAAGCGGGGCGCCGATCTGCACATTTCCCGGGGCCCCTGGGGTGCTGGCACTGATGGTCTGAAGAGCGAGGCGCTCCGTTCCTGAAGTCGCAGCTAGCTCACGTTGTTTGAGGCACCCAACTAAAATGTAAAATTGCCAGAAGCTATTCCAAGCGACTTTTTTATTAGCACTTTACTCCTTCAAACCACCCTCTAAGATATTCATTTTATTATCCCCATTTTACGGATGAGGAAATTGAGGCTCACAACCTTGAGGGAACCTGCTCAGAGCCACACTGCTGGTGAGTGAGTGGAAAAAATCAGAATTCTAACACAGGTGGCCCGGGTCCAGGGCCTGAGTCCTTAGGCCCCGCGGCATGTCAAAGAGAAAGTTTGTCTTGGTCCTGTCTGTATCCCCCAGGGAGGCCTGGCACACAGTGGACACCCACCGGCATGGACGAACGCACAGAGCACCTCTGAGCTCCTCTTTGATTCCTCCTCTACGCACTTACGTGTCTGCAGGCAGCAGCCAGGTCACATAAACAGAGATGCACAGCCATAATGGGAGGCCAAGGAATACTTACCTTCCCCTAATCCCACTAAAGGGATCCGTGAGTAGTGACACAATGACAGATGGCCAGGGACACGGGGCCCAGATACAACAGGGAGAGGAAATGACCAGGTCCCTAGAAACCACCTTCCCATGGGTGACGTCCTCCAGGAAATTGATTCCAATGTTACCAGATAGTTCTAATTTTCAAGAGAAGCTAGAAAACTAGGTTTGTATGAGACAGCTCTTACTGTATATTCGTTGGCAAATAATTCAATTTGTTTTTTAACCATTAGACCAAAGAAAACCCATCAACCAGTCAGATTCTGTGAAACCAGTTCGTCCCTGGTCTTATAAAGGGCTCTGTTGGGTTTGGAGGATGTACCCAACCTCCCCCGACCCAAACCAAAGAATCATCAAGGTTGGTGCATTTCAAGCATTTCCACTTAATCCACTATTCAAGGAACACTGGGTGAAAGGTTGAAAAGACTGAACCAATCCCCGCTCCCAGCCAGAATCGAACCCGAACTCTTCACTTGCCTCCCTCCCTGTGTTAACACCCATTAAAAGAATTCGTTTTTTCTTTATTGCCTCCCCCTTGGGAAACGCTCACTCTAAATAGGTTAGTCCTGACTCATGCAAAAAAAAAAAAAATAATTTGGGAAGATGAACAGATTTGAGCTCATCTTACGTCTGATGCAAAGACTTCGTTAGCGTTAATGACACAGCTATCTGATGATAAGCACACTGCAGATTATCCTGAATCTTCTGGCAGCCCTGAAATTAGATGCTCCATCTCCCATTTCACAGATGAAGATATGGAGGCACAGAGGTCAAAGAACTCGGCCAAGACGACAGAGTCGAGGAAGGGAAATGCTGGCATTCGGCCCCTGGGCAACCTGATTCTGACGCCCTTATTTCTTCCAGCCACACCTCTCCATAAAGCCAGACCACAACTTTTATTTCCATAGCTCATATGATGACTGACCACTGAGTAAGGTTGCCAGATTTAGCAAATAAAAATATAATACACCCAGTTAAATTTGAATTTCAGATAAACCATGACTAATTTTTAAATATATGTCTCAAATTGTTTGGGACATACTTATACTAAAAATTAGTCATGGTTCATCTGAAATTCAAGTTTAACTGGGCACCCTCTATTTCATATCTGGCAAGTCTACACTGAGGGGCTTTTCTGGGTAAAGCAAGAAGCATCGGCTTCGTCCTGGGTTCTGCCTTATAGTCAAGTGCCCACCTCAGGGCCTTTGCACTTGCTGTCCTAGCTGCCTGGAAGGTTCATCTGCCCAAATCCACATGGCTCCCTCCTTCATTTCCTTTGAGTCTCTGCTCAAATGTCATTTCGCCACTGAAGTCTTCTCTGACCACCTTACCACAATTCACGATGTGTCCCCACCCTGCCTTCCCCATCCTTCTCGCCATTTTCTCTTTAACACTTACCACCACCTGAAATTTCATATAGTGTCATGTCTGTTGGTTTGTTGTCTCTCTCCCCCGCTGCGATGTGGGCATGGATTTTGGCCTGATTTGTTCACTACCATAGATCCCAGAATAGTGTTTAGTTTATAGTTGATACTCAACAAATATTTGCTGAATGAGCTTCCCGACAGCACGTTTTGGTTTCTGTCTGGAATACCACTTGACTCAGAATCAGGAGCTTGGATTGTCACCGGCGCCTTGTCACTGAGGCGCTGAGTGATGGCGGGCATACCCTTGGGGAGCTCATCATACAGCCCAGCCTCACTAGGTAGATCGGCTGACAAAACGGCCTTGACTTGGATACAGAGAAGAATGGCCACACGTCCAAGTGTTCAAGTGTGGTTTCCTTTTCTCCCTCAGGGGTTCATGCCCCCAGACAATGAATCCCAGGGACACAAACCCTAAAATCCAACTTTCCCCATTTTCACCTAGTGCTCAGAGTGCACGCAAGCCGTGACCCCTACCCCAACTGTATCACTCAGGCAGCAATGTAAAGCACTTCTGTGTTAAATGGAAGAAAAACGCTTTTACAGACAGCATTATCGACACAGCTAATAATCTCGGTCCCCAGGCATGTTGTCTCCATGATCCCATTTATTTTTAGGTCCGTTTTACAGATGAGGAAACTGAGGTTCAGAGACAGTAAGCAGTTTTCCCAGGATTATATTCCAGAATACAACGGAGTCAACTATGAACACAGACAGCCTGTTGTCAGCCTCTGAACCCATTTCCACACCCGTGAAGCAGGTGTCATAGTAGCGCTGCCTTGCTGGGATGTTGTTTAAAG
This sequence comes from Pteropus medius, assembly GCF_902729225.1. Classification (NCBI taxonomy): domain Eukaryota; kingdom Metazoa; phylum Chordata; class Mammalia; order Chiroptera; family Pteropodidae; genus Pteropus; species Pteropus medius. The sequence continues at coordinate 23,849,475 of NW_024342471.1, forward strand.
TACTTGCATGGGCCTGGGCAGGGCAGGTGACAAACGCAGGTACACTCCTGGGACAGAGATGAATAAGCTAGAGGAGGTCACCCAAGGGCCACCATTCTAAGCTGGCCAGAGTGACCAATGCTATGGCTTAGAGTAAGACAACTAGTCGTACTTGTCACATTCACTTTCTTGGGCATCTGAAGTCGAAAATTCTGAAAAGTGAGGCATATCATTACAAAACGGGAAGAAGGCTGGGTCAGGAGGTGGAGAGGGAAGCCAGTATGGCCATCGCAGATTACGAGGGAGCCAGCATGATAAGGAATGTCAGGGCCACCGTGGGCAGTGGTACAGGTTGTGCGACGCACGCCCCTGGTCACTATTCCCACCCTAGTCCCTGAGAGTGGTGATCTGCAGAGTTGTGCAGCACACACCCTGAGTGCCTGTCGCCGGGTGCCTGTCGCCGGCAGCCCCGGGATTTTACGCACTCATTGATTCATTCGCACATGTCTATGTAGTTTCTACCATGTAACAGTCTGTCAGACTCTGAGGTGGCAGCCGTGGAAAGACAGTCGAAATCTCTTATATTCCAGTTGGGGGGGACAGATGAGAAACAAGAACGAAGACCAAGTGCCCCAGAAGAAAAGGAAGCCCAGAGAGCCTGAGAGCAGCGGGGAGCGGGGCGGGGATTCTATGATGTGACGTCAGAGGAGGAGCCAGGCATGAGACACAGAGAAGCGTGTTCCTGGCGGAGACGTCGTCACATGCAAAGGCTCCGAGCTGACCCCCACAAGGGGTCGGGCTCTCTGACCCAGAAATGCTTTTTAATTCCAGCGTTTCCCAGAGCCTGATGGTTCCCTGGGCCCAGATCCCCAGACACGGGTGTCTTTATGATGCCACCGCATTTCTTGGGGTGGCTCGAGTGGGTGTCTACTCCTTACAGCCAAACATGGGTGCTGCTGGGTCCAGACATGGGTGCTGCCGGGTGCCGGTCCACTTCCCCGGGTCCGAAGCCCAGCGTCCTCATCGGCCAAGCCCATCCCCAGCCACCTCTGAAGAGTGTTCCCCCAGTACATTATCCGCAGCTGCAAAACCAGGAAGCGTGATGTCCCCAGACATCAAAGCGGCTGCAAGGGCTGCAGTCACCTCACACCCACACCTCCTCCTGCACTGGTGTTTAGATAACAGGTCTGAGGATTTTCCTGAGGGCTCCAATGAAGGACAGAAGCCACCCATGCTCCCCACCCCCCACGGTCCCCCATGATCCCCCCATGTCTCTGGCACGCTGGCCCAGCTTTTGTTTCTGGGGTAATATCTTTTGATTCCCAAATGTCTCGTGGGAATTTGCTGGGAGTGGGAGGCGGGGGCCAGAAAAACAAAAGGATGATTTACAGAGGTTCAAAGGCTTCTTTATAACCAGAAAACTTCATTTACAGACATTTGGTTCTTTCATTTCCACTTTTGAAGGAGAGAAAATGAAATCCACTGAGTGTGGCCACACCGAGTTGTTCTTGCTTGGAGGTTAGTTCAAGGCATCTGGGACTTTCAAAAGCCTTCTTGGCATTAAGCAGTAAACAGGCCGAGCAGATAAAACCACCCTGTGTTGAAAAAGCAGGTCTGTCTCCGAGGTAGAATTTTCACAGATAAAACAATAGAACGTGACTCAGAGAAGTCATTTGTGAAAATGACCCCACGTGGACACAGGTCTCCAGCAGGAGCTGAGCCCTCCAACAGACGGGAAGGTTTAGGGGTCTAGCTAATTCTCTATGTCGGGCTTCAAGTAGCCTCCTCGAAGCCGCGTTTTCCAGATGAGTTTGATGTTGTGAACCTCACTTCCACACCTCTGCTGCTCCATCACCTGGCACACCTGTCTCTTTCTCTTGGGGAATGTTCACGTGGACCAGGACTTCCTGGGCAAGCAGGGTTAAGAAGCAGCGAGCTCTAGAAAAGTGACAGGTTTCTTCGCCACAGCACTTCTCAGTCTTCAGTTAGGGTCAGTGTCCCTGAGCTTACATTAAGTCGGGAGTCTATCAAGTGCCAGTGACACAAGCCCACATGAACATGGTACCTCTAAGAGAGGGCTGTGCTGGTCCAGGGGCTCCAAGGTGACTTCCTCTCCATGGCTCTCTGTTGCTGTCTGTCTTTCTAGCTCCATCTTTCAGTTTGGCACCTGTCTGAATGTTGGCTTCAGCATTTCCTGCCACAGAAAGGCTTCCTCTGCAGGGCAGAGGGACTCAGCGACTGACGGCTCCAGACGTACAGGGTCAAGGGGTGCCCTGCGGGAGACGGTGAGCTTCTTGCTCGCGCCCAGGAGAGGACATCTAGGTCTTGGCTCACTTCTTGGACCAGAGGATGAAGCACCTGGATTTCCTGGCCTAGGTCACCCGTCCACCCCTAAGCCAGAGTTGGGGTCAGGCACTGAGAGAGCCCCACTTGAGACTCATGCCATGGGGCAGGCGCAGTTCCTCCAAAGCAAGAGGGTACTGTCACCCGAAAGGGGACAGGGTACCCAGTGAGCAAACCGACAGATGCCAGCACCAGGTCTGATCAAAGAAGCCCCTTTACGGCAAGCATCGAGCTGAGCTGGGTTTTGCAGACAGATGCCCTGGGGAACCAGTACTTGTCACTGCCAAGTGGCCACTTTGTCCTCAAAATTCTGCCCGTGCTTGGTTGTTGGCAGCCCAGTAACACCGGATGCCACGTGCTCGTTGGTTTGTGAGGTCCCAGAGGGCACGCTCTATGCTGCTGTCTTGTAGTCCCTGTGTCAGGTGCTGGGTAAAAAGGTGGAGCACGGAGGGCCCTGCGTGCTCTCACCGCCTGACTCCTCTCACCTCCCTGCAGGCCCTGATGCCTTCCCCACTGGCCTCGCTAAAGGCTGCCCACTTGCCGACAGGCAGAGACGCACCTGCTTTGTTCACCCACGGCAGTGCCTAGCCCATCGCAGCTACTGAATCAGGGAATGGGTGTCATCTGACAGAGGTTTTGCTTGTGTCTTGGTTTGCTTTCCCCTGTCTTTGTTCCTACCTTTAAACTCATTTCTTCCTCTTCTTCCTCCTGCTGGGGGTTCATCCTGTCTTCACACGGAAAATATTTTTGAGCATCACTATGTGCCAGATGCTGTTCTGAGAGCGGTGAGGACAGGTGCGGACAACATGGACGAAATAAAACTCCTGACTCGTGGAGCTTCTATCCAAATGGGGGCTGTCAGGGGACCCAGAGAGGCAGAGCAGGAGTTCAGAGGGCAAGGGTGCTACTTTAGCCACTGCAGTCAGGTAACGCCTCTCAGAGGAGACTTGTCTGAGCAGAGATCGCTGGAGGCAGTGGGGAGCGAGCTGCTCCCATCACTGGGGAAAAGCACAGGCCCTGAGGCAGGACGCCTTGTATGTTAAAGGAACAGGCAGAGGTCCCTATGGTTGGAGCCTTAGGGGACAAGGCTGAAGAGTTAGGAGCTTAGCCCAGAGATCTGTCAGCAGCCACATCATGGTGGGCCTTGAATGCCACTGTGGCAGAGAACTCTAAGGTAGCCCCTAATTTGTCCTACCTTCTGATGGGCATGGCTTTTGTCGTCCCTTCCCCTTGAGCATGGAGGGACTTGTGACTTTTGACCAACAGAATATGGCGAAGGTGACATATAAAGTTAACTATCACAGCGGGTAAGAAGATTCCACCCCAAACCCCTCCAAGCACGTGGTGGGTGAGTTGTAGGTCTCCGTACCCAGGGGCACAGGGATGGTTCAGAGGTCGCCTATGTCTTTGGGGGAGGAGAAAGATAGCCACAATTATGACGGTCTGAAAAATACTGCAGCAGAAAAGGACTAAGACATTGCTCTTTTCGCTTCCTTGCCCGGCCTCCTTTCTGCTCGCTGAAGAGAAACAGTAGGCATTAAAATCGATTCCGTGCCAAAACACATCGCCTTACCACCTTACGCATCATTCAAGATGCCCTCAGAGGTTTCACCTCCGGCATTACCGACATTGAGCAACAATCACTTACTAGGTACTCGCTATGTGTGGCACTGGACTCAGTATTTGAGTTGGTAGGATCGTGTTTGGCCGTATGTGACAGAAATCTGCCCATAACGGCTTGACCAAAAAGGGGGTGTTTTCTTCTGTACAGTAAGTATATAGGTAGAAAATCCAAGGCCGATGCAGCTTCTCAGAAAAGAGTACAAGTACCTTCCTCTTCCTAAACTTCCTGCTCTGCTGTCCTTAGCCTGTGGTTTGCTTCCTCATGGTTGCAACGTGGTTGCTCCAGCTCCAGGCATCACATCAGCCTTCTAGGCAGGATGGTGAAAGGAGGAAGGACAAGGGGAAACGAAAGACTTTCTTGATATCAACACATCTCATTTTCCCATCTCATCAACCATCTCTAGGTCACACAGGCATACTTGGCTGCAAGGAAGGCTAACCAGTAAGAATTTTTAATTGGCACAATGTCTTTTCTGGTGGACAGGAAGGAGGGGAGAATGGGTACTGGGTCAGCAACCAGCAGCCTGTGCCTCGGCACATCACAGGCTTAATTCAATTCATCTTCCCAACACCCTTACAAGGTACGAGCAGTTTGTATCCATTAGATCACGGCTCAGCAAACTACGGCCCACGGGCCCCATTCAGTTGCCTATTTTAGTAAAGTTTTGCTGGAACACAGCGACAGCCGCTTGTTTCCACATCACCTATGGCTGTTTTCATGCTACAATGGCAGAGCTGAATAGCGATGACAGAGACCATACAGTGTGCAGAGTCGAAAATACGTACGATCTAACTCTTTATAAAACACTTACTGATTCCTGCATTAAATCCTTGCTATTCAAAGTGTGATGGGTGGACCAGTAGCAACGCCAGGAACAGAATCTCAGGCCTGCTGATCAGAACCGGCCCCTTACTCTGTGAGCCTGCACGATTTACTGAACCTTTCCGAGTCTTCACTTTTCATCTATAAAATGGCCAGAATTATTTCTCTGATTTATCTTTGGAAAGTACCTGACTATGATAATTTCTTGAGAAATGGTGACTCATCTCTCGTGTCGGTCTTCATTTCAACCTCATAATGCATACTGTCTCAGGAGGGCACCTGGGAACTCCTCCGGGGACAAAGGAGGACAGGCTCCTGTCCCCTCCTGGGTGCTGGGCATGGGAGAGCAGCACTGGCGACACCAATCTGGTTGAATTCTCTTTGGGGCTTTAATTCAGTGACACCCAGAAATACTTTTTTGCCTGACCGCTCCCCTGTAGATCTCTGGCTAACCCTCCGGTGTTTGTGAGGGGCCCCTCAGGCCTTAGCGGGCACATTTCCCCGCCCCCAAGCTAAGTCCACAACAGTGAGATGTGCGCCTCTGACTGCTTTGTTCAGATCTACCCATGAGCCTGAATAAAATGGTTCTGAGCTGTGCTGGGCCCTCACGGCAAGAACAGCCCACAGCCCACGGGCGACTTTCTGGAAATCTGGTCGAGGAATCCCGAAGTTCCACAAGATGAGCTTTGAACCTAGTCATCTTAGAAATGTCATCTTTGCCAGTACAGAAAAATAAAATTAAATTAAAAACTAAAAAAAAAAAAAAAAAAAAAAAAAAACCACAAAAACTTAAAAATAATTTCTTTTAGGTGGTCCAAAGAATAGGTGGCAATGAACTCCTCTGATGTCCCAGAAAGCTGGCCACAAAAGTCCCATCCTCCATGACACACAAACAGCTCCACTTTAGGGCTATTCTCTCTGTTTCCGGAAGGTTCTGGAGGTTTACCACAAATGCCCCTGCCTGTTTGGAGCTTCTCAGCAGCAGAAAATCACTAACCACAAAGCCTCCGGGGCAGGCACTGAAAACCACCCAAAGACGCTGCCCTCTCAACACGCTTCTGCCTCCGGATACTTCCTGATGGTCCAGTGCCACTCTGCTCCTCGCAGACAGGGAGTCCCTTTAAGGGGCTCTTTGTGCATAAACGTGGTCACCTTGAGCCTGTGCAGGGAGACGAGCGCTCCGCTTACCGGGGCTTCCGAAGGCTTTTAACAGGGAACATTTGTGCCAAATAAAAAGGCCCCTCCTTGTGTTCCGCTTTAGCTGTAAACGATCTGCTCCAAGGATCCATCCAGGAGTCTCTGCTGAGGGCGGACTCCGGCACGACTGGACTCAGGTTTGTCGCTGGTGCAGATAGATTTTCAGCGGCCGCATCCAAACAGCAACCAGGGGACAATAAGAACAGAACTCCCTTTGTTCTGATTAAACTGTTTTTAATGGTCCCTTCTAGGCCGGGCCTTAGTGGAAGTCTCAACAAGGCCACTCATTGAGACGTCCTTGAAAGAGCCAAGTGGAGCAGAGCACGAGGGACCCCCGGGAGGGGCTGGCGGCCCTTTGCTCAGCCTTGGTGGTCCCGCCGCGGAGGGCAACCGAGCTATTTTATTTGTTGTCTGAGGTAGGAAAGGGGAGGAGGTTAGTGAGAGGAGGGCTGTCTCACAGATTTCCATAATTAGTGCCTGCAAAGTGTTAGGGACCCACACGCACACAGTAACATCAAACGTCACCCGGAAGGGACGGGGGCACCTCAACGCTGAGAACCCTGGAGCTGGTAGAGCCAGTCCCCGAAGTGGAACAGCATGAGGGCCCTGCCCCAAGGGCTTGGACCGCGTTCCGGGAGCCTCGCTTCTGACCAGTTCACTTTTCACCTGGAGGACTCAGGAGGCCCTTTGGTTCGTGCAGAACCGGATGCAGAAGGAAGAAACAGATGGAAATGTACCAGCCACTCACAGGGCACAGCGTGCTGCCTGCTCGACAACTCCCGGTAAAACCCGAGGTCCGCAGTGGCCGTCCTCTGAGGGTCACCTAGGTGGCACCTGAAGGATACCGTCTATGTAACAACAGGGCCCAGAAAGACAAGGAAACAAAAGGCACGATGTATCCCTTGGAGAAAGTTCGTCCACTTTTAACTGTATACGTACAAGCGAGGTTTTAAATGTGCTAATTTGTTCTTTTCTGAAGAACACGCTTTGGTTCCCCCATTTAAGTGACCATACTTGGTCATTGTTCTCAGCCGGGAGTGATCTGGCCATCCAGGGGACACATGTCAATGTCTGGGGACATTTTTAGTTGTCACAACTGGGGGGAGGGGTTACTACTAGTGTCGGGTGGGCAGAGGCCAAGGATGCTGACCACCACCCCACAATGTGGACGCCTCCACAGCAGAGAAGGGCCCGACCCGATGCCCACAGCGCCGATGCTGAGAACCCGGGGGCTGGCAGTGAGCCCCGACCCCGTCACCAAGGTGGGGAGGCACCAGGTCCTCACCCCGCTGAAGGCAGGAAAGATCGAGCTGCTTGTTTCTCCCATCCCGATGCTTCGGAACAGGGGGACGGAGGCCCTTTGAAGTCAGGGCTCTGGGCTTAGTCTTTATTTGGCACTAAATCATCTTAAATTGCATGGGGAAATGGAATACAATTCGAGTTATATTACTAATCAATCTTTCGGTGGAATAAATCATGTGGAATGATATTCTATTAAATCTGTAAGTAATTAAAGGTCACGCGGACTTTGTGGGGAAAATTCTGGACTTTCATCGCGTTTCCCTCGAGCTCACCTCCTCCCCAGAAAACACACCTGCCTCTATCACGGGACTGTCTGGAGGTAGAACACGCTTAGTATTTGACATATTGATTTATTAGTCATGTCTCTTTTCCTCCAAGAAGTAATGAGAAGGGGCTGCGATGGGACAGCTTGGAACAGAGAAGAGGGTGACACTAGGGATCCGAGTCCCGAGGTTTGCGTCTTGGCTCTGCCAGCTGTGCGACCTTGGGGAACCTGGCTCCCCTCTCTGAACCTTGGGTTGTCTCAACAGTTCCTTCCTCCTGGGGTTCTCCCCGAGACTGCAATGCGATCATGGAGGTTAACTGCTCAGCTCGCTCCCCAGCCCCGGGAGATGTCAGGAGATGCTGCCTATCTTCTTGGCCCAGCTTTGTCCCTCTGCAGGTTCTGGGGAGCCTTGAATAATGAAGTCCCCCTTCTATGTGTTCCTGGAGCACCCCAATTCTCTGCACCCACATAATAATATTGGCCCTTATGACATTTCTGATTGGAGTCTGTCTCCCCCCAGAGAATGTCAACTCCGTTGAGTGCAGAGTAGATCTGTCTCAGCACCTAGCACGGGCACACAGTTAGCACTCAATAAATGCTTATGAAAAGAATAAGTGGCAAAGAACATTTGACCGATGTTAACAGCCTGGATGTCTAGTCCTGTCTCTACAACTCAACTAGCCGTGGACTGGGAGTAACAAAGCCCACAGCCTCCTCTTTCTCTTTTCCTGTCTAATACATCAGCAGGTCCTGCCGCCTCTTCCTTCAAGGCGGAGCCAGACTCTACTCAGTTGTCTCTCTTGCACCTGGATCCAGGCCGCCATCACCTCTGGCTGGTTGGTAGCCCTGGCCTCTCCCAGAAGCCCACGCCATAGTCCACGACTGCCCCGCCTTCTGGCTGCCTTTGTTCCATTCCAGATGTTCCAGCCACCCTGGCCTCTTCCCCAAACATCGCCACATGGCCCACCTATCAAAATAGCCTCTTCTACTCTGTCGCATGACAAATTAAGGCTACTGCCCCTAAATTAGTCATTCTCAAAATCTTTTTTAGTAAAGCTTCTTCAGGAAGCTGGTGATACCACTCCACGAAATGAGATCGCTCCTTCACACTGTGCCCCCTGGTTTCAACAGTTTCTTGGCTTTGCCCTCCCCTCGTATGGACTAGCTGCTTGGCGATCAGAGGTCTTAGAGGTACTCCCTGTTGCCCCGCCATTATTATGCCCTTTACGGGACTGAAATCTGAGGTTGTCTAGCATCAAGGTCCCATCTACCATTCTTTTAATTTCTCTTTAGCCATTACAGATAACAACGACCGAATGTTATGCTTTTTATTCTTATTAGTTTGCAATACCTTATGCATCCAGCAAGCCAGCTCCCCAGGAGCTGGATCCAACCCTGAGTTCCAGTGGTAACTTTTACCTTTGCAGCTGACTGCAGCACAGCTGCTGCTCCACACCATGGGTGACTATGTGGCCACCCAGGAATCAAAAGTCTCCCATGTCAACCTTCCTCTTCTCAAACCACATTTCTATGAGCCAGGGCTGTGCTAATAAATCCCACTTCTGACACCAACGATGATCTGTTTCTACTCCAAATATATGTGGGTTTTTTCTTATGCCAATCAATTCTCCAACGCTTTGGACATCAGTTGGGTGTCCTGCAATTCACTTCAATTCAATTCTGATACTACCTGGAGTTAGCAGAGATCCTACAGTTTAAGAGCTCCATCCCCAAAGACTGCCCCCACATCAGATGCCAATCACAAGTGCTGAGCCTCTAATACTTCAGACTGACCAGTTATAAATTTAGGGTCCCCATACCCCTCTCCTCAGGTTCAGTAATTTGCTGTAACTGCTCGTAGAGCACAGGGAAACACTATTTACACTCATTGGTTCATCATAAAGGATATCATAAAAAATACGAATGAACAGCCAGATGAAGAGGTGCATAGGATGAGGTCCAGAAGGGTCCCGACATGAGACGCTTCTGTTTCTGTGGACTTGGGGTGCATCACTCTCATGGCATGTTGGATGTATTCACCAATCTCGAAGCTCCCTGAACATCATAATTTAGAGATTTTTTTAATAGAGGTTTCATTACATAGGTATGATCAATTATTAACTCAATCTCCACCCCTTCTCTCTTCCCCTGAGATTGTAGGATGGGGACGAAAGTTCCAAGTTTCTCATCAAGAGCTGCTCTTTCCTGTGACCAGCTATTTCGGGGTCTGCCAAGAATCACCTCATTAGAAGAAAAGACATTCCTATCACTCACAAAATTCCAAAGGATTTAGGAGCTCTGTGTCAGGAACCAGAGGCAAAGACCAAATATTATAACAAAAGATACTCCTATCACCCCTATTACTCAGAAAATTCCAAAGGTTCCAGGAGCTCCATGCCAGGAACTGGGCTGAAGACAAAGTGTACATTTCCCACTGTCTTACAGCCTTCGCACACCCCTGCACCCCCTTCCTGTCACTACCACCATCTGTAATACTTTTACTCATCTGCTGTGTGTCGTGTTTCTCTTTCCGTGGGAGCAGAGATTTTATCTTCCTTATCATTATATTCCTAATGCTTCGAATCGTGCCTGGCCCATTGAAAACAAAACTCATTAATATTTCTTGAATGAATGAATGGATGCAAACAATTGAATAATTAACAGTGAAAAGTCTGAGTTCTGACGCTAGACTGCCTGGGTCAGATCTAGGCTGCTGCACATTCTAGTCAAATGTCCTAGGGCAGGGGTCCCCAACCCCCGGGCCACGGACCAGTACCAGTCTGTGGCCTGTTAGGAACCGGGCCACACAGCAGGAGGTGAGCGGCGGGTGAGAGAGCGAAGCTTCATCTGTATCTGCAGCCGCTCTCCAGGGTCAGCATCGCCGCCTCAGCTCCACCTCAGACCATCAGGCGTTAGATTCTCATAGGAGCACCGGTCCCTGGTGCCGCAAAGGTTGGGGACCGCTGTCCTAGAGTGTGTGATTTTGGCTTTATAAGCCTCAGTTTCCTCATCCACAAAATGAGGAAAGTTGTGCCCATCCTTGGCATCACTGCAAGGATTAAGCAGTATCTACGGTACACGCCAGCTTAGTCCAGGACCAGCATCTCGGAGACACCTGGTGACTTCCTGCGGAATAAGTTAAAGCTCACTCATTTTCGGCAAACTCCCATGCTCTTCCCTTTTAACTGATTCAGGTAGAACCTCGTGGAATTACTGCTACTTGAGCATTTTTGACCTATAAAAAATGGCAGTTTCCCAGGGTTCAGTCTAAATAGGTGGGCGGGACAGGTATATTACTGAGCCTGTTCTGCATGTAAGTAAAATCACCGTCAAGCAAAAGTCAGGGGCCCTTCTCCAGGCCGCGCGACTGGGAAACACTGGAACTAGTCTTGGATCCAGAACTTCCGCTCAGTGTTCTAACTGGGACACTTCGAGCCTTGAGAGAAGTTGGCATATGATGCCAAGAGAACTTTAGAATCCCTTTGTTCTCCCCTGGGTGCAGGAAGGAGGCGTCTATCAAAATAGAAGTGCCAGCAAAGGGGCGGGGGCAGCACGGGGAGGGCGATGGCAGAGACCACTTTCCAGCTGAGCGGGAAATGAACTCATTCCGTGATAAGAAGATAGGTTCCTACCCGGCCCCCAGGAGAGTCCCGTCCTCTAAGCGGGCCACACATTCTGTCTCCTTCCCCCGCCCTCCCTCCCCTCCTTCCCCTCTGCCTCCCCTCCTTCCCTTCCTTTCTTCTTTCTTTTCTTCATTTTTTAATTAAACAATGGCAGGATTCCTTTCTAGCAGTTTCGCAAAGGGCGAAATCACTTAGCAACCTTAATTATTTTCAACTTAATAACTTCCTGGGGTCGGGGCAGAGAGGCGAAGCCCCCAGTGGGTGAAGTGCCTTGCTGCTCAAGCTGCTCAGAGGCGGGCTCTGGAGCCAATGAAGCGTTTGACCAAATACTTCTCATATCTTCCCTCTCCCTGGTAAGCGCCTTTGTTAGGAGTGAGCTTTCTTCCTCCCCCTGATAAACATGAGTGACTAGAGTTGACTGCAATTTTTTCAGCTGGCTGCAGCTTCAAAGGTTCGCGGGTTTTGAATTCCAGGCTTTTAAATTACTTTTTCAAAAATGTTTGCTCTCAGACACACCTACAGTAGATAGTAGAAATATGAATTTCATCTTCAAATGAAAGGGAACCAGAGAGGTGTGTCGTGAGGAGCAGTTATCGGTGGGGCCCCAGTGGCGTGGACAGTTCCCTGCAGATGACCGCAACGCACCGAGCATTGAGAGGGGAGCCGCGTCGCCAGAGTCCAGCCCACTGGTGCCAAACAACCACAGGAAACAAGCACCAAGCCCCGGCCATGAGCCCCTCATGGAGATATAAAGTCAGGATCCTCAACCACCCCAGGAGGTGGATGTCAGGATCACTGAGGGAGAAGCTGGGACACGGAAAGGTTAAGCAGCGTCTCTTAGGTCACACAGCTCGGCAGTGAAGCTGAAGCCACGTGTTGTTTGCCTCCAAAGCCTGCCTGCCTCCCCAGAGTCACTCCTAGTACTGGAGGACAAACACTTCATGAGCAAGCAGCTATAAATCAAGACCAATAAAACCTACTTTGAAGTGCTACAGTGATTCATTGAGATAAAGGGCATGAGATTCTGGTGATTCCTTAAGAAACATTGGCCCATTTCCTGCCTCTCCCAGCTGGCAAGATACATTTGTAAATACCAAAGACAAAAAAGATTCAGACAGATAAGGGTTCAGATTGGGCACTCATCTTGCTTACTGGTCATGTGATCGTAGGTGAGTCATTTAACTACGAGTCTCAATTTTCCTCATCTGGAAAATGGAGTTAGTGGCAGTGCATACCACGGGGCTATGGTGAGAATTAAGGGAGAAACACGAGGGAGTATTAGATAAATGCCATCTATATTTTCTTAAAAAACAGTAACAAGCTGGTGGAACCAGAGCCTGGCTGATACTGGGCAGCACCGGCGAGATGGCATCTTTGCTGAAACAGGGATTTTGTGACCCAGATAAAGACAGCCCCAGAGGGCCTCTACTCAGCATTTGCTTTGAGCCAGGCAGAAGGCTAAGCTCTATCCATGAAATCACATAAGAAATGTGTCCGGATTCTCTCAATGAACCTTCATGACAACCCTAGGTACTAGTCCCAGGTGTAAGCTCTGTTTTACGGACACGGAAACTGAGGCTCAGAGAGAAGCATCATTTATTTAAGGCAACACAGCAAAGGAGTGGCAGAGGGAGAATTTAAACCCAAGCCGGTGCAAAGTACCTGTCCCCACTTCCCAACCCCAGCTCTCCATCCGTCCGGCGTAGTCACTTTCTGCCACGTGTCTATTCATTATGGTTTAGCATCCACTCTTCTGGGTCAGCTGCTGAGCAACTTAACACCGTCATCAGACGGCACAATGCTGACACCCTTACCTGCCCCGTCGCTGTTTGGAAATGATTTAAGGAGGAGAGGACTTTGAGGGGCCCTCTGAAATTCTTTCATAGCTACTCCCTTCATAAGACGGCTTGCAGCGTTGCTGTCGGAGATGAACAGGGGTCTTCAGAAAGCCAAATCCCACAAAATAGCCTGGCTGCAACCTGTGCAGACACGCCCCGACCCCCCAAGCAGAGTAGAAGCAAACCCCTGATTTCCTGCAGCCCCCTAAGAGTGCTGGTCTGCTGGGCTAGTCCAGTTTCAATGGTGTCGGGACACCCACGAGGTTCTCTGTCATGTTAATGAATCATTTTAATAGAGGGTTTTAACAGAAACATTCATCAACTTTTGTGCAACCAGGCTTTTCTTTTCTTTTTTTTTTTTTGAATTAAATGTTTAAGTAGGTAATAAACGCCTATCAGCTGCACCACTACAGGCCGGTGTCCCTCCAAACCGTAAATCATTCTGGAGATTATTACTGTCCTGATGAATTAGCATGGAGGAAGCTAGTAAGCCAGGGTTGGGGGCTGTCTGTCCCACAGGAGCAAAGAGTAACAGCTGGTTTTCTGAGACGCAGTCATCTGCGGACCAGTACGGGACCCACCCCTGGGTCCCTACTCCCCTGCCCACCTTGGCTGCAATACCAACCCAGGGATGGGTACTTCCCCCTCCCTGCAGAACCCTGCCTTCTTTGTCAGTTACAAAAGGCCCTACAGCATGCCAGGCACTTTGCTAGGCCTAGGAACGGATGGCACACCGTGCCCGCACAGTGAGTGGGTTCCTGGGGGAGCCGAAGAAGGATGGCCAGTGACCCGACACACTGCGATCGCACCATGGTCAGCACCAGGAAGGAGCTGTACAGCGCCTGGCTTGGGACCCTCCATGAGGAGGTGGTGTTCATCGAGGTGGCTGGTGGCTCTACGTACTGACGCGGCCAGGCCAGGCCATGTTTCCCAGAAGCCCCGTCTCTGTGGGTGTCTGGTAGGGTCGCATTCATGTCCTAGGGCTGCTGTAACAGAATCTAAAACTTAGATGACTCAAAGTGACAGAACGTCTTCTCTCACAGTCTGGAGGCCGGGAGGCCAACATCAAGGGCAGGGCCGAGCTCCCCCAGAGCCTTGAGGGAGGGCCCTTCCTGCCTCTTTCGGCTTCTGGGGGCCCCAGGTGACCCTCGGCTTATGGCTGCATCATTCCAGTCTCTGCCTCCATCTTCCTTCTCTGTGTGTGTCCAAACTTCCCTCTCTTTTAAGGCCACCAATCCTATCAGATTAGGAGCCACCCTACTCTAATGACTTCATCTTATTACCTTGACTAATTACATCTGCATCGACCCTATTTCCAAATGAAGTCACACTCTGAGATCCTGGGGTCAGGACTGTCTTTTGGGGAGGACACAACTCTACCCGTGACAGGAGGCCTACAAGATAGACTGCTGTGCGAGATGAGGAGGGCGAGGTAGAGCTGCATCACTTTTGTGGCTAATGTCGCTGGCACAAGGTGACCACCAGGCCTGCCACTGACCCTCTTCCTCCGGCTCCTCCTTCAGCTATGACTCCCAGGCCAGGCGCATGTTCAGCTCCATGACGAAGGGCCTGGCCACTGCAGGACCTTGGCCACCACGGTCAGAGGGAACAAGAGCCAGCGCGGGTTCCAGTTTGTCCTGGCGGGCTCAAGCTTGGACTTGTGGGGTCCATCACGTTCCTGCTCTCCCCACTCGACAATCCACCTTTCTTTCCCAGCTGTCCGTCCTCCAGACCCCAGGGGCCAGCATCTGCTAGGCCTCCTCGCCTCCCCCTTTCTGTGCTCCCCTCCTTGACTCCCTGAGGCCCCCGCCCCCTCCACTATCTTCAGAGGACGGTGCCCCGCCCCGGCTGCTGCAGCTGCTCCACCTGCAGATGCAGGGAGCGAGAAGCACCCAGCTGCGGATGCCCAGCAGCCGTGAGCCAATGACCAAAGCCCAGGCCCGCCTCTGAGTGTCATTCACACTCCTGAGCTCCCCACGGGATCCCAAGCACGGGGTTGTGCCTGAAGCTACCCCCAAGCTTGGGTTCCTCGCGACCCTGTTCAGCTGCACCTGGGCGCACACCCTCAGTAAACACGGACGTCACAGACTCGTGAGTCAGCATCTCGGGTCTACTTTAGGGAAGCGCGACCTAATACAGAGACATTAGCAAGGTGGTTTCAAACAGGTCAGAAGTCAAACCGATTGTGTTCAGGTTTTGAGAAGCCAGCACCTGGGGTGTCCGTGTGTCGACATGTGTGCACTTGGAGTAGTTCTCCATCGGGCCATGCTGTGTTACTGAGGGCCACCCAGGGCTGGGGGACAAAGGAGACAACCCGACCCACAGAGCCAGGCGGTCTAGTTGCGCAGACTGCCCTGCCCGGAAGACAAGCCCACTAGGACGACTGGGAGGAACGGGCGCCTTTTCTTGCTAACCTTTTGTTTTGGAAATAATATTAGAGTTTCAGTAAAGTTGCAAAAACATTCCAGTGAGTCTGGTATGTCCCTCACCCAGCTTCCCCTAACGGTCGCATCTCACACACTCATGGCACGAGGGCGGTTTACAAATTCACACCAAGGTAGGTATCGCAGCTCCACCAGAGTGGGTGAGCAAGGGAAGGGGTAGCTCTACCTCATCCCCAGGGGAAAGGTGTTCCAGGAGGAACAGCTTGTGCCAAGGTTCAGAGCAGGAAGCGTACAGTCTGGCGGGTGCGGCTGGAGGCTGGGGTGCGAGGGGACTCAAGGGGAGGCAGGCACGAGGTAGAAAGGGCTGCCGGCCCCAGGTCCACACTGAGCAAGCAGTTGGACTTGACCATACAAACGGGGGGGACTCTTGGCGGCTTCTCAAGGCCCTTCCCTGACCCCAGAGTTTGCTGTCTTCACTCCCCAGAGTGGAAAGGGAGCGGGCAGGGAGTGGCTGAAGATGTGCCAATGAGGAGACACAAAGAATCCACAGAGAAGCCAGGTACGTGGGCCCCGCCCTGGGATGGGGTCATGTTCTAGCTGGGGCAGGCCTAGGTTTTCTTGACGTAGTGGAGGCAGTGACCTTGTCATCCGAGGGCTTCGCAGGCCACTGGAGGGCCTAAGCCATCCTCCCTCTCATCCAAGGCGTCCCCAGGTCCAGTACCTAACTCAAGTCCACCCCTCTCCACCCCAATTGCCTTCAGAGGGGCCAGGAAACAGCCACTGCCTTCCTCCTGGGGGAGTTCCCCACTTAGTCACCCCCACTCAGCCTTGGGCTACCTTCCCTCAGAAATTGGTCTGTCTCCTTCCTGATAAGCCCTCGGGGAAGTTTGGGCATCCAGGAGACAAGGTGCTGATCTAATTAGCCGAGTAAAGCAATTGACACGAAGGCGTGAGTGACTGAAAGGCCTCATCTGGAGCTGGAGGGTGCGGGTCACAAAGGGAAGCTGACGAGTCCAGACAGTGTGTGGTGGAGGGGACAGCATGTGGAGGGGCAAAAAGGTGGCCACCGAAAAGTGTTAGAAACTCCCCGAAGGGACTCGCCCGGCTGTCATCTGGAAGTGGAAGGTCACTCCCATCTTCGCTTTTGCAGAGATCCTCTGCCCCTACCCCCTTCATCCCCTGACGAAGGGACATCAAAGCCTCGCCCTGGAAGCCTCTTGCTCTTCCATGGAGGGGACTCTGCCAAGCTCTGTGCCCAAATCATCCCCAGCCACCCCTCCAAAAGCCCTGTCACTGCCATCCACCACTGACACCAAATCCACAATGACACATGCAGGAAATGACTGGGGAGAGGGTCACCTGAGTGGTCCAGGAACCCCTTGGGTGGCCAGGGCACTCTTAAGATCATTTTTCATGGAAATTCTCTTTAATTTGAAAATGAAACAGATGTCCTAACCCCAAAACCCCTTGTACCAGCTGGCTGATTTTAAGCAAGCACTTAACTTCTGCGGGGCCTTGGTTTCCCCATTGGTAAAGAGGGGCAGTAATCCTTCCGGCTTTGTGGGCAGCTGTGAAGATGACAAAGGGATGACACGTGAAGCATTCACGAGGCGCTCTGCAGATGTGAGCTGTGGCATCTATGTATGCCTCGCTTTGCTGGACAGCAAGGAAACAGGGCCTGTTGGCAGGATTGCACTTGCATCCGATCTTACCAGAGGCCAACATCGGAGTATGGCTCAAAATTCAAAACCCACTTTTTATCAGCTGTGCGATTGCAATTACTCCACCTCTGTGTGCCTCAGTTTCCAAACCTGTAAACTGAGCTAATAGTGACTGTTGCATAGTTTGCAGTTAAGGATTAAATAAATTAATAAGCGGAAAGCACTTTAGACAATGCCTGGGACATAGAAAGTACTTGACTAATATTATGACTATTATTTGACCCAATGATCCGCTTTTCCGATTCTAATTCTGATGTTTAATTTTATGATTCCTCAAGTGCCATACGATATCTGCATAAGTATCTGTAACAGCAAAGAATTCGAAACTACCTACATATCTGCCCGTAGAGAAGGGAAAATGCACCATGGATCATCCACAGACAGATTCTTTGTAGCTGTTATAACAGAATGACCTGATTTGTGATGATTTAAGATGTGCATAAAGTTAAAAAAAGAGGTGACTAAACAATATGCACAATGTTCTTCCATTTTTGTTTAAAAGTATTGTCAAGATATGCAAAAGAAATCCTAAAGGAATTTTTATAAACTGCTCATTTCTGGGGAAAAAAAGATTTACTTTTTACATTTATGCTTCGATATTTTTACAATGAGTATATAGTTTATGTAATTTAAAAATATTAATAATAAAGATGCATTGACATGAAAACGGCCGCGGGTGCACTCCTCATGGCGGGGCGGAAAGTGAGCTTCTCAGAGGTGGGCAGGAACAGTTTGACTCTGGAAAGAGGGAGAGTTTGGCTCCAGGGGTCAAATTCCACTGCAGTGACCTGGAAAGGGCTGTCGCATACTTTGCAAAAGGAACCACGGTGCATCAAGTGTGACTTTCACCTAGGTGATCTGCGGGCTGGGCTGAGATCCTTTGCTATCCAGGGGTGCAGGCAGGCGAGGAATGGGACCTGCAAGGCCCTGCGTCAGCACACTTGCCACCTAGCGATGTACTGGCTGCTCAGACCAGGGAGACTTTGGGCTCGAAGCTGACACACAGGTCCCTCCATCTTGGGATGTGGCTGCTTCAAGGGTCGGGGGGGGGGGAAAGCAGTTGGGGACAAGAGGCTAAAGGAGTCATAATCATCCTCTCCTTTCCATCTGCCTTAGACACACCTTCTCTCTCAGCCACTCAGAATTCATAAAGTGACATAAAGTTGTCCAGTTTATAAGTGTAACTGAAGCGAGAGTTATCGTGGACTTTCTACAGGCAGGTGCTGTGTTATCTCCTGAACAAGCCTGTGGGTTAGGTTATTATCCCCTTTATATAGTCAGAGATTTAAATAATTTATCCCAATCACACAAATCGTAAGTGGTGAAATTTACAATCTGTAATGTGTACATCTTTTTGTGCAAATTACTGTTTTTGCAAATTGTAAAAGTTGGAATTTCAACTCATTGTATGTGTAAACCATCACATAACAATAAATAAACCAACATTTAAGCATGTCATCGCTGGCGAGCTTTTTAGAGATTCATTGTCCAAAAAAATTTTTATCGACCATCTTCTATGTACAATACACTGTTCGACTATTCTAATCCTGAGATGCTTACTAGCACTTCAAACAGCGCCTGATAACCTCAACAGTATTTTGGAATGAATGAATAAGTGAATGAATGAGTGATAAATAAATGTGAATGACAATTTTGGCATACACTTTTAACATTGAAAAGTTACTCTAAATAAAACTCCTGGGTCATAATTCTGGTAGATATACTCTTTGGATGAGTTGGAAAAGAACTAGACTTGTCCTACAAGAAAATGCCAACATATTTTCAAAAATGCAAATGAGCAAATGATATAACTGTCCACCCTAGTCCTATAAAACTTCAATCTATTGAATTTCAGCATTTATCTAAAACTTTTTAGAGAACATTTAATATAGACTTCCTTATACAATGTCTGCGACTTCCTTTGAAATAATTCCAAAAAATTACATGGAATGATGGGTGAAGGAGGGGATGGAGAGATGGACAGATATGAGAAAAAGCAAGTTTCGTAAAATGCTAATTACAGGACCTAGGCCATGGGGACAATTGTACAGTGGGTGTCCACTGTACAATTTTTCTACTTTTCTGTATCTTTGAAAGTTCTCATAATAAAAAGGAAACAATTTAAACTTTCTTATGGAGCAGCATCTTAAAGAATGCTCCTGTAATTAATTATTCATGCTGACGTCTTTCTCTTAATAAGCTGATTGTAAAATCTATTTTTTATCTTGTGACTCAAAAGAGTATGTGAAATGAGAAAGAAAAAAATCCATCTGGCAGAGTAAAGCCAGGTTCAGACTTTCATGGGAAGAAAATCAATTGTTCTGCGGATAGAGACTTGGTAAATTCTTTGCATTTCATTGGGGTTAGGGGGAGGAACGGTATAACAGTGGAGACTGGCATAGGTCACCGTGCCTGTCCCAGAGCTGTATTGGCCCAGGGATGCTCATTTGGGATGAGAAGCTAATGGACAGAAACCTCATTTAAAGGAGTTGGGAGGGCCTTTAGGGGGAGCTCTCACACGCTGTGCTGACGGGTCTCCCAGCTTCCCCTTCTCCTTCATGAGAGCTCCCTCTCCTTTGTTCCTCGGGACTTGCCTACGGTCCGCCATTAGACAGCATGTCCCGAATTGCAACTCTTTGTTGTTCTGAAATAAAGCCATCTTGCTAGAGAAATACCTGGCCTTTTATCTGTTCAACAGGAAGCACTGGGCTGGGGACACCTTGAGAAGCCCCCAACAGACAGTCCCCTGCCTTGAGCCAGCTGTGGGAAGTGACAGAAGGTATGAAAACCTTTTGTTTTTAAAACTCTTTCTCCCAAGGGACTTGCACCTCTCATTTCCCAAGATTAGAAATATTTAACCCAGAAGTTTATCTTTTTGCCTACCCTAAATCTTCAATGCTGGGGTATGGATGGCTGGCTTTGAGATGGCGCCCAAGGATCCCTCCCTTCTGATAGTCACGCCTTTGTGTAACGCCTTCCCTCTTGACTGTGAGCTGGACTATATAACTTGCTTCTAACCAATAGAATGCGGCAAAGATCAAATGAAGCCTACCCCAATGAAACGCCTGCCTGCTCAGCCAGGTTTTAAGAATATAAATACCACCACTGGCACGATTCGAAGGCCAGGGCCAGGTAATGACTACCCTATGGGCCCATGGTCTGAGGCAGGTTTCAGCTTGCTATGCAGAGCACGGAGCCTCTCTCAGGTAGCAAATGCTCCTGCAAGGAGCATTTCGTCTCAGCTTAAGGAATGAGAAGCATATGGGAACTATGCTGTCTTCTCGCTTCCTAGGTTCGGCACTCTTAAAGCAGAAATGGAACACAGTCAGTAAATGGACAGTAGCTACAGGATGCTAGGAAACCCCATAACGAGCATGAACTGGAACAGCGCACCCACCATACACCTTCACTGGGGATGCTGCTGGATTGTGATGTGTATTGTTGGAGGTTTTCCATTCACAGAGCACTCCAAACATTCTGCAATTAGTGAAAAATGCTTACCACCACATGACACTGAGGTCATACCCCAGCCCATGTCCTTGCAAAATGGGATTTCCTTGGAATGACACGGAAGTCAGTCCAAGGCATTCTGAAGCCGTGGAATTCAGTTCTGTAAACTGGGTATAGACTTTGAAGCCAGTTCTTCTGTAAAGAATGGGGTCTGAGTGGTGGAAATGAAGCGCACTGTCCGCATTCGACTTCTTTAAGTGCAGTGCAATGCATAGTAGAGATTTTTGTGCAGTTGTCTCTTCCACTTTTATTTTAATTTATTTTTTTAAGCCTACAGCACCTGGTCTTCCTAGGTGGTCTCCCATCCAAGGACTAACCAGGCCCGATCCTGCTTAGCTTCTGAGATCAGACGAGATCGGGCATATTCAGGATGGAATGGCCGTAGATCGTCTCTTCCATTTTAAACTGGAAGCTCCTTCAGGGCAATGTGGGTCTGCTAAATGGGGATGCTAATGGTTCCTGCTTAGTAGGGCTGCTGTAAAGATCGGTAATGGCTGCCTTTGCTGAGCCTGTATCCTTCTAAGTGTGGTACACGCATTACCTCATTTAATCTGGGTAACACCCCAATGAGACAGGTACTAACATTATCCCCATTTTACAAATGAAGAAACCGACACAGAGGGAGCATGAGCGATTTGCCCGAGGTCTCAGATCTAACTAGTGCTGGGACCAGAATTGAACCCAGGTGGCTGCACAGCAGAGCCCACCTTTCTGACCATAAGTCCCACTTCTCCCTAGTTCAACACAATAATGGATGCAGAACACACATACAACACAGCATCTACACCCAGCGGTCCATGAGCTGCAGCATCTGATCATTATTTGTGTCCTCCACAGGGCTCCGCACACAACATGGGACATCCACTAATTAATATTTAGTGAATAAATTGATGCAACTGATCATCAAATATTGCCTGAGTTCTTGCAATGCCCAGGGTACTGTTCTAGACACTGGGACTGAAGCAGCCGCAAGCCTTGCCAGGCCTCTGCCCTCCTGATGCTGCCATTCCAGCGGGAGGGGACGGGCGGCAGGCTGAGAGTCAGACACGACATCAGATACAATGTCAGATGTTGACACGAATAAAAATAAATGTTCCGAAGGGAGAAAGATGAACAAGAGCTGAAATGATTTATAGTTTGTTTGAAAACGTAGAATTATTAGGATGGGAGGGACAGTGAGAAATTCCCTAAGGAAATATATCTGTGACTTTTTCACACTTTGGTCATATTAAATGCCATCGCATAGCAGTAAAAGTTATAATAGGGGTTTTGAAATGGCAATAGACAGAGACAGTCGATAAGGATGGCCTGGGGGGTAGAAACTTTATACCACACCCACTTGCCCTGGCTTTCAGAACCTGAGGTACCGTGTGAAGGCAGGGACCAGCCCCCAGCAGAGACTGTGCAGGCACCTGACCGGCCAGCTTAGCAGACCTGGGAAGGCGCCTCTGGAATCTTGTATTTTTGCCTATTCTTGGGTGAGCAGCCAAAAGATCAGCACAATATAAAACAGCATGTCAGTCATCTGTGACCAGCATCCTGAGCTGGAATGTTCTACAAGGTTAAAATGTAGGTGTTGTACCCCAGTTGCAGCAGCTGGACACAGAGTGAGAAGCTAATTGAGACAGGGATTTACAAGCACATGACAATATGGACAGCTTTCCTGGTTGCAAATCATGCAAAAGAGGGCGGGTATGTCAGAGCTGGAGATGGCTGGATAAGAAAAAAGGGAGACAGATCTGTGTGCAATTATGTCCCAACACTGAGTCAGGAGGCACACGAGCCACATCCTGCGGGAGGCTGTGAGCTGCAGGCTGCGGCCTCCCAGCTTCTAGCCCTGCTTTGAAGCCCCCAGGGAGCTCGGTGGTGGCTTCGTTAGTGTCCAGTGCTAGCGCTCTGGAGGGCATCGGCTGCACAGGGCCCAGGTTGAGGCTGGCCAAGGAAATCGGGAGAGAGCCGGGGATCGAATTTAAAAGCAAACAGAAACAGCAGTTGCTGACCCAGGGCTTCCAGTCTGTGGGAGTTCGTTAAGCAGGTGATGGCTAAGCAGAATAGCAGAGGAGAGCACCAGGCCCCGCCCCCGCCCAGACAGCACCTCCCTCTCTCTCCTTCATGGGCCGATCAGATGATAGGGCTCCCCCAGAGGGCAGGGGCCATCACGCCATGTGGCGTCCGGCAACTGAGGGCGTACAAGCTGACACTGAGAGTGGCCTCAGAAGGAGGGGGGAATGACAGAAAAGTGGGAGGGAAGCCCAAAGTAATAAAAAATTGTCAACCCCCCCAATAAAATTGGCTTTGGCATGGACATAACAGGCCCCTTTTCACATGCCAGCCCTGGAGACAGAAAGAGAAGTGTCAGCTGCCATGGCCGAGTGTCCCTGATGACACATCGTGTTTGTCCTCTGCTTCTAGCATCTGAGTACGTGGCTGACTTGGCCATCCCCAGAAGAAATCCATCTTGACAAGAACATTCTCGTTTTATTAGTGAGGCATCTGAGCCGAGGGGTTTGGGCTCTCCCTGCCTCTCTGGACAGTGCATCAGGACCAACCAGGGCACAGGGAAAGGAACGTAACGGAAGGCCCTGAGCTGAGATCTCAGGAGCGGAAGGGAGCTGCACTCTGCAGGGTTTGCTGACCACATGAAAGTGCTTCCACCGGGGACATGCAAATGGCAGGGCGTCTGTCCCGGGGGGAATGGTCTCACGCAGTGGAGAAGCTCTGGAGTTTGGGAGACAGGCCTGGATCCAAGTCCCAACTCCACCACCTTCTTGCTGGGGGTCCTAGGGCAAGTTCCTTAACCTCTCTGAGCCTCGGTTTCCTGCTACATAAAATGGAGATAATACAAGCACCAACCTCCAATGACCTTTACGAGGACTCAGTGAGACAGTGCACACTGATTACTAACCGGAACCTTAAACGGAGCACGTGCTCCGTGAGTGCCTCTAACGTGCCATTAGCTTCACTGCAGTGTAATGTCGCAGGACTTCTACGTCCTAGCAGCCGTAGGGCTGACGTTCATCAAGTACTTGTAGGCACTCGGTCCTGTGCCAAGTGCTTCACACACATCATTGCCTCATTTAATTCCTACAGCAAAACTATGACACAGGAACTATTATTGTGTCAGAATGTGTGTGACAGCAGGTCACAGTTCAGTCAATTAAAAGTGGATTGGACAATGAGGAAAATGGGTTTTTCTCTTAGAATGTGATGTCTACTAGTAGGCAGTCCCAGTCGGGATTAGTGTCCCTGTGAACTCCGAGGACCCAGGCTCTTTCCACCTTCTTTCTCCCCCATTTACTGCAGGTCGGCTTGTCCCCTCATGGTCACAACATGCTGTTGCAGCTCCATGTGTCATACATAGATGTGACAATATCTTGGCGAACAATGTTCGCTCCTGTCTCTCTTTATCAGGGAAGGACGCCTTTCCCCTAAGCGGGGAGTATGCGGGCCGTTGGGTGTCACCTTCCAGGACTGGGGCATAAGCCCTCCATCCAGCCCCAGGATACCCTCCTAGCAAGGAGTTAGCCGGAGGGTTCACCTTCCATGGTGGGAGCTGGGCTTTGCCAGCGAAGAGAAGAATTCAGGGAGAGAGGCCGTCGACGGCACCTTCCAAAATGTGAACCCGCTCTTTACAAGGAGCAAACCGAGGCACAGAGTGGAGCAACAGAGCCGACATCACACTGCTGGCGGAGCCGGGGTGGCCGCCCGCCCCCAGCCTACCCGCTAGTCTTCTCTACCTTTCCTGTCTAGAATACTTAAGAAATCCTTCTCTACTCAAAGTCACCGTCTCCAGGGTTCCGTTTCTGAAGTTCTGTTTCCAGACACAGGTCTTTAATCCATCTTGAATTGAGTTTGAGTGGGATATACAGTAGGAATTGAATTTTTAACATATAAAAAAAGTTATTACAGCACTATTTTTTCAAACAGCTCATCCTTCCTCCGTATCTTTAAGGTCCCCTGAGTCACGGAGCAAGTTTCCACTCCGTTTCATTCATCCGTTTCTCTATCACTGTTTCAATACCAGGCTCTTTCAATCACAAGAGCTTTGTAATGAGTCTTGATGTCTGGTAGGGTAAGTCACCCCCAAACTTCTTCTTCTTCTAAGTTCTGTAAGTTATTCTTAACCTTTTGTTTCTCCCTATGAGTTTTAGAATCAATTTAAGTTCCATTAAGAATGCAAAATCCAAAAATAATTAATAGAATTTCATTGGACTCGGGTTAATCTGGGAACATTCTTATCTTTATAATACTGAGTCTTTTGCATCCACAAGTATGGAGCATATCTCCATTTGTTCTGGTCTTCTTTAATGTCTTTAAATGATGTTCTGTAATTTTCTCTTAACTATGTTCCAAACACCCACACTGGAGTGGAAAGGATCTTAGAGACTTTCTGATCCAACGGACGGCTTACAAATGAGACACGGAGAAGCGGCTGGGTCTCCACAGAGGACAGCACCTAAGCGCCCGCGGGAATAGCAGTGGGGCACTGGGAGTTGCAGGTGTGAGAGGCAGGGGGCGACAGGGCCGGCAGCAGGGTGAAGGCCGCACCGAGGGGGTCCTCCCCAGGGACAGACAGCGCCAGCTGGGTGAGGAGAGGCGGCAC
>NW_024342471.1:23875617-23954909 GCF_902729225.1 Pteropus medius
AAACCCGAGTCACAGGACCGAGCGGGGATGCTGAGCGGCACTGAAATAATTCAGTTCAAGCAGCTGTCCAGCCACCAGCACCACCGCCACATGTAGGATTAACAAAACCATTCCAAAGCATATGGGAATGCTTTTCAAGGTCATTAGAAGAGAACAGTAAAGGAGGTAGAAAGAATACTGCTTCCTCTGCTGCTACCTCCCCCACAGGGACGAGGGGATGACTCCCATGCCGTGAAATAAAGCGGCACCTAGCTTTGTTGAAAGGCAGGCGGGCCGAGCACTGGCAGAGGGCAAGTGAAGAAAAATTCGTGATGCCCTCACGAAACCCTAATCAAAGCTACAAGTCCCATTCACTCTATTTTTATTCAGCAGCAAATCAGGAGTTCCAGAAAAATACCAGGAACAAGGATTTCTGCTTTAAGAATCCCAAACTCTGAAACTGAGTCCGGGAAGTGGTGGGTGGCAGGGTGGGAACGAAGTCACAGAAATACAAAGATCCTCGTTGACTTCTATTACACGAGACTTGTGTCTCTTTCCCTTTTTCGTGATTACAAAAATAACCCCTACCTTACAAAACAATTCAAACATTTCACAAAAATAGAATACAGAAGTCCGAGTGCCCCAAAATATAATCTATTAACATAAGATTATGTAACACAACTGGCCTTTTTTCACCCAAAGTGTACCCGGAAGTGTTTCCACTGTACATATGGAAAATACTGATTGAATCATTTTTGTAATGGAGAATATTTCAGTGTTTGACTTTTTTTTTTTTTTTGCTTTTCCAAACAGCAAGGCAATGACTAATGCCGTGCGGATTTTTATGGATGTGAATTATTTGAGAGAGACGTTTGCTGTCACTGGAGGCCTTCGAAATAACGATTTCATTTTACTCTCATTTTTCAGGTGAGCAAACTGAGGCTCAGAGAGGCTCAGAAACATGCTCAGTTATAGGGTTAGGAAGGGATGGGGCTGGGACCCAAACCCAGGCATCTGGAGAGGAAACACCCACACCCAACCCGTATCATTATTGCAACGATTCAGCAACACTGGCTTGAGAACGCAAGGAGGGGGTGAGGGTGGGAGACGGAGCCCGAGGGGAGGTCGGGCACAGACCTGGGCGGAAGTACAAGCATGCGTGGGAAGAAAACATTAAAATTACTTGTCTTTTCTGCTGGAAAGATAAAACTACCCCTGCAAGGCAGTACATAACCCCTGCACCATACCTCCACCGCGGGCTTCGGGGAGACAGTCGGGTGAGGAGAGCTGAACCAGCCGACTGCCGAGAGGCCTCAGACACAGCGACAATGGAAAGAAACGCATCTTCCTCAACGTCACAGAAATACAGGTGACCTGGGAGGCAGGACAGTGGTGCAGTTAGATCTCCAGCCTCCACATCTGGACAGCTGGGGCTAAAGCCTCAGCTTCCCTCCAAGGCTAGCAGTGCCCTGAGAAGTCGCTACCTCAGTGTCCTCTGTCCAGTGGGGATTTGAACAACACTTGCTCCTGCAACTTTCTGCGCATGAAATAAGGTGTGCCTCCCTTAGCACAGGACCCCGTGCCCAGTAATTGATGATACCCCCTATTATTTTTGCCATTGTTAACTCTGCCTTGTGAACATGCTCCCAGGCTCTGTCCTCACACGCGATGAACACGCAGCTGTGGTGCCTGGACATTGCGGCTCTGCCCCCTGGTCATAAGTGGCTGGGCCCAGCAGGGCCTCTCAGAGGACCAGAGGCTGGCTCTGCCCACTAACTGGCTGTGTGACCTTGGGCAAGAGTCTCGACCTCTTGGTTTCCTCGTATGGGAAACAGGGTCCATAACAGACGCACGTCCCCACAGGACTGAGACGAGGATCAAATGAACAGCACTTAGCACTGTGCAGGGCCTGGGGTAAACGGCCTTAGATGTTAACTATTCATGTCACGATGGATCCATACGACCAAGTTATTTGCACACCTACTGCATACCAGGCAGTGTTCTAAGTGCTTCACGTATAGCAGTGAACAAAATAGACACACCCTGCCTTGCGGAGATTAGATTCTAGGGGGGAAGGCAAATAATAAACAAGTAAACATAGCGTGGGGTAGGGAGTGGCGTAATGAAGAGCACTGAGCAGGGCGGGGTCTGCGGACACAGGGGGATTAAGGAAAGGGGGAACAGCGAGCCGTTCACCGAATGTTGCGGGTTCTCCTTCCAGACCCTCGTAACTTACTTTGGCTGATAAGATGTAAATGGCAGGGATAGGTATCACTTTCCAGTGGAACTGCAAAACCACTGTGGGATTCACCACATCCCTTCCCGCTGCCACCGCCATTGTGACCGTGAAAACACAGGTAGAGACGGAGCCTCGGTCAGCCTGGGCCTCTGAACCACGATCAGAGCACCCTGGCGATGGCACTGGATGTGTGAGAAATGAACCTCCGCTGTGCCTGGACACGGAAAGTTGGAGTTGTTACTGCAGCATAATTGAGGCTGATCCCAAAGTCCTATGTCTCACGGGAGAACTTGAGCAGAAGCATCAAGGAACTGAAAGAACAAGCCGCAGGGCTCTGAGGGAATGGCGGGTGTGAAGGCCCTGAGACAGGAGCGGTACTGGTGTCTTTCAGGAACAACAGGAGGCTCTTGTGGCCCCAGCAGCAGGAGGGTGTCAAGAGATGGAGTTAGAGGCGTTTGGGGGAGGGAGAGACTGATAATGTCCCTGTGGGCCATTGTAAAGCCAAGCACAATGATTATAGGTGAGAGGGGGGTGTCTCCACACCAACCGGCACACCTGTCCTCCCCGACCTGTTTCCAACACTGCCTTTCAAAAGGAACAAGAAGGTGCAGCCACTGGTGCCCACCCACTCTCCACACTGGCCATGGGCAGAGCATCCTGTTCACCCTCCTCCACCCCAAGGGCGCTCCTCCTCCCTGCCTGGGGACCTTCCAGCTGGCTTCACATTTGGCTGCAGGTCCTCGTTTGTTTGGGCCTTGGAGAGACTTTCCAAGCTGCTCCTCTCGGAGTCTGTTTATGAAGATGACTCTGTTGCATGAGCCTCCCAGGGCTGTCCCGTTGGTCCAAGCATCTGTTCAACTGAGTCTCTATTTATTTCTCCAGTAAACAACTGGAGCAAAGGCAGGGTTCTGTGGTGTTTCCACAACCCCCGCTGCTGGTGCCAGGATCTAATAGAATGCAGAGATGACAAGGGAGAAGTGAGGGCCCCGTGATCTGGGCGGAAGAGTGCGTGAGGCTCCGGAACCTCCCGGCAGAAGCTGCATCCTCGCCGCAGGCTCCTATGGCACCAGAGGCATGCAGTGGACATCTGCTGGCTTTTCCCACCAGCATGTTCCCTCTTCTGCTGCCCAGAGCAACTCCCAAGGATCCCCTAAAGGACCCCAAAGGACCATCCCTCCCCTTTCTCAGTCCAGTGTGTTTCAAGGTAGGCCTGATGCCCCTGCTCCTGGGCCCCCTGTACCCCACATCCAGGAAGAGGTACATGATTGAAGTATGGCCACTGAATTTCTTCTACCACCTCCTGGCCTTTGTGACTCGCTCTGCAGCAGTCATGTGACCCAAGCTGGTCCAATGCATGGGAGAACCATGCAGGAAAGGTGGGGTCTCTCTGTTCAGGCTGCTAAGGTGGCAGGATTTGAGTTCACTGCTGCTGGTGACCATCTCAGCCACCACACAGGGGTAGCCTGAGAATGAACACGACACAGAAGAAAGCAAAGTGGAGGGATGGAAAGACACAGATTTCTGAAAGTAATATCTGAGCTCCTGGACTCAGCCAAGCCTAAAGTCCCTAAATTTAGGGGTTAAGTAGTTTGTGTGGTTTCCTGTCACTCACAATCAACGGCGCCCTAACCTGTTCGCCTCTACACATCAGTAGACAGATACGAGAAAGTGGGGTGTGCTGGAGGAATGAACTCTGGGCAGGATGGAAAATGAGAG
Organism: Pteropus medius; assembly: GCF_902729225.1. Lineage (NCBI taxonomy): Eukaryota > Metazoa > Chordata > Mammalia > Chiroptera > Pteropodidae > Pteropus > Pteropus medius. The sequence goes on from NW_024342471.1 coordinate 23,879,552, forward strand.
CAGGTGAGTGTGTGAGCAGAGGGCGAGGAGGCTGGAGAGTTGTGTGCTTGTGGCGGCTCTGTGTCCCTCGGCATAAATGCCAAAGTCCTCCCATGACCTCCATGGCCCTGCGGGGTCTGGTTCAGCACCTCTTGGGCCTCGTCTGCTCTTCTTCCCTCTTGCACCCTCTGTTCTAGCCACACAGCCTCTACATCCATGTTCTATGCTGTATAACAAATTACTCCATTTAGCAGTTTAAAATAGCATCTATTTGTTAGCTCACAGTTCTGCAGGTTGGAAGTCCAGCACAGTGTGGCTGGGCTCTCTGCTCAGGCTGAAATCAAGGTGTTAGCTGGCTGTGTTCCTATCTGGAGCGAAGGTTCTCTTCTGAGCTCATTCCTGTAATTGGCATTCAATTCCTTGTGGTTATAGGACTACAGTCCCCATTTTCTTGATGATTTTCAGCCAGAGGCAGCTCTCAGCTCTTAGAGACCACCTCATCACATGGCTCCCTCATCTTCAACCAGCAACAACACATCAAATGTTTCTCATGCTTCCAGGCCCTCTGCCTCCTCCTCCTGCCTCTAGCCAGAGAAAACTCTCTGCTCTTAAAGAGTTCACCTGATTAGGTTAGGCACACCGGGCTCATCTCTGCATCTCAAGGTCAACTGATAGGGGACTTTAATTGAAAATGTAGAGTCCCTTCAAGCAGCACCTGGATTCACATTTGGCTGAATAACAAGAAGATGGGGCTCTTGGGGACTGGCTTTAGAATTCTGCCATCCACAACTTCTCTGTCCCTCAAACGTCCCAGTCACGCTCCCCATCAAAGCCTTACACTTGCTGTTCCCTCTTCCAAGAAAGCTCTGGCCACAGGTGGCCCATGGCTCACCTCCTCACTGTATGCAGGGTCTGCATACAAATGCCGTCCTCGAGAAGCCTCCTCTGACCACCCGACAGAAACACCACCCCTGTCGCTGTCGAGCCCCTTAACCCTGCTTTGTTTTTCTCCAGAGCTTATGTGCTATTACAGATTAAACAAAGACAGCTCTGTCTGCCCTGTTGGGCTGTAAGCCCAGAGGACAGGGACTTGACATTATTTGCAGAACCTGGCACAGAGTAGATGCTCAATAAATATTTGTTGAATGAAAGAAGGAACATGTTCCTTAAATTTCTTTAATGGCCTTACATAGTCACCCCGAGGTCTTTCCCATGCTTATCTGCCAGCCCTGGGCTCCACGGGAGGCAGAGTAAGGCTGAGACTGAGAGCTCAGGCATCAGAGCCAGACGGGCTGGGTTCACATCTTGTAGGTCAGCCCTTTTACCTCTCAAGTCTGTTTCTTCATCTGTGACACAGGGAGAACCTATCTCAAAGGGTATCTGTGCATGCTAAATGAAATAGTTCAGGTAAAGTGCCTGGCACCCAAATCAGAATCATAAGGTGATACCGTCTGACACCCTCAGATAAAGCAAAATGAAAAAACACTGACGTTATCAAGGGTTGGCAAGGATGGGTGGGACAGGGACTTCCACTGGGAGTGCGCATCACTGCAATCACTTTAGAGATTCATTTGGAAAAATCTAGTGGAGGTGAAGATGTGCATGTCCTATGTCCTGCCACATCTGCCAATATATAACCCTCATATCAACGGGATCTTTCAACACAGACTCACAGATGCAACTAGCAATACAGCATCAGCTGATTGACTGCCAGACACTGAAGCACTTTACGTAAACAAGTTCATCTTTATCCCCACTTTACAGGTAAGAAATGAAGGCTCAGAGATCTGTAAGTCGTTTGCTCAAGATCACACAGCTGGGACGTGGCAAAGTTCTCACCTGCATCCTGGGTGGTGGATAGGGTAGGAAGGGTGGGGGGAGAGGAAGGAGAAAAAAGGCAAATGACAGGGCAGACTAAACGACAGCATCAACACATCTCCAAGAGCACTCTCTTCTGCAAAATGCGAGACGTAAAGCTACCACGACTCAGAATCTCACTGCCAGGTACAATGCCTAAGAGAAAGAAAAACATGTATCCGCATAAAAACTTGTACGTGAATGTTCCTAGCAACATCATTCATAACAGTGGAAACAACCTAAGTGTCCATCAACTAACGAATGGATAAATAAAATGTGGAATACCCATACGGTGGACTGTTACTTGGCCATAAAAAGGAACGAAGCATGGATACATGCTTCGATGGGGATGAACTTTGAAAACATTATGCCACGTGAAAGAAGTCAGTCACGAAAGGTCACACATCATATGATTCCATTTGTCTGACTTGTCCACAATAGGCAAATCTATAAAAACAGAAAGCACATTATCGATTGTCAGCAGCTGGGGGAAGGAGAGAATGAGAAGTGACTGCTAACAGGTACAGGGTTTTTTTGCGGGGGCGACAAAAGTCTTCTAAAATTAGATTGTAATGATGGTTGCGCAACTGTGACTATATTGAAAACCACTGAATTGTATACTTTAAAAGGGCAAATTTTATGATACGTAAATTAAATCTCAATAAAGCTGTTTTTAAAATGCATTCTGAGGATCTCTGCTTTTCTGAGTGTTTATGAGGAGAGGGCATGAAAAATAAGTTTGGCAAACGTGAGTTAACCAATTCAAATCAGGAAGTAAATGAGTAAGATTTTTGCTGCAGTACTTCTCAGAGCCTTCAATTTACAGAAATTCATGACACTACTAAGAGGAACACGTTCTGATAACAGGTAATGCTTACTGAGTACTCACAACGTGCCAGGCGAACATTAACTCATTTACTTCTCACACTAACACTATGAAGTAGGTACTATTATTATCCTCATTTCACAAATAAAGAAACTGAGGCACTGATAGGCTGAGAATCTTGTCTAAGAAGACACAGCTAGCAAGTGGCAAAGTCAAGATTTGAATTCAACTAGCCTTGCTCTGGGATTCATGGTAGACTGACGATCTTGATGCAGTATACAGCATTTCCAAAACATGTTTGACCGCAAATTACCTTAATAAAAGAATCCCAAAACATTTGTCTTCTCTCCAGCCTCTCACTTGGACAAGTGAAGCTGCTTTCTCCAGTCTCGCCACCTGCATCCTCACTCCTTGTGATCTATTCTCCTTTCTCAATACAGATTTTGCATCACTCCCTTGCTTCAGACTCTCCGATGGCCTCCCTCCATCTTTAGACCAGGCTTTCTCAACCTCAGCATTAGTGACATCTGGGACCAGCTCTTTCTCTACTAGGGGGCTTCCCTGTGCACTGTAGAATTTTTAATAGCCATGGCCTCTACCCACTGGAAGTCAGTAGCACTTCCTGCCCCCAAGTTGTGACAGCCAAAAATGTCCCCAGACATTGGTGAATGTCCCAGAGAGACGAAATCACTCCAGTTGGAATCACTGCCTTAGACTAAAATCTCAATTCCTCACCTTAGCTGACAGACCCCTGATGGTCTGGCCCTTGCTAACTTCCTCTCTGAGTATCTTGCTGGATCCACACCCTCCAGCAACACTGGCCTCTCTGATTTCCAAACTCTCAGAGTACGTCCTCCTCGGGACCTTTCCATGTGCTCCTCCCCCATCCCATGGCTGGCTCGTCCTCATTATTTAGGTTTCTTCTGTCCACCTTCTTTGCTGTTTCCTGGACAGCCACTCCCTCTCCTAATACCCAGACGCATCTTCCCTGGAACACATCGCTGCTGAATTTGCGTCAGGTGTTGGTTTTTGTCTTCACAATGCGAGTTCCGCTCCAGCAGCGTGTGCATCTTGCTGATCGTGCTCTTTGTTGGATCTCTGGTGCTAAGAGTGCTGGGCCCCAGGAAGGTGCCTGTCTCCACGGGCTGGATGAATCACTGATTTGTCACCGTGTAAATCGGGAAGCCCTTCTGCTGCCTGTGCACAGTAAAGGCGGGGACATGGAGGGGAAAACACCTTAGGAGTTTTCATCACCTTGGCTTTGGGCACCAAACGTGCCTTCTGGTCTTTTGTAAAAGGTCTCTTTCTATCAAAACTAATTGCCAAGAAGTCTTTAAAATGGAAAACAAACAATAAAAGAAGAAACAGCAACAGCAGAGGCGGAGGACAGGAATGACTTTCAATATTTTCAAGGACTCCTTAAATTAAAGCAAGTCTCTGTGTAGTGTTGACTGATTTTTCAAGTACAGTAGAGACCAGACAGCGGAGCAGGACTGGAAAACGGCTGTAGCGGTGTGTCTCTAGGTCATGGCGTCGGCGATTCCAACAAAGGGCGCTGGGTGGAGGGGGCAACTAGCAGCCCAGCTGGGGTGTGAGGAAGAAGGAAATAAAAAGCAGAGAGGATGAGTCAGGCTGGGCTGTGGCAAGATGCCACCCTGCATGCTAGCAAGCAGAGAGGGAACCAGGCTGAGGACCCTTCTCTGAAAACCCACAGGACAGCATGATGCAGTGGAGAGGGAGAGGGCTCTCCCCAGATCCTCTCCTCCGGGCTGGTCTTCGGTGTGGGGATTCTGCTGGGCACGACTGAGCCTCCTGCCTTGGCTTCTTCTGTTAACAAGAGGCTCAGGCTTGCCTGGAACTTCTTGACCTAGAGGCCCAGCCATAGAGGTCCTGAAAGGTTCTACTGAGGATCCTAAATATTTCAAACCACCTATAAAATACTTTCACTAAAGGAAAAAAATCACACCAGAAAGAGTCAACCCCTTAAATCTGAACACCAATTTACAGGAACTACCGAGGAAGGAAAAACACATTACACGACACCACAGGGATGCAAAATACGCTTAACTGCACAAAACTCTCTGGGACAAATGGCTCAGTGTCTTCAACAAATAAACTGCAGGGAAAGAAAAGAGGGGGACCTATAGAATTAAGGAGACTTAAGAGACTTATCAACCAACAGCCATGAATGGATAGACCTTATCTGCACTTTGACAAGAAAAATCTATAACGAGAACAACCGATAAAAACAATTCATTAAATAATTGGGGACATTTAGTATGGACGTTCCTCAAAAAACTAAGAATTAAATGACCATATGATCTACCAATCCTTCTTCTGGGTATTTACCCAAAAAACCTGAAGACATTTATCCACGTAGATCTATGCACCCCGATGTTCACAGCAGCTTTAGCCACGGTGGCCAGGACACAGAAGAAACTCAAGTGTCCTACAACAGAAGACTGGATAAAGAAGCTGTGGTACATATACACAATGGAATATTACTCAGCCATAGGAAAAGTTGAAATACTACCATTTGTGACAACATGAATGGATCTCAAGATAATCATGCTGAGCAAAATAAGTCAGAAAATGTTGAAAATCACATGTTATCATTCATACGTGGGATATAAACTGAAAGCAACAAACATAACAGACTCATGGACACGCAAAGTGTCCATGCCAAGTGGTTACCAGAGGGAAGAGGGGGAGGGGGAAGGTAGATAGGGATAAAAGGGGTCAAATATTTGGTAACAGAAGGAAATCTAACTTTGGATGGTAGACACACAATGCAATATATATACAATTTGCTGTTGACTGATACACTTGAAACTTATTTGATTTTGTTAATCAATGTCGCCTGATAATTTTTAATGAAAAAATAATTGGGGACATTTCAACAGCGAGGGAATATTTGGTGATATTAAAAGATGATTGTGAATAAAAGTTTTGGTATGACAATAAGATGATGGTTATTTCTGAGTCTTTTTTTTTTTTTCAGAGATACATGTCCAAATACTTATGGATGAAATAATATGACGCCTAGGATTTGGTTCCAAACGATCTGAAGGGAGGCTGGGAAAGTGATGGTTATAGATGAAAAAGTCTGGCTATGAGATGACAGTTGTGGAAGCTGGCGCTGAGTCCATGGTAACACATTACGGCACTTTTTCTCATGCCTTCATCAATAATATGACCCACAGGCTTACGAATATTTTGGTGATCTTATTAAAATTCAATTTAACTTTCTTTTATTTGCTTTATATCAAACATTCAGCTATATAATCACTGGCTATGAAAAATGGGCAAATTAATTCATCAAGACTAAATTACCCTGACTTTGAGGCAATATCATATGACTCAGAGCAGAGAAACTTTTCCTGTCTGTGTTTTGTCATTTGTATCTCTATGACACTCAGCAATTTTATTTATACTTCTCAGAGCCTCAACTTTCTCCCCCGTAAAATGGGAGGAAGTAAACGAGATTTCATGTGTGGAGTGCTTGGCCCAGTATCTGACCGTCAGCAAACTGCAGTTACTATTATGACCAGTGGCAGCAATACCAGAAGAATGTAGAAGAGGGTATTATTCGTATAAAAAATTATGCTTCTTCAGGTATGTGTAGAAAAATTCCGGAATATTACAAATAGGTAACAGATAATCCCCCAGGAGTCATTCATTTATTCAACAAACACTACTGAGTGCCTTCCGTGTGCCAGGCACAACAGACCTACAGAGTGCAGGATGAGTCAGCCCCTCCTCTCCTGGGGCAGACAGGGTAGAGGAATTTAGGCATGCTGAGACAGGGGGAAACCAGGGATCAAAACTTCCTTAGGGGTGGTCCAGGGAGATGTCCAGATTGAGATCTGAAGGATACAGGAGAGTGAGCCAGGCTGGATGTAGGGGCGGGAGGGCAGTGAGCAGGGAGAGAAAAAGGAGAGCGCATTCCAAGCTGCTAAGAGAAGGCCCTTGGGGCAAGAGGGAGTAATTCCAGGGTCCTATGAATTGCAGAGTCCAGAGGAGACAGATCAAGGTGGGGACAGTGAGAGGCTGCAGAGGGGAGCGTTTCTTGCACTTTTACTCCACACCTTCTCAATTGTACCAATATTTCATGAAAAGCATGTATCATTCTTATAATTTTTAAAAAGCTAAAAAAAAAAACCCACCAAATAAAAACACCTCATAAAGTTCCAAGAAGAAAAGAAATTATTATGGCAATTTCTTTTTCTCTCAAGCATCCTATATCATGTTAAAATTACTTACATTTGCTAAAGAAACCATCTCATTGAAATGTAACAAGCATTTGATCCTCTCCTACCTGGTTTGGGGAAGGGCCTCTCCATCCTTCCCTACGTCCTTTCCTTTTTTTTTGGTGAGTTAGGCCTGGATATAGTAATTGTGCCTAATATTTAAATTGCATCATTTTTAAGATGCAATTTCCAGCCCACATGGAGGCTCTAGCCCTCAGACAAGTTTCAGCACATCAAGGTGAGTTTGGAGGAAAGTGGGACTTGAGGAAAAGCTTTTCATTTCCCAACTGAATGCAGCTTGAGCACCATCCCTGTGCTGAGCATGGCTGGCCCACAGAAAGAAAAAACTCAGTATCGTATGGGGACTGCCCTGCTAAGTGGCATCTGCCAGTTTCATCTGCCATCTGTTGCTGGGACAGGATACGTTTTTCTGGTTTCTTGGGGCTGTGGTTGACTTGGATGCTGAAGTGAAGCACACAGCTTGCGTGCAAGTTACCTGAGTGGGGCTGGATACCTGGCGGCAGAGCTGCAGCTGCCTGGGAGATGTGCTGACGCCTCCTACTTTGGTCTGCCTCAGTGGGAACCCCGACGAGGCCCTTTCAAGTCAGTACCTTGTGGTTTCTCCCTGCAGGATGCCAGGTTTATGATGCGTTCGTTCCCTACACTGTTGTGATCCCCTCCCTGCGCCCCCGCCCAGCTGAGGTCCTTTCATTTCATGTTAGATCTAGTGAGGCCGCTGGCTCCTGGCTGAGTGTAGCACCACATGATACAGAAGGGTCTGTCCTCACGAGAGACAGACAAATGGTCAGATGGTTCTAGTTCCAGGAGAGAGGCACCTCCCAGCATACAAGCCTCGTGGGTGTCATTGACTTGGCCTTTCCCTTCAAAGACCTTTATTTGTTTGCTCTTCATTGAGAATAAAGGAGAGCCCACCAGCTGCAACACCCTCATCTAAAAGATGAGAAAACTGAGGCCAAAACTGAGGATAATTCCATGACCAAAGCAGCCCCCACAAAATTATGACACGTTCCCAGCCAGACCATCAGCGGTGCATCATACCCTACTCAAGAGCTCAAATTTGGAGTTGAGATTTACCTTTCAGCTCCATCACTTACCATAGTACAATTTTGCACGAACTGCTCAACCTCTCCAAGCCTCAGTTTCTTCATCTGTGAAATGGGGATAAACATTTTTTACCACTTAAGAGTTATTGATTTAAATCCACTTCTCACCCTGCCAACTTTATTATTCAAGTGTTTACCTATTTAGTCTAGTCCTCCCTACCTCTCAGACAGGCAAGGACTCTGCCTACCTTGTTCGTAGCTGCGTCCTCGGTAACTAACTCTTCCTAGCAAAGGGTAGGTGAGGGGAAGTATTTGTGATAATAGTAATAAAGGCCCTCAGCACACTGCTTGGCACAGATGGCCATCGTGAGGAACAGAGGAAGCCCATGATTATTTATGATGGGAAAGCAGTTTTGGTTTCAAAGCGATCAAATAGCCAGGAATGGAGGGAACAAAACAGCTCTTTACAGCAGGCCTGCTTTTCTGGGTCAAAGTCCCCAGGCCCCCATACGCCCTCACAAGCCCTGGAGCCAACTTGGATCAGGCCCTCACAAGCCCTGGAGCCAACTTGCTCCAGGGTCTCTCCCCACTGTCCTCTCTCAAGGACATCACCCCCCAGAGACACGACTCCTCCCCTGGGGCTTCCAAATCCCTATCTTCTGCCCTAAAAGGCTCAGAGGGAGCAGGAAAACAAGTACAGCTCACCACACTCACAAAGGGAGGATGTGGTGCCCTGGCAGCGTTGCTAGATAAAATACTGGATGTCAGTCAAATTCAAATTTCAGAACGACAACAAAATACATTTTTAGTGAAAATATGTCCCGGAGATTGCATGGGATCTAGTTATATGACCAGGAAAAAAAAAGAAAAGAAAAGTAAAGAAAGAAAAAAGAAAAATTCTGTGTTTATCTGAAATTCAAATTTTCCTGAGTGTCCTCTATTTTACTTTGCTAGATCTGGCGGCCCCACAAAGTGATCCAGCTGGGATGTTCACCCAGGCCTGCCTGAACTTGTGGACCTCACTTTCTCCGCTGCTGCAAATTCGCCCTGATCACATCAGGAGCCTCCTGGGGTGGTTACCGGACTTGAAAGACAGAGGCTGAGAGAAACGCGCTTTGTAAGCCCTCAACCACAGCATACATGCTACTACGGGTGGGAACTGCGTTTGCTTCGATCGAGGCTCAACCCAGTGCCGAGAACTGTTACCTGGCGCTCAGTTGGATCGCCATAACTATTTGTTTGGATGAAAAATCTCATCTACTACTTTCCCTAAATACAAAAAAAAAAAAAAAAAAAACCCGCGGAACAACAACAACAACAAAAAAAAAACGAAACCATTTCAAGGACATCTAAGTCCAGCATCTCAAGCATACCCTGCCGTCCCTGTCACTTGCCAGACTGCGCCTCGGAAGAGGTACAACACTTCGTCCCTCGGGTGAGTAGACGGCGGACGGAGCCCTGCGCGCATGCGCACTCCTCCCAATGGGCGGTGCTATGCGCATGCGGCTGTGCACGCTGGCGCCGCGGTGAGGTGTGCGCGTGCGCAAGTGGGTCCCGCGGCCAGAAAGCGCGGGAAAAGTGCGCGGCCTGGTCCGTGAGCGCGCACCCGGCGGGCGCAGCGCAGAGCCTTTCAGAGCCAAGTTGCGTTCTTTCCCTCAGAGCTTTTCAACGGCGTCTGCATTCATGGCCTTTGCGCCCATGGGGCCTGAGGCCTCGTTTTTCGAGGTGTTGGACCAGCACAGGGCTTCCCTGCTGGCCACCCTGAGGAGAGGCGGTGGGGAGCCGGCAGGCAGGGGGACATGCCCCACCTCCAGGTATAGGGCTCCCCGGGCGCACTTGCCCGGGAGGTGGAAAGCTGGAACCCCTCCCGCTGCTTCCCAGGTGCCAAGGCCACAGGCCGGCCAGCCCTGAGCTCGAGAAAGCGCCTTCCTTAGCGCGCCTTACCTTTTCTGCTTTCAGCCCTTCTTTTGAACTCAAAAAAGCCCCGTGACAGCCACAGGGGCCTTCTAGAATGTTCCAGGAGCATTCCCACAGCTGGGCTCGCAGATTTCCTGGGATCTCACGGGTCAGGGAGTTTCGGGCACAGTTTGGCTTTGTGCTTGTTAAAAAAAAAAAAAAAAATTATATATATAACTTTTTTTTCAATTTTAACTTAAGTTTTCAGGATTTGTTGGTGGGGGTAGAGAAAGTGAGGAAAATGAATGCTGTGAGTTCTCCCTCAATAAGTGATTTGGTTTTGTTTTTTTAATCAAAATGAACGAGGAAGTCAACACATTTCAGGTGGTTTATAATGAGACGACGGTTTTCTTGGACATGACGACAACGTACATATTTTAAGTGATTTCTTTAACGTGGATTAAAGCAGTTGGCTGGTTAGTTCAGAGTGTGGTGCTGATAAAATCAGTCACAGCGTTTCTCAAGCTACCCAGCTTACAATTAACTACAGAAAATGCGGGTTTATGCTATTACCAGCTTTAACTTCAAATGCTCCGTTGTTCTGCTTCCTTGATCCGCTTTTCTGGTTTACTAGAAGTTTTTCAGCCTAAACAAATGACTGTCTTTTCTTTTTAAGCCTCAACTATCAAAAAACAAAACAAAACAAAAACCTGAAAACCCACCAGCAAACACATTTTTACATAAGGCTTTAGTATGAGGGAGAATTTGTGAGGGGAAGGGAAAGGAGAGTAGAAATCTCTTGTTTACATTTCAGATGTAAATTAATCTGATTGTATCTTAAAGTTGGTCACAGTATTGTCCTACAACTTTTTTTTCCAAACCAAAAAAAAAAAGATATTTGAGTCAGTTTTTACATCTTGATTTTAGAAAATATTGAATATTTTAAAATTTATTTTCTGATACATGCATTTCTAATGAAAGCAAGTTTCTGTGGAAATTAGAACAATCTCCATTTGCCCATTTTCTACATTTGATTTCCCTTCCTAGGCAATATGCTGATGATATTTATAACTGAACAACATTTTTTGAAGCTGATGGCTTGTGAAATTAAAAGTCAGCTGACAGAAAACTGGGCTAAGTCTTAATAGTTTGCTGTAAAGTGAAGTAGTAGTTGCCAAATCCTTTCATGGTAGTGATTAAACTTTTTTCTTTTTATATCACTAAAATTCAAAAGGGCTGATTTAAGGCATGAGATCAATTAGGGTAATGTGCTACAAGAAGTTTCTTTTGAAATATTTTTGCATTGCATTTTGGGGAAAGAAGTTAAATTCAAAGCCAATATTACATCATTCTTAATCAAAACATTTATCAGTAGTATTTTGAGCCAATGTGTTTATATTCGAGTAGCTTAATACAAAAAGCAGATTGAAATATATTTATAAATCATATTGTCTAGTCATTAATCTAAAAGGGAGATATTACTTCAATGAATAATTGTTCGAAAAGTCGAATTGCAAGCAAATGAAATTTCTCTGTAAATAACCACTATAAGTACAGCTTTGTTGTTTTAATGTAGTTCCTATGTCAAAATTTAGTGGGAGATATCATTATTGAGATGGATTACCTAGTCTTAAAAAACAACCAAGGAAACAAAATTTACTTCAGTATTGATCTGGGGAAATGTTACATATTATAAAGGCCTAATTTGGAATTAAGATTGAATCATAGTGTGTTTATTGTTTCAGTTCTGAGGTTCTTTCATCTATAGAAAATATTATCCAAGACATAATAACAAGCTTGGCAAGAAACGAAGCACCTGCATTCACAATAGACAACAGATCAAGCTGGGAAAATATAAAGTGGGCATTTTGGATTTTTTATTTTTAAATGCAGTATCTATGTCATTATTTGAATTTATTCAAGTTAAGAGTTCTAGTCAGATTTCATTCTTTGTGTTGCCTTTACTCTACCCAAAAGGATTTAAGGACGTTTACAAAATACATACCACACTAGCAGGTTATATAAACTAGAAGTAGGTGTGAAAGATAAGGCAAAGAGAAAACAATACTAAGAACAAAATACGGAGCACCAAAAGAGGTCAGAATTCAAAATGCATATGATAAAATCTTGCAGCCCTGCTGAAAGTAGGCTCCAAACTTAGATCTAAGCTTTCTAGCACTCAAAGGAGGAAATTCTCATCTATACCGGGAAAGCAAACCACTTGCTCAGGGGACCTACAGCCAATCCTGATACTGAGACCAAAATAAATGTATCCTGAACATTTCAAAGGCTCTTTCTCCTAACAGATCTTTCTCTGCTAAGTCGCGTGCACAAGAGGGTAAAGTCAGCAAACGGCTTTATCAAAATCCTGGTTCCTAGTTACACTGTGTTTTTCTGAGCTCCTCGGCCTGTAGAATCTTTCCACTAAATTATGAAAAACACCACAAGAATAGTTCTCAGAGTTACAGAAAAAAAGAATAAAAGTAATTTTGAAGCTCCTTAGTCTCTCAGTATTCTTTTATGATCAATATAATTAATATAAAATGTAAACTTTTTAATCATAATTTGCTTCATATTTTGCAAAATGTATTAATTGCATTAAGCCTTTGAAGCAGCTGAAAACTGGTCTATTCTACCACCGTTAGGTCAGGCTTGGTAGTTCAATTTAACAATCTAATAAATTATTTCACTTAATGTAATGAGGTAAATCAGAGATAAAATATTTCAAAACTTTTTAAATTGAATTGTAATTATTAAATGAGTAAATTATTCAAATTAGCAAAATGCTAATATTTGAAAATAGTTCACATACACTAAGTGTCTTCGCAGGTAAGAAATACACAGATATAAACACACATCATGATCAAAGGTCTATAATTCATTTATTTTAAACTCTTTTAGTGTCTCTATAAGTCACAAAACTAATTACCTAATTATCATCTGGAATTATCTAAGCTTATAACTGAGGTGATCCTAAAGCTTTAGTGCTTACATTGAAAAGAAATGTGAATTTAAATGACATGCAGAAGAGGGCACCAAGGCTATATTGTTTAGTGTTCACAAATTAATTATTTTTAATTTAATTCCCTTGCTTTAAATAAAATGACAGGTTTGAAGATTCTGTTGGTCTTCAGATGGTATCTCATTGTACCATGAGAAAAATCAAAAGTGATTCACCAAAATCAGTTAAAAATTTTGGTAAGTTAATTTTTCTTAGCTTTTAGTAATAAATGTCTTTGGTTATCCTCTGGGTTTTAGTTACTGCTAGTTAAATAATTTTACTTGTTTTTTAATAGACCACTCTTGTACTTGAAGTAAATTTATAGAATTTTGCATTAATAACCATGGATGGAAGTAAATTGTAATTCCAAAATAAATTTTCAAGGTACATGATTCAATGGAAAAGTATTCTCTTAGGTTTGCTGTTCACTGAGCAATTAATTTTTTTTTTCTCATTCTTCAGGCAATTATACTCTGTACTTAACACTTCTAGTTTGGAAAGATAATTTTTTAATGTTATGGAAAGTAACTGGGGACAGTTAAAATCCTCGATAACAGTATGTTTTGAAATGAGTAACTTGTTTATTGCATCTTATTTTCCAGCTCTAATTCTTAAAGTATTGTCCGTGATTTATAAATTAGTACAGAGCAACACTTATGCAACCAAAAGGTAAATACATTGTCCTGGTAAATTACTCTTTAAAATGCAGTGTGAGATTCAGTTAAGTGAACTTTCATTACAGATTTTGAAAAGTTACGTAGGACTAGACTATGGGTAACAGGTTACTTTTACCTATTACGTGTGTTTATATGTGTGTTTCATCCAGTTAAATCTTTCTTCAAATAATACTCCAATACTTGTCATATTCAAAGAGAACATGGTTAATTAAAAATATATATTTTTTAATTTTCTTAGAGACATATATTACACTGACAACCAACTCTTCGGTAATCAGGCTGTTGTGGACAACATTGTCGATAACATTTCTTGTATGCTGAAAGTGCCGCGGAGATGTCTACACGTAGTAAGTAGCATTTAATGCAAAACATTTTAAAGACAACGTGTGTGTATAAAAATTGTAATAGAAGAATAAATGTGATCTGTGCCTTCTTTTGATGTTTTTCGATACTATGTTTTTCTCGCTATAGATTTAAGTAATCTATTCTCGATCTAGTCGCTTGGACGAATGAACCAAAGTAGATGAATAACCAAATATTTTTCATTCTTAAATACTCTTACATGTTTTATCCTTCATTTCTTAAGTTCCAGTCTAAACTAAAATAGGTATATTTTAGCAGGTGACTATGAGGAGTGACTTCGCAGCATAAAATATATTCGTGAAAAAGGTTTCAAATATGTCTATTGTTTTTCAGTTATCTACATCGAAAGGTTTAATTGCCGGCAATTTAAGGTATATCGAAGAAGATGGCACTAAAGTGAATTGTAGCTGTACAACAGTAAGCATCATTAATACGTTCACATACTGTAACTCCCTTTTGGATCCTTTGTTTTTGAAATGTATTTTATTTCCGGCTTTGTGATGTAGTTAGAAGCTTCAGATTTTACAATAAAATCGAAGGATGAATAGGTATATGCTTTGCACGGCTGTGCATTACATAGTCTCAAAATATGCCATTTGTCAAATGTCATTGGAATAAACGTACACATTTCTTTTAAAAAATGCACTGTCGTTTTCAGATGGAGTGTGTCTGGACCATTTTAGCGTGGTTACTTATGTAATCTTCATAAAATATTCTGGTTCTGAAACTAGTATGTTTAAAGCTAAACTATTTGCTCAGCCTTGGTGCGTGGAAGGCCCGCAGCACTAAACCAGCACAGCAGCTTGGAGAGTGCCAGCCAACCGGCTTGCAAGGCCGAGGAGGTCCTGCATGAGGGGTCTTTCCTTCGGTCACATATCCACATATCCACAAAGCTTCCCAGAAATTCTCACCTGAAGGGAAGTAGTTTGGGTATGTCTGTTTTCTTGCTGAAAAATAAATCTGTTTCCTGCTGTTTTCTCTCTGAGACGTAAACTTCTGATGACAGGTATATTTTTTAATGAAAATATAGGATTTTTTTGATACATTTTCAAAATGTGGTTATACTTTCTTTTTATTTAAAATAAAAACTGTCTTGTTCTGTTAATTAGGCTGTTGCTGTGCCATCTAATATTCAAGGAATTTGGAGTATCCTTTGAATGGGAAAACTATTTAAACTTCTAGAATGTTCGTTCATTCATTACTTTGATAAATCAAGCCTTCTAATATATAACCAACAAGCTAGAACCTATAGTGGTCAAGATGAACACACCATGGTCCTTGTGTTGGATTCTTTTAGGAGCTCACCATCCGGTAGGAGAGACAGATATCTACACATATGAATAGATATCTGTTACATATTTGGAAGTAAAAATGAAAGTACTATATCTATAGCTGCTTTTCAATTGATCTGTATGGCACCATTTTTCGTTGGTGGTTAAATTGAAATATTCTTGCCTTAAATTTGTCAGCCTTAACTTCGCAGATTTAATTACAGATGCGAAATTTCTATTAATCGTAGAAAAAGATGCAACGTTTCAACGACTGCTAGATGACAACTTTTGCAACAAAACGTCTCCGTGCATCATGGTTACGGTATGTCATCTGCCTTTACAATTCTGAGACTAACGTACTTTGGTGATTGGTAAGAGGATTTATAACATCGTCTGTACTGCTCAGAAAATGCTCCGTTATCAGTACGATGCATCCTTTGGGGGTGTAGAACAAGAATGTCCAAGGTGTTTATTTAAACATCCTCAAGTCTGACTAAACTCTGGAGGATGGTCCCAATTCTTAAATATCGGTGATTTTCTAATACCATAGTGAGTTTACACCATCTCCCAGTGCCACCGTCACACCATTCCCACAAGGGCTACTTGTACAACATGGTAACAGCAGGGCTTTGGGAAGGGTTGAATGGGCAAGACCTGCTCCTTATTTTCCTCTCACAGGTTTGAGTATTAGATAATTTCATTAATCCAGTCAAAAGGAACCTGCCTTTTTTTCTTTTTAACATAAATGTTCAAAGAATAGCAAAGAACATAGCAGAAAATGTTGAGATAACACAGAGAACTGCAGGCACCAGTTAGCAAAGCGTAGTAAGCTTCCCGCCACAGTGTCATATGGGAGGAGTTCATAAAACCAGAGTGATGGATGACATCTGCTGGAGTAAGAAAGAAGGAAGTGAGAAAAAGGAAGCTTGGGGTGCGGGTAGGTGGAATGATGGCGGAATAACAGGATGGATCAGGTTCCCCTCTCCTGTCCCAGCTTTATTCGACTTTTATAGATCTTTATAATAACCTAAGTTTTAGAGAAAAAAAAACAAACTTATCTACTTAAAATTTGTCTAGGATATTAGATTAACAGTAAGTATGATGTTCGTGAGGTGTATTTGTAGAAGCAGTAAGGAGAGCTGCTCTGGAGAGGAAGCAGGATGCTGGCCACTGCACAGAGTCCCGGAAGGGCTGACCACTGCCAAGGAAATATGCTGACTTAATGTAGAGATGTCAGGCACTAAAAAGAGTTTTCGGATTGGCAAGAAAGAAAATGACAAAGATTAGTGTGGCAGTGTCATCAGTTCAGTGGAGAGAGAGAGAACTGGGGTCAGGGAGCCTGTCGCGAGGCTATCAGTGTCAGGATGAAAGAGGAGTCATTCAAGAGAAAGGACCGAAATGAAGGATATTGCCCAGGCCAGTTCAAAAAGACTAAGTGACCACGGGATATGAGGAATGAATCAAAATGACCCTGATGTGTGTGTGGAACCTTACCACGTTATCTCCATTGATAGCGCAAGACAAGTAGCGGGAAGGCCCAGTCCTTCGTGGAAGAAAGATTTTGAGTGTAGTTTTAGAAGTATGAATTTGAGATGATAGCAGGACATCCTAGTAGCGTCTGCCTAGTTTGAAGTGAAGGGACACGGTCGAGATGGAAAATGCATACTGAGATCTCATAATGAATAGGGCTTGTATTTGAACTCCTGAAGTGATCTCTCTGTGGGGCGTGTTCTGTGGCTCACCGTTTGGCCCATCCTCTTCCCCTTTTACACCTCCTTGGGGAGAGCGCATGCTTGTTGGGCTGACTGGAGGAAGCCAATGCATTGCAGACAGACACCTGCAGTGGCCTGGGTCTCTGTTCAATCCTTGGTGATCGAATCCCGACTGGTACCACTGCTTTGGAGAAGTGTATATAGCTCGGCTTTCTGTCACTTCTGGTTGGAAGAGATGATGTACTTAGTAGATGAACATATATTTAAAGAGGAGGAAATCACACGTAATCCCTTTTTTCTACCTTGTCTTCTTTCTTGTATGCTGCCTCCTAGTCCTTGCCTGTCTGTGCATTGGTGCTGTCGTGGTGTCCATTGACAATCACTGCTATTACTCCCAGGAAACACCAACAAGAAGTTAACTGGTAGTAGTTGCCTCTGAAGAAGGGAGCTGAGCATGGAGAGTCAGGCTAGGGAGGGGCCATTTTTCACTGGATGTCCTTCGGTACTGTTTGACCCCTCCACCACATACACCTGGAAAAAAATACACCAAAGGAAAAAATTAAAATGCAGTACCATTCACTGATCCTGGTGTGCCAGAAACTCTACTAAGCATTTTACATAATTAGAGTTTTCATTTATTGCTGTTTGTCATATAACTTGTAAAATCTCTCAACAACCTTATGAGGCAGGTAATATCATCACCCCATTTTAATAATAGGGTACTGAGACACAGGAAGGCATTTTACCACATCAGTTTCCCCTCCCCCATCCTGGCTTTCTTCTACTTTTTAAAAACTAGGTTTTTGAAGGGAAAAGCTCATCTACTTAAAATTCTTCTGGCTTACTAGGACTCAGATTCAGACAGTTCAGCTCCTCATTGCTAAAGCGCCATAACTGTGTGGCAGGCGTATTTGCCCCAATTTTATAAATAAAACCACAGCTTAACAAGACCAAGAAACTGGCTCAATATCACCCACTAATGATTCGTAAAGAGGGAATTCAGGCTCAGAGCTGTTCGATGGAAAGCCCGTTCTTAATCTCTGCCTGCTTCTTGCTCTGTTTCACGCTGCATTCGGTTTTCTGCTTTCGTCTCTCAACACTATCATAATGCTCATTAGAGTACTTTCTACATGATTTTTGTTTTAATGACATCATGAGATTTTTTCCCCACCACTTAGGCTTATTAAATCCCAAATTTAAACCAGGTATTCTTCTAAGCGCTTTATGATTACTTACTAATTTAATTCCTATACTAACCTCATAAGGTGTTCCAGAGCCCTAAACCACAGGGAGGTTTGGGGACTCATCCAGGTATGTGCTGCTGAAAAGTGGCAGAGCCAAGATGGCAGCCCAGGCTATCAGGCCCCTCCCCTGGCACATGTCACCAATGTGCTATGCTGCCTCCCCATGTCCCTGTCGTTAGATTATTTTGGCTCTTTATAGTATTTTTGTAATTTTCAATAACACTGTGGTGAACATCTTTAAGTATGTAGGATTTTTATCATTCTTGTTTCTGTTGAATTAATGCCTAGGATAGGAATAATTGAGTCAAAGGTATGAATATATATGGGCTTTTTCACCCTGTTGTACAGATTGTTCATTTCTTCACAGTCAACACCAGTCTTCCATCACCTGAAATTTAAGGTGAGGGAATCTAACTTTTAAATTATTAATAAGGTGAGGATATAGTTTTATCGATTTCATTCTACTGGAATTAAAATGCATAATTTTAATCTTGCTTTTAGGGGAAGGGAGTGCCTGATCTGAACACAAGACTTTTAGTCAGGAAGCTGTGGGATACGTTTCATATTCCCATTTTCACTCTTGTAGATGCTGATCCACATGGTAATTTATCGCTGGACTATTTGAAACAAATATAGTTGCACCATTTGTTGCTGTGTTCTGCTCTTAGAACATTTCCCTCAATATTTTAAAAGAATATAATTAGTAGATTAAAATTAATGACTGTAATCATTTGAGGTAATTTATCGCTATTTTAGACATATTTAACTGAACCATAAGTTCTTAGTAATGTCCACAAAAATAAAATTTGCTGATGTTAGATATAATTTAAGAGTGCAAATTGTCTAACCTGTAATATATGAGAAGTCTAATTTTAAAGTTAACCTTCTTTTAACAGGCATAGAAATAATGTGCATTTATAAGTATGGATCTATGGTAAGTATAGACAAGTATTTTTCCTTTTTCCACTATTGAGATATTCTATATTTATTGGTGTTATTTCTGCATTTACTTATTGGTCCCTGGTAAGCAAAGGGCTCCCAAAATGTACCAGTGAGGCTACTGTTCTAGTCTAGAGCCAGTCTGTTTCCATGGCTGCGATTCCAGCTTCCAGCACACCCAGTGCAACCACAGATGACAGAGCGGGATTAGCTGTGGACAAGAGACATTATTATCCTCCCCTCCCAGACTGTTGAAGTAACCTTGGTCTTCAGGGTGACAACATTGTCTGATCACCAATTATACTCGGAAAAGTATATGTAGCCTTGAATTATGACACTGCCAATTCCCTTTTCTCCCACCATAAGGAGAAATGAAAACACCACCCCATTTGCCACTAGAGTCTGCAGCTACCATACATCAGTGTTTCTCAAAGTGTGTTCCTGGACCAGCAGCATCAGCATCATGTGGGAACTTGTTAGAAATGCAAATCTCAGGCCCTCTCCAGATCTATTAAATCCGAATCTCTAGGGGTGACTCCTCCAAGTGATTCTGATGGGTGTAAAGTCTGGGAGCCACTGGCACACACCTCGAGTGTCCCAGACATATATATTTATAGCAGATGGAAAGGATGATGGGGCAAGGCGTTAAGATACAGAATCACAAGAATACAATAATAAATGCAGGCCAGAGAGGTTTATTTGTAGTTTTACTTTATAGAAAATCAACCCAGAAATAGTACAAAGTAGTGTTAGAAATCCTCACTGAAAGTCTAGCTTAGGGACGCTCTGGGTGATTTCCCGGAGCTTCTGTGGGCTCTAGGGGCGTGAATTCTTTAGTACTTGTACTTCTTAATGAGTAAAAAAATTTGGCTGCAGAAACAAGTGTGCCTTCCCTAATATACTTTTGTTCTTTATTTTAGTCTATGTCTTTTGAAGCCCATAATCTCACAGTTCCAGCTATTAGGTGGCTTGGTCTCCTCCCTTCTGATATTAAAAGGTTAGATGGTTTAGTAGAACTAGAATATTTAAAATAATGATTTATTGTAACATGTCACAATAAGCCTCAAAAGTCAGTATAAGAGAAAGCTCTTAACATTTTTATTTACATCGTTCATTATGGCTCAGGATTATATAGTTATGTATTAAATTTGTCAATGTTTCTATTTCAACTGCTAAAATACTTTACAAATGAATTTGGTTAATTGAACTTTCAGCTAGCTGGAAAACATTTTTGTTTTACCTTTATAGTTAAAATATTTTGTAATTTTTATACTTAGAAAGTATAAGACATTGAATCTAGTTAAATGGTAATCATTGACAACATCATTTAACATATGAATCAATTTTATCATAAATTAAAATTTTTAATTTTATTAAAAAATCTCACTTTAAGATTATGTAAAGTTTGGGAACCTAAAGTTTGGCAAATTTATTGTATATGTTTATTATAGAAAAAATATTAAGTAACAAGATAAATATAATTTATAGTTGAACAGCTTTACCCTTGTATATTATTTTCTGTGCAGAGTTATAACTTTTTCATAAAAATGGAATCATATTCTAATATGATTTTGTAATCTCCCTTTCTCATACAACACAGTGAGATTGCTTTTTTCATATCACTAAATACATTTCTCTTCCATGGCCTCATTTTAAGGTCTTATATTACTAAATTCAAATTCTGGATATACCAGAGTTCATTCAACCAGTCCCCCAAAGCCAGGCAGGTGGGTGGTTCCACGTCTCTGTCCCCGAAAGCAGAGCTTCCACAGACCTTCTTGTAAGTGAATCTTTGCCTGCAGCTTTAATTAATCCCACAGGCTGAATTCCCAGGATAGCTGGGTCAAAGGGTATGCACATTTTTAAGGCTTTGACTGCCCTCTGCATAGGTTAATCATTTTGCTTTCCCTGGAGAGTAAGAGCCCACTTGTCTCTCAGCATAGGGCAGCATCGCTTTTATTCATCTTGCTAATATGATATTTAAAAGTACCTTATTATTGTTTTAATTGGCCAGTGAGAAATAACTTAAACACGTTTATTAGATTTCCTTAGCAGTGAGCAAACTTTGGGAACAGGTGCTCGTTTCCTACATATGGAACATGAACAGCTTTGGGGGGATTGCCGTTCCTTACAAAATGAGCATAAGATAAAACTTTCAGTTTTTGATTTTTGAATATTTACACTCTAGTGAATCAAAGTCTTGTTCAGTTTAGTATTATGTCAAAATCTCTTGAGGCTGATCTGTTTGTATGAATATCATTTCTAACAAACTCAGGACAAATGATCTGATCATTATTAAGGCAGAGGGCTTGGAGAAACTTGATCTGCAACTCAAATTCCATTAGTGCCCTCAAAAGCCACTCCAAATGTGCAATCAAAAAAACAACAACAAAAAAAAAAGAAAAAGATAAACAGCGTGGTAGCTACACAAACAGCTCGAAGAGAAATCCTCTAGGCCTCCCTGTCAATCAAATTGTCACCTTATCCTGGAGCAGCCACTGGCAAGTGGTCATAATTATGGGGACATTGGAAAAGACTTTGTGAAATGAGAACTCACCTGGGAAATCCTGGATTTGTGATTTCAAAAATTAGGCCACACCATACATCCTAGACCTCTCATGTTCTGCTTTTTTAAAATTTAAAACTAGATAAATATGTGTATATGTGTGTGCATACATGTGCGTGTAAGTGAGAAGCGATAGACTAACTTCCAGAGAATTCTCAGTGAATTATAAAGAATTAAGTACTCAGTGGAACCTAAAACTCCACAGTGAATCTCACTGCTGGCCACACATGTCGGAGCTCACTGCTTCAAGACCGTGGAGCTCTGGAGTTACCTCCGTGTTGACATATATGATGTTAGTGCTATTGACATTTGTTTTAGAACCAATGTCTGTCTTCCTGTCATCGTCCCATGAGTATGATGTGAACAAAAACAACTTAGGACAGACTTCTACTGTGAACTTGAACACTTGCTGTTTGGTCTGGGACATGCCAAATCCCCAAATTCTGGATTTAAAAGGTGGATCTCTAATCTTCTTATCTGTTATTTCTGAGTTTCTCGAAATAGTACAATAAATACAAATGAAATATATGTGACCTTCAAGTTATAGGAGAACTTTGTTTTTACTGATTTTTTTCATCTATTTTTTTCCAGGTTAAATATACCAAAAGATACTTTAATTCCACTGACAAAACGGGATCAAAAGAAACTTGACAGTATCCTGAAGAGACCTTATGTTACTTGCCAACCATTTTGGAGAAAAGAAGTATGTTGCCTTTTAAAATTCAAGCGTTCTATGTATTATTGCCTTTTACTTTAGTAGTGGCTATTCACGTAATATTTTGACAATATCCTCCTTGAAATTTTATGTAACCAACAACTAAGGTGGGTGTTGTTTGGCAGTACATGGGTGTTGAAACGTCGAATTATGAATGCTAATAAATAAGATCACCTGGATGGAGCTGATCTATTTTTATTCTTATCCTTATCATAGTTATAGACCCATTGTCTATGGCTTTATTATAGTTTATAAATGGAAAAAAGAAGATAAAAATTATAAAGACCCCAGACCGTTCCTAGTTATTGAAGGCATCCGCATAGGGTATTACCCTAATATTTTTAGCTGTAGCAGCTCTAGAATATCTTAGCTGACCCTAAAGGCTATTGCCCTTGATTTTGGAAAATAAAATAAGTCTAGTTTACTAGTTTGTCGAGTTGACAGAACTATAACAAAGGACTTTGTTATGACTATATTTTACTTTTATTGACAGATGGAAATAATGGCAGACTCTAAAATGAAGGCAGAAATTCAAGCTTTGACCTTCCTATCATCAGATTATCTTTCCAGAGTATACTTACCTAACAAATTAAAATTTGGAGGATGGATATAAAAATATATCAGAATATATCTTGTGATTGCAAGAAGATTCTCATTATTTTCTATAATACAATTAATATTAAGGCATGAAGTACCTTATTAGGAACAAAAACAATAATAGTCTAAATTTGAGAGGTTGCAAATGAATTATAGTGTTTAGCAGTTTTTCTTAGTTATGTTTTCTTTGCCTTCATAGTATAGGAATCATACCTCATTAATTCACTTGTAAAATTAGTGCAACTTATTTTGAATAAATATTTGGGTTGATATAGCCTTTAGTGCTTTATTTTATTTTTGAGAATAGTTTTTATTAATAATAGATTTATTTGAAAAATTTCTGAAGGCTTTTATCAGTTCTCACCCAAATTCAGATCACTTGAATTCTTTTCAAGTCTAGGTTTATAGAACAAAAAACTTCTCCGGTTTTAAGATTTACAGAAACCTCAGATTTTAATAAGGCCTTTCTGTAACAGTAAAGATGTGACCTTTTACCCTCATAAACCCATCTTAGTTTTTCCAGAGGTGAATTTTATGATTTTATTCTGTACTTTCAGTAAACTTTTAACTGCACTGAAAAGTTTCTTGTAATTAAAAGCAAGAATATGTTTTTGTAGGAAAGCACAGAAACGTTGTTTACTTATTTTATCAAGATAAATGTTCATAATAATAATAGGTAGCATTTCTGAGAACTTATATCTGGCAATCACTGCTTACACATTGTTTTATTTAACTCCCCCAAGAGCCTCGTCTCCCTCTGACCTATAAGTTTACAGGTGGGGATACCGAAGATGTTCCTTGTCCAAAGCCACAGCCACGACATGGCCGAGTGGAAGCAACACTACTGTCGACCTCAAGAACAAGACCAGCTGCGGGCTCCAGTGCAAAATGGAAGCATAGGGTCCCTTGTTCAAAAGTCATTAAGAATGTCAAGACAAAAGCAACAGAGAATTAAACTAAGCATGGGCCCTTCTTAGCATGGGGCCCTCTGTGACAGCACAGGTTGTACGTACCCAGAGCTGGCCCTACTCAAGGTGTTCTAGTAATTATTAGATAAGGTAATAGAATAATAAAAGAAAATACCTTATTTTCTTTGCGTGCCAGATATTTTTCTAGGTCCTTTACTAACATTAACTAAATTCACCTTCACAGAAGCCCTATAAGCGAGGTACTTTTCTTATCATCCTCATTTTAAGAACGAGACAACAAAAGTACAGAGAGGTTAAGAAACTTTCCCAAGGTCACATAACTACTAAGCAGTGGAGTTGAGACTTAAACCCAGAGTCTGGCTCCAAAGCTCATACTTTCACCATGACATTGGTACACATGTGTGGCCAGGCGTGCACACTGCTTGGGGAAGGTCTACAATTCTTATTGTTGGCTAGGCGTCAAAGCAAGGCCCCTGGTGCCAAGCCCGTGATGTCAACAATTATGTTATGTTCTCTGGTCACATTGGAACTAAATATTTCATTTCGAGAACATTCTGGTATACTGTTAATTTGACTTGTGAGACTATCAAAAATTCTAGAAAAAAATTTTTATAAATCAACTTTTTTCTTTGAATTTATACCACATATCTTCTGTTAACATCTAATTATATCATTACACTTTGCTAACTTTTATAAAGGAGAAATTACTAATTGAGAAATATATGGTTAAGCCACAAAATATCTGGATCAGGATATACTGTCAAAATAAGAAGGAACGAAAAATCTACATGTTATTAAAATTTAAAAATAAATTTGAAAAAGGCTTACAGATACATTTGGTTTTGATAATTAAATTCATCTCAAGTTTATGATTGGAAACTTATGTAAAATAATTTTTATTTGGGTAATGAAAATGGTAAGAGAAAAATACATTATCTTTATTATATGCAGATGAAAAATTAATGTTAGTAGCTATTTGGGAATCATCTAGAATTCTAACTATTAAGATTTGTTTCTAAAAAAGATTACTGTAAAATAGGCAGCTATTTAAAATGGCACCTGATGACAGACATCCCTTCTACCATCATCTACTGTATTTGTTTTAAGTATTTTCATAATTTTAATCAACAAAAAACATTTGGATTGGAATCTGTTTATAATTAGAATGAATAGAAACGGGTGCAACAAAAAAGCGTTCAGAGAATCTTTTTTCCTTGAGGGCTCATAATTACCTTTGCAAAATAAAAGCTCTTGTGATGTCCCCAGGTTTCTGGGAAATTTAACTTTCATCATTGATGATGCTAATTGATTTTAGAAATGATTTCATGGGGTAAAAATCATATTGCACTTTCTACAAAATAGGCAAAAAACACTCCAGGATTTCCACCTATGGCTTCCTTTAATGAGACTGTCTCAGTTGACCTGTTCGATGTAGATACCTGTTTAGTCATGCTGAAAAAAAATGCTTTCAAAGCTAAGCCACGTGTACGTGTACATTAAAAAATTTTTTTCAACAGAATGTTTTTGTAGTAAAGTACTGTTGCTTTTGTTCGCCAGTAAAGGTATGTAGCCCAAGAAAACGATCCTGTAAAAATAAGCCAAGGTCGCCCTCTGCTGGCAGAAGCTCTACTGTGCTCTTAAATCTTCCCAATATTTGCGAAAGACATTTCTTTAAAACATTTTCAAGGCATTGTTTTAAGGAATGGGAAGAAAGAGTCTGAGACACAACAAGAGGGTGGGGAAAACTGAGGATTTCTGAGACTGATGACTTGACAGAAACCCATTTTGTGTCATCAGCTTTAGATGTCCCCAATTCCTTGTAAAGCGACACTTAATGTGGGCTACTTAGCAACGGAGCTATTTATAAAAACTTAATGTATTAAAAAACTTAAATTAAAATTTCAGAATTAAAGAGCGCTTCAAATGAAAAGGAATTCATACAAAATTACATATTGCTTCTCTTCTACCTAACCTAGAAATGGAATATAAACTGTGCAGTCATTCGTAAATATCCCCACGTGTAGAAATTGTAGAAGGATTTACCAGTGTCAATGATAGCCATGACCAAAACTTAATTTTAATTTTTTTATTTTAAATAATTTTTCACCCATAATCTAAGGCTCAACAATCATACCCATGGGTACAGATTGTAGTGATTCCCTCTCTTATTTCTAGGGGGAGAAAGTGGGATGACTCGCCACAATCTGTCATCTGTGGAGGTGTTGAGTCAGATTTGGGGGGCAGGCTGCTTGCATCCCAATTCAGCTTCTACTCACTGCCCCTGTGGCTGAGACGCGCTATCACCTGGCCTTGGTTTTATCAGTGGTAAATAATAATAATATCTACTCTACGGAGTCATTGTGATGATTGAAGATCATGGACTTGCAATTCACTAGAGAAGACACTGCCCTCTATCAGTTCGGGGTGCGGATTTACCAAGGCAGTTGCCGACTCACAGTCGACTTCACGAACTTTCGACCAATCCGCAAACTACTGGCACGAGGACTTCCTCTTGACGTCAATAGGGCTTCTGCGCATGTGCCTCCGCCTGGCGGCAGGAGGAGCCTTTCTCTTCCTTGCCTTCCGGGCGACGCAGGAAGTGGCTCCGGGGCGCATGCGCCTTGTCTCCACGGTACTTGAAGTGGTTTCCTCCGCCGGCGTCTCGGGACCCCGGCTCTCGGGATTCCGGTTCGCGGCTTCTCGCCCTCTCCCCTTCCTCGGCGCAGCGGCTTCGCAGGCTCCAGAATCCTCCTGCTCCTCGCAGCCGGCCTCCCTCCGCGGCGCGACTCTCAGGTAGGCCCGGGACCGCCCGCCCTCGCTCCGCCGCCATGGCGCCGCCGAGGCCGGGTCCCCGTGGCGGAGTACGCCTCGCAGCCAGGTGCTGGGCGCGGGCCCGGCTGTTGGCCAGCTGCGTTAGTGGGTCCTAGGAGCGACGCCGGAGCGGGAAGGGGCCTTAGCAGGCACCTCGGGTCTAAACCCTCTCGTTTCTCTTGTGGGGAAACCGAGGCACCGGCAAGGGTCACAGAGTTGATGGGAGCGTCTGTGGCCTGTGCCCTTCCCCATTACACGTCTAGCTTCTTACCAGACACGTGCCACCTCCTCGGACACTTTTCCTGACCGTTTTTCTGCCGAAGGGCGCCCCCTTTTCGTCTCTCCCACGCCTGCCTGCCTCATTCCCATGGTTGTACTCACAACTCTCAAACCGCGTCTTTCCCTTTGTTTCTGTCTTCCTCCGCCAGGTGTGTGTGATGCAGGTGTACCCAGCTCCCCGAGGCAGGTCTCTATCGAATGGCAGCCGCCCTTGGCCAGGCGTGCTGTGCGTTAGGGAAGGACCCAGACCTCTCTCTCTGGCCTTGAGGAGCTGACATTCTCCTGGGGACGGGATTGTAAACAAGAAATTCCAGGTTGTGGCAGGTGCTATATGAGAAAACGGGGATGTGATCGAAAGTTCGATATGTTCCATTAGGAAAGCAGGGTCGCCTCTGAGGAAGGGGCCTTGTTAAAAAAGATACGTCTAACAGCTTCATGGAAGTGTAACTTACCTACTGTAACCCATCGAAAGTGTACGTTTTGATGAATTTGGAGAGTTTGATACAGCTGAGTAAACACCACTGAACAGGTTAAGCACATCTCCATCACCTCAAAAAGTTTTTAGGAGGCACCTTTTGAACTGGGATCTGAAGATTCAAACTGAGACAGCTGGAGACTTGGGGAAGGGTGAATAGTCCCCGCCTGAAGGAAAGCTGGTGGGAACGCTCCAAGGCAGGGGTGAGCTTGCCGTGTTCACAGGCAGGGCGGATGCCAGCAGAGCCGGGTGGCTGCAGTGCAGCAAGGCCAGCGAGAGTGGGGTGGGGGGATTCGGTAGGTTGGAGACAGGTGTCTTCTTCATAACACGTGGTCCACATAGGGTGGTTAGTACTTGAATGACCCTTGCTCTTTCCCTAAGTTCATCCCTAATGGCAGAAGTGTTCTCTGCCATCTCGATGGTTGAGGAGGGGGAAGGAACGGAAGTAAAAGAAGTTTCAAGCGCTGTGTGAGACCTCACTTGGTTTTCATACTCCATGAAGTAGACATCACTGACTTTTTATGGATGAGGAAATCAACGCTAAATAACCTGCTCAAAGCCATATAGCTAGTTCCTGAACTCTGAAACCGGTAGCCTTGTCCTTGCCTCGTCTGCTCATGCAGTTAACTGGTGTTTCAAGTACCTCGCTAACATTTAAGGCAGGAGTAGTTGGCAAGCACTGTGTCCTCACAAAGTCGTTTTTTGAGACAGTAAGTGCTCATAGCTATTGCTTTTATTTAGTATGTCTGCGCTTAATTTCACGAAGCTCAGGAAACTAAAATGCCTTTCCAAAAATCCTAGCAGTTTTCCAGTTCTATGTTGTCTTCTTTAGAGATGCTCCCCTGTTAGTGAGTATGTCACTCAACATCTAGGCTCCTTTGGGAGGGGTGACTGACATGATAGACTTCTCAGTGGAGAAATTTTTTAACCTATGACAGAATGAAGATGTGGCATCAACATGTGGGTTATCAGGGAGTTAAAATATATAGACTTTCTCCTTTCAAGGGCAAGTTGTTTATTGTACCCACTATGTGCTGGATGCTGCGCTTTCTACACAGATAACCTGATTTGATCTTCTGAGCTCTCCTGGAGAACGTGTTAAATATTCTCTGTGTTTGCAGAGCAGGAAAATGAGGTCTCGTGAGATTAGGGTCCCAGCACTGGTGAGCGGCAGGGCCCCTGGTGGGCCTTCCGGACTGTGTGCCTCGGAAAAAAATGTGGGAGGATTCTTGTTGGTTTTACCAGACCTTTTGGTGCTCAAGCAGACCAAAGTGGATTACTTTTTTAAACTTCTCTTACAAAGAAATTGCTGAATTGCTGCCAAGACTGTTTGCTTTTCTAAGTAACGTCATACAGAGATATTGATCTAAACCAACCTGCAGAAATTAGTAAGAAGAAAGTGAATTCCCACTAAGTGGGAATCTGGAAGAATGGTACCTTCTTCTGGTTTACTGTTGTGTTCCTGGTGCTCAGCTCGGGGTCTCTTAACTGTGCAAAGAATGAACAGATTTCTTTTCTAGCTGATGACTGGGGAAGTACTCTGCTGTAAAGTGTCGATGGTAGTTTACTAATGGTGACAAATATAAAGTGGAAGGAAACTAGGTGTGGGGTATATGGGAACTCTACAGATTTCTATAAATCTAAAACTATTCTAAAGTAGAAAATTTTATTTTAAAAAAATATTCTGTTAATCATGTATTTAGAGCTCTTCAAAGAAAGATACCTGGCATCAAGCCATTTAGACTTTATTTCCCTTTTGTGACTTAGTGAGCTTTATACTGCCTCTCGGTGATATTTATTACTTAAGAGAGGGCCTATCCTTCACATTTTCTGTTGTTTTTTAGGGCCACGATGAGTTTGTTTGGAACAACCTCAGGTTTCGGAACTGGTGGGACCAGCATGTTTGGCAGCACAACCACGGACAACCACAACCCTATGAAGGTAGCATCGCGGGCCTCGTGGGCTGCGTAGAGAAAGTGCAGGCTGGCGTTTCCCATAGAAGTGACAGTGGAAGAAGCCAAGACAGTTTGGGAGCCCACTTTGGGGTGAAAGCTCTGAAACTTTGTCTAGCCACTTTCTCAAACACGGGAGCACAGAAGCCGTGTGTCCCCTAGACGAGTGTTCCAGTCCTCTGACTTTCTCGATCGCCAGAATCACTCGAGGTGCTCGTTAAAATGCAGGTTCCCAGAGCCCAGCCCACACTGTCGAATCAGTTTCTGTGGGGAGGGAGGGGAGGCGATAGCCATGCTCACGCGCTCCGGGGCAAGAGTGAACTGCTGGGCCACCATCTGGAAAACGTGGTTGCGGGCGCTTCATCGAGTGCTCCTTCTAGTCCCAGCTACGCTAGTCCTGACGCTGGCTTATTTATTATTCCCCTTTTTGATCAAAGAAAGGTCTGATTTAGTTCTTGAGCACAAGGAAAGTCCAGTACGAGGTGCTTAGTGAGAAAGAAGGCAATTTTGAATGAAGCGGTGATGCCACATACATTTTAACGTTGACTTCCCCCCCACAGGATATTGAAGTAACATCCTCTCCTGACGATAGCATCGGTTGCCTGTCTTTTAACCCACCAACCTTGCAGGGGAACTTTCTTATTGCAGGATCATGGGCTAACGATGTAAGTGCTCCTTAAATCATGGTCTTACAGTCTCTTGGTTTGGACAAGGTTAGCTTTCTTTGTGGTTCCATTCTTTCCCAAGTGAATAAAGCTGAGCTAAGGCTTATTCACCACCCTTTTACAGAAATCCCTGCTGTAGTTCAGTATCTCGACACATATTCCCAAATCAGATGTAGTAGGCGCTGAGCGTGGGTGCTGTCCATGATGGTATACCCAGATTTCCCTTGCGGGTATCCCGAAAATGTTCTTCAGGCATATAGTTAACTTTTTCAACTTTAGATGTAGCACAGGTTCTGCATAGACAATTTGCTTAACCTGTTGTGTACAAAAAAGACAAAATTATAGTGTACGAAAAAGAAAGATTAAAAACTGGTGGAAAAGTCAGCAAAGGATAAAAGGCCCTTCACAGAAGTTCAAGTGGCCCATTAAACCTGAACCGTTTAGCCACACTCAATCCAATAAACACAAATGGACGTGATAGCCTTTTTTTCCCTATCAAATTAGCCAAAAAAAAATAATTTAAAAGGATTGCACATGGTGCCGGCAAGGATAGGCTGAAACCTTTCGTGTGCTGCCGGTGGGAATGTAGAATGGTACAGCTCCTCTGAAGGGTGATTGGCAGTGCTTATCAGAAACCCTTCAGTGTCTCTGTGATTCCTCTCCTGGGGCTTGAGGAGGATCTCTGTACCTTGTGTGTAACCGAATTAATCTCTACAGCTGCTAAAGCACTGAACACACCGTCACCTCCAGCTTATTAAGCCGGGTGTGAGGCTTAGAGAAGCCAAATACGTGGCCAGAGTCCTGCATCCAAGTGCCAGGTCCGGGGTGCTGACCCGCGCAGCCTGGCCTGCGGCCCGTGGTCCTTGCCGCTGCCTCATTTTAAAAAGTCTTCATGCAGGGAAAATTTTGAAAATTGTAGTACCTAATAGTAATGGTCATTCGTGGTATGCCTGTGTGGTGGAATGCCATTTTAAAGTTTTCGGAAACATTTCTGTAACAGAGAGGCAGCCGCGAGGCAGGAGACGAGGGGAGGAGAGCGTGGGGGGAGGAAGGTGCTCATGCTCGAGCAGCTCTGGAGTCTGCGTGTAGTTTTTGGAGAGACTTCAGTCGATTCTCTGCTAAAAAATGTTAGAAGAATGTTTATTGGCAAGTAATGCAAGTGAGAAAAGCCGAAAT
Source organism: Pteropus medius (assembly GCF_902729225.1). NCBI lineage: Eukaryota > Metazoa > Chordata > Mammalia > Chiroptera > Pteropodidae > Pteropus > Pteropus medius. The sequence continues at coordinate 23,910,796 of NW_024342471.1, forward strand.
TGCAAAAGCGAAGATACTATATAATCCAGGCTTTTAGAGAAAATGTGTGTGCATAGAAAGACCGAAAGCACACTGAACTATCAACTGTAGTTGTGGGATGAAGGCGACTTTTATTTCCTTGTATGGGATCTCTAAAATGCATTACTTTTAGAATCAGGAAAAAGATAATATAAAAAGTCAGTATTCAGAGAAGAAAGGTGAGTTTCCACTTTCGTGTTGATTCTCTGGTAATGGATGACATTCTGCTTCAGAAGACTCATATAGCTCATAGCTATAGTGTGAAAATTATCTGCCGTTTTAGATTTAAGCAAAAGAATTGGCGTATTTTAATGGCTTAGAAATAGGAAAGTCGTTACTTCCATATACCTTTCAATTGCATCATTCTTAAAGTTAGATAATTAGATTGATCTGAGAAGTTCATGTATATTTAAATTGTACCCTGTTAGTTGTTAAGTGTTAAATGCACGTAATTTATCTAAATTTCTGCGTTGGCAGTAATTCATCTTGTCGCTGTAGGTTCGCTGCTGGGAAGTTCAGGACAGTGGGCAGACGATCCCTAAGGCCCAGCAGATGCACACGGGGCCTGTGCTGGGGGTGTGCTGGAGCGACGTAAGTCCTTTCTCTCTTTCACGTCTTCTTCTGCATCAGCGTTCAGAATATTTATGTATCTCTGGTTATATATAATCCAGAACACAAATAACGTGTGCATACACACTATAGGACCTCTAAATTTCTTAATGAAAATGTAGTAATTTTTTGATATTCCTAATGTAGTCAGTGATAGCTTCAGTTAATTTCTGAAAGCTTTTCTCACATAAAAATCCATTATTTTATTGACATGTTATTTAACAAAGGATTAGATCATTTCTTGAAGCCTTTCCTACCTTTGTATGCCTTCAGCTATGTTGTTTTAAAATTAGAAACTTACTATCTCAGAAAATACTAAGGAAAATGATTATTTCCTTTTATGAGAGTTGAAGACTTTCGATTTTTTTCCTTTCAGATTTTGAACATCAGCAATATAAGCAGACACGTTCAAGTTCATTTGTCTCTGAGCTTGCCTGCTCTCCTTCCTTCCTCCCTACCTCCCTCCCTCCCTCCCTTCCTTCCTCCCTTCCTTCTTTTCTGTTGTTGTTGATTATGGAGAGTTTAAGGAAGGGCCTGTTTACAGAAAAACCAACAGGGAAGGTGAAGTACCTGTGGCGAGCCTGGGCCTCAGGAGAGCTGTAGCTGTGGAGGGGCCGCCCCCTCTGCAAAGGGGGAGCCGGGAGCCTGACAGCCCATCCCTTCTCTGCCCCCTCTCCTGCCTGCTGGCGGAATCAGCAGACCGAGCGAACACGGGGCTGGCTGGCAGGCAGAGGCAGATAGGTGAACCTCTGTGCAAAGGAAGCTAAGCCTCAAGGCCCCACCCAGGCCTCACATGGACTTTTTGCCAGATTTACGAGATAAGAGTAAAATTGCAAATAGTAAAATTGGATCTTTTTAGTGTCAGTTTTGAGAAATGCATAGAGTTGTGGTCAAGATACAGAACCGATCCATCAGCCCCCCCGATTCCCTCCTGCCTTTTGTAGTCATGGCCTCACCTCCCGGCCCCTAGAAACCACGGATGTGTTTTCTGGCCCTATGGCTTTGCCTTTACCAGCATGTCATATAAACAGTCCTGCACGGTGTAACCTGTTGCGTGTGGGCCACTTTCACTCAGCAGAATGCATTTGAGATCGATCCAGGGCGTGGTGACTGTCAGAGGTTTATCTCCCTTATTGCCAAGTCGTATTCTGTTGTATGGATGCTGCCCCGTCTGTGCACCGTCCACCAGTACAGGGACATTGGGGTCGCTTCCAGTTTTGGTCATCCTGAATGATGCTGCTGTAAGCGTTTGTATGCTGGATTTTCTGTGAACAAAAGTTTTTCTCTTGGGGAACTATGTGGTAGTTGGATCGGGGGTCGTATGGTAAGTATATGTTTACTTTATGAGAAACACCAAACCATTCTTATTTTACATTGTCATTTTTAAACCATATCACATGTTTATGTAATCTTATTTAGCTTATAAATAAGAACTGACTGTAAATATTTTGAGATGATTTAGGAACCAGAGTTCCTCCCTTTTTAATTAGTAGCTATGATAGGCTTCTCTACGGCGTTTTTGTCATCTGTAAAATGTATTCCTGATGTATCTGATTGAGTTATTATGAAAGTAATGATAGATATATGAAAACAGTTTGAAAAGTAATGCACTTATTACTGGTCCAACTTGTTTTAATTTACATGTGGGGAAGTAGCAACACCAGTAGATTTAAAATATTTTAAATTTGTTTTGCCTGTCTACTGATTGGGTAACGGATCAGAACTCTAAAGTTTCTTATAAAGTGTGCTGAGAAGTAGAGTTAACTGATACAGGAATTCTGCCGCCCAAATGTTATCGAGTGAGTGGCTGTGGCATTTACAAAGACAAATAGAGCCTGTTCCCTTTCTCCATGTTGTGCCCCATCTGGCGGAGGAGCCAGACATAGGAATGAAGAGTTCTAACACCATGAGCTGGGTCTGGAGAGAGCAGGGTGATTGGTGCTGGGTGGGAGGGGACACAGCATACACAGCTTGGGGAGGACGCCATGAATCCTGCACCGAAGAGGCAAGAAGCAAGCTGAATCTCGAAAGCGAACCACACGCCTGTAGCTTTTTGAGCATTGTCTCATCCAGTGCAGGTTCACATTTTGGCTCTGTTTCCTCCAGCTTTTTGACTTTGACAAGTCGCGTAATCTCTCTGCATCCCTCTCCTCACATATAAAGTGGAGATGATAACAATTGCAACAGCTAATAGTATTATTTAATCCAGCAAGTAGTTATCAGGCACCTTTAGTATGCCAAAGCACTGGGGACACAGTGGGAATCAAAGTAGACAAGGTTGGCAGATCCTGTGCTCCTGGGAGTCATCATGTCTGAGGACAGACGAGTAAGAATTTCAGATAGTGGAAATTAGTGACAGCTGGATTAAATCTACCTAAAGTGACTAGCATGGTGCCTGTCAGGAAGCAGTAAGAGACTTGCCTGAGGGGGCATAGTGAATGGCTGAGCCTAGTTCCACACCCAGACCTTCCTGGCTCCAGAGCCTGTGCATTTGGCAACTTCCCTCATAGAGATTTACAAGAAGAGCATGAGCTAGCCTGGGAGAGGTGGGAAGGGCATTCCAGGAGAGGAAGCCATGTTTGCAAAGGCGCAGAAGCACAAAAGAGCCAAAGGTACCTTTGAGGCATAAGAGCCAGACTTGGTGAGAGTGATTCTTCAGCATTCTGAGGACACGGTTCACCACGTGGCCGTGGCAGCTGGAGCAGCTGGGTGGAGCAGCCGGGTGGAGAGTGCTTCCAGTACGCTTCTCCAGCAGCCTGCCAGCGGATTGGCCTTTGTGTGTCCAGTGGGCTCTGGCATGCAGCTGCTCCCCTGTGCTGCCCACAGCTAGCGGGATTGGCATTTTATACTGAGATCGAGAGGCCAGTGTTTCGCCCCGCTCAGGGTATCCCACTCCATACGTTGTATCTCTCCAAGGATTTGTGGGGATCTCCTTATAACTTTATTCATAGAAAAGCAGATGTTATCTCTTCTTTCAGATGAAGAACTGGTGACTTCACATGAGAAGAAATTTTTGCTAGGGGAGGATGGTGGTAAATCTTTGAGCTCTAACCAGAAATGAGACAGTCCGGGCCACAGATCAGCTGACTATAGCCCATGGGCCAAGCGTGGCCGTTGCCTGTTTCCGTGAACAGTTTTATCAGAACAGCCATGCCCCTTTATTACAGAGCGGGTATGGCTGCTTTTAAGCAGTAAAGACAGTTGAGGGGTCGCAACAAAGATCAGGAAAGATTTAAATATGTACTAAATAAATGTCCCTTTAAGAAAAAATTTGTCAACGACTGGTCTAGACTTTTCATTAGGACTTTCTCTTTTTATTAATAATTATCTTGTGCTTCATACTCGACGGGCCTACTTTATGAGTTCTGTATGTGACTGTTTTAAAAACTTTCCACAATGACTATTTTTAAGCTGTTCTGTGGTTTACAAAGGACCAGTGATTATTGAAAATCAGTGTAGTTTGATCGCATGCCCTTTGAAATGCTATCAGTATGGAGCTGAACAAAAGTACTGAGTATAGGTATGTGTGTGGGGAGGGAAAGGTAATGTGGCAAAATGTTTATAATTGGTGACTCTAGGTGAAGGGTTTATGGTGTTCGTTTCATTCTTACAATTTTTGCAAAGGCTTGAAACTGATCAAAATAAACCTAAGTGGCCCCTGGTGCTCCACATAGAGGCATGGTCTACAAGGCCTTTTCCTCGGAGTATGTCAGTAGCCCGTGACTGCCTCTGCGGGGGACGGGGATCAAGGGCGGCGGAGAGACTTAGTTTTCACTATGTTACTTTAAGTGCCATTTGAATTCATTTTATCCTGTGTACATATTATCTCTTAGAAAAAATAAATCAATAATAAAAAATAGAGTGGAAAATATGTTTGATATATGGCAGCGCAGTTGAAAATATAGTGACCCCAAAAAGTTGGAAAAATAAAAATTGTAGAACAATACCTGCCTCAACATGTTCAACCTAATATCTAAATATACACATAGATATTTTCTTTTTCTTAGATGACAGGTTTTCTCCGTTTTATTTTAGGATGGGAGCAAAGTATTTACGGCTTCATGTGATAAAACTGCCAAAATGTGGGACCTTAACAGTAATCAAGCCATACAGATTGCACAGGTAATAAAAGCTTGCCCTCTGCAAGAAGGTTGGTGCCTAACGTTGTGATGTTTCTTTAGTTATAATTCCCTATAACAGAAGAAATGCAGTTTGACTATACTTAAGGATACCAGAAACCCCCTCTTTAGCATAAGAACAACACCGGTTTTATAACCATTCTCGTGCTTACTAGTATTTCACAGATTGTTCTGCCGTGGGTCTTCCATATATGCGTAGATGAGAATGGCGTCATAAGGAGTTAGTGACGTTACATCTGTGAACGACAGATGTTACAGGTGGCCCTCAACATCCAGGTGCTTGACATTCCGATACCCGTGAGTGGCTTGCCTTTTACCAACTCCATTTGGTCACTCGCTCGTTTGACAAGGATTTATCAGACGCCTGCTCTGTGCCAGGTACTGTCGTTAGGGAGAGAGAACATTGAGAGAGACACTGCCATAGTCTGTGCAGGGACGACAGGCAGGTTCTTACGTGAACAATGCCAAGAAAGGCGGAAGTAACGAGGATGAGAGAACCTAGAACCAGAGCGTCTGCTCTGATGAGGACACCGAAACGTTTTCAGGAAGGTGTCACATACTCTAAGATCACAGCATTGTGTGACAGGCCCCTCTATCATCTCTGAGTTCACGTCATCTAGGTAAACAAACCCGCGGTGGCGTTCCTTATTATTTCCGATCACCTCCCCAGGGAAGGGCTGCCTTTCACTCGCACATGCTAGTCCATGATGTAAAGTCTGAGTGTGTTAGAATGCAAGGAAGATGTGTGCTCTTATGCTATACTGTCATGGTCGTGGGGAAGGACTAAAACACCTTGTGGTTTCTATTTGGTGTGACTTCTGTATTTAAATTAGTTCCTTCTCTGAGTTTTCAGAGCTAACGCTGTTTAGCACCTTGTTACATTTACCTTGATCTGTTTCGGTTTTGTCTTGAAAGCACGATGCTCCTGTTAAAACCATCCATTGGATCAAAGCACCAAACTACAGCTGTGTGATGACCGGGAGCTGGGATAAGACACTGAAGGCACGTGGGGTACCCTGGCCGGGCTGGCATTCGTGCTAGCATGTGGGCTTCCGCTCTGAGTGGTCACGTCCTTTCTCTTTTTTCCTTTTTAGTTTTGGGATACGCGATCATCAAATCCTATGATGGTTTTGCAACTCCCTGAAAGGTGTTACTGTGCCGACGTGGTAAGGAATTTCTAACTTACGTGTTTCCTTAAAAAAAGGCATTTCTCACCTATGACGTTGCAATTAGAGGATAATCTAAAAATCACTGAAATTTTGTTTCTGTGGGAGGTGTAGTTCAGAGTGCCTCAGTCATCATATATCAGGTAATTTTGGTGCCCCAGTTGTTCCAGAATTATTGAATCCTGGGTGTGAAGTTTTCTGAGCACTTCTTATTTGAATGTCTGCAGACAGCTACATGCTACCAGCACGTGACATTTACTGTGTGGCTCTAGGAAAAGGAGCAGTAACTTTAACGGTGTGTATTAGATCTTTGGGGACTAATACACACCATTCTCTGGGAGAGAAACTGAAGAACTTTCTCCATCTGTTTAGTTGTAAGTCAAAGTTTTGTGCCACCTGCCCTAGTAATTCCACTTTTAGGAATTTGTCGTGAGAAAAATAAAGATTCGAATAGCCTTTGCTGTGTATAATATATAACTGATGGGTTACCAAGACAGACGTGGCTAAACGGTAGGCTCCTTAGGGCGTATTAGTCACTTCTAGTATTCTTGGAATACCAGTTGGTGGTAACGATACGGATCGTATGGAAACACACACATCTAATGCTCAGCAAAGAGACGGGAACACAGTATAGCGCGGTGTCGACAGCTTGTCGGTTGAAGCGGCGGAATAGGTGGTTTTCGTTTCTTCTCTGGTCCTGAGTATATTTTCTAAATATTTACATACTTTATAGTTTTAAGAAATGAGTCTTTTAAAACTACATAGATCTTCACATTTCAAATACAGTTTCTCTAGGTTTTCGTGAGGCATGTTATCACTGCATTTTTAAATTTAGAAAAAAAATCAGATTTATTTTTGTGACTAAAAAGTTGTTCTAATACTTTGGTATAAAAAAAAAGCACGCTCCTATGGGGATGGAAATTACAAAAAAAAACCAAAACACGTCTCTGCTTCCCTAGATATATCCTATGGCCGTGGTGGCCACTGCAGAGAGAGGACTGATTGTCTATCAATTAGAGAACCAACCTTCTGAATTCAGGAGGATAGAATCCCCACTGAAACACCAGGTGAGTCAGAAATCAAATCAGAAAGCATGTATTTAGCACCTATCGCATGTCTGCGTATGGAGTAAAGTTGTACTTTTAAACTGTTAAGTATTTTCAACGAGTGAATTTAAGGGTACAAACAAATATTTAGTGAGTGAATGTTCTCCTTCCCTGGATGAGCTCAGCTTACCTGCCCTCCCCAAACTTCCCCCGGACGGCCGAATGCTGCGGAATGAATTGCACACCTCAGTGGATGCGCATGACTTCCCTCTTCCAGTTGGGGAAGCAGAGGCGCAGACGCATGGCGTGCGACTTGCATTGTAAATTCATAGCTTCCACCTTCAACCGAGTCCTCGTCACACCCAGACAGGTACCAGGTTTTCCTCTTCAGTCTCGTAGACCCTCCCTTAGCCTTAGTCTTAGCAGCTCAGATGAGCTCCTGCTCAGAAAACAAGCCAGTGTTTGGGAACGTCCTCTTCCTGCTGAATCTAGTGCTCTGCCAGCGCCTGCACCCCCGGCCCTCCAGCCCACTCAGGACCTTCTGCTGTTGGTCACCTACCTTCCACCTACACCTTCCATACCTCCCGTCTCTCCCTCTTCTCCGTTAGCCCTGAAACATGCTCAGGTCTAATAATTCATCCTAGAAAACAAACCTCTCGACCCCCACATCCTCCTCCAGTACCACCTGGACCCTTATTTTCCTTCACAGTTGAACGACAGAGTTTAGAGCTGTGTCCTCCCCCACCCACGAGGCTCTTACAATGGCACCTCTGACCTTGCCCTGCCCCTGCTTAAAACGCAGGGCTGACTCCTCACTGACCCCTGGATAAGTCCCACACTGCTTGATAAAGCCTAATGTGGTCTCTGGCTTCACTTCCTGCCGCCCCGGCCAGGCGCCCTGGCTTTCATTGTTGAGGACTGCCAGCAGTCCGCAGAAGGTCACTGTACAGGTGTGTTCTTGTTTGTTGCACCCCCCACCCCCCAGGGCTGTGTGGTCCTGGTCAGTGTGCCATGTGTTAGACGCTGTGCCAGGCAGAGGGGAAGACGGGGTACAGCTTGACCAGCCATAGTGCCTCCTGTCCTCTCAGAACTTAGAGATTTTTATCTCTTTTTGTTTTTTTTGTTGTTGTTGTTGTTTTTTACTCTTCGAAGTGATGGTCTTGCTCTTAAAGAAGGGCAAAGGGTACAGAAGGAGAACTAGCAAACACTTTCCCATTTACTTAGGACATTCACGTGTCCTGGCACCGTCACAACAGAAGCTGCGCTTCACCTTCATCCGGTGTGGCCCAGCCCCAGGCCTGATCCTGCCCCAGCTCCCAAACTCCTCCTGGAAGCCACAGTGTCTTTTTTGGGCAAGGTGGGTGGTCCTCTGGATCACCTCCGCTTGTCACAAGCAGAAGGAGGAAGTGAGAACCCTAGAGGTGCTCCACTCTCTGCTCCTCCCCCCAGGAGGCCAGATCAGGTCCTGGGCTTTTCTGTGGGATCTCTCGTAGAGTCCGGAGGGCCCTCCTTTGGGTCCCCAGGCACAGTGTTTCGCTTCTGCGTAGCCTGTGCGTGGTATAGAGGGCCTGGCTCAGCCACTCCCCGACTTGACCCTGTTGCCCTGTGCTCGCTGGGGTAGACGTGACTTCCCTCTTCCAGTTGGGGAAGGAGAGGCACAGATGCACGGTGTGACTTGTGGCAGGGCACTCCCAGTCAGTGCTGGGCTGTGGATCAGAGTGATCGGCTTCCTCCGCCAGGGGCCAGCACGGGAACAGGGTCTGGTGGGGGCTCAGGGTGGGCACACTGCCACAGTGCCAGCAAGGCCTTCAGGGTGGCCGAGAAGGAACGAGCAGCTGGGTGGAAGCACATGGCCTGCAGCGCACTCGGAAAGTCACGTGGCCGGATAAAAGAATGCTTACTGGAGGAAGAGAAGTATCATGGTTGAGAAATAACGTCTCTGGTTCTTCTAAAGACCAGAAATGGGGTGTAAAAATAGTTTACCTTCATATCAGGTATGAAACGTTATATTTTACATTCTGATAATATGCTTTTCTTTTTCTTCAAACCGTAGCATCGATGTGTGGCTATTTTTAAAGACAAACAGAACAAGCCGACTGGTTTTGCCTTGGGAAGTATCGAGGGGAGAGTTGCTATCCACTACATCAACCCCCCGAATCCGTAAGTGGGACTCCATCAGCTTGCGAATTTTCACTTGAGGCTTTTTTTTTTTTTAAAGGAAAACTTAGTTGGGCCTTTGTTTTTCAGAGCCAAAGATAACTTTACCTTTAAATGTCATCGATCTAACGGAACCAATACTTCAGCTCCTCAGGATATCTACGCGGTATGTTTTTAGAAACTTGAACCTTGAGAACACATCTAGAAACTAGACTTGGGAGTGGGCAGCTGAGTCATTATGGGATTCGAAAAGATCATTGCTTTGTCATGTGTGTTCGCATCTGGAGACAAACGGCTTACGCCGTGCGTTTCCGTTTGTTTTTATGCACATGCTGACTCTTCATTCTCTCTGTGTTTCTGAATGCAAGCGCAGGACTTTTTGGGGAGCATCTCCCCTCCTCTGTGGTGCTGGTTTATACACTTAGCTAAAACTGAGAAATTGCTGTTTGCTAAGAAAGAAGAGGGCATTTTCCTGAGATTTGCGCCCAGGTGTCACTAGCTACACAGTTGTTAACTTCTGACTTGGGTTCGTCACAAGAGACCAGACCCGGCTCTGGGCTGGTAGTTGATCAGGAAGCATGGCTGCGATCCGCAGGCAGCCAGCTCCGGCGACACGACGGTCTGCATTTCGTTCCCTAACTGGAGCAGGAAGCACGCTTTGGCCAAAGCAGGGTTCTCCTTCCTCTGCTCATTGTGCATGTCAACCCTTGCAGGTCAATGGAATCGCGTTCCATCCTGTTCATGGTACACTTGCCACGGTGGGATCTGATGGCAGATTCAGCTTTTGGGACAAAGATGCCAGAACAAAACTTAAAACTTCAGAACAGTTAGATCAACCGATATCGGCTTGCTGCTTCAATCACAATGGAAACATATTTGCATATGCTTCCAGCTACGACTGGTCAAAGGTGAGCGGTCCCTGCACCCCTGCACGGCGCGGGCAGACACAACGACCACCACGTGACTCCTGCTGCTCTCTGGGTCCAGGGGATGGGTCACTCTGGGCCACACCCTTGTCCCCGTGAGGTCATAGCTTAGAGATCTCCTTCCGTGAAGCCCCAAGTCGGAGCTGACCGTCCGCCAGAGTCAGAGGCCTTGCTCCCTGAGGGCGGTCACCTTGGCTTTAAAGTGGGGGCGGGTTAGAGTCTCAGTGCCAAAAGGACAGGTACGTAGACGATCGTTCTCTCAGAGGGCCGTCGAAGACAGATTTCCACCGACTCATTTCCTCTGGGGGCTGAAGTTTTTGTTCAGCGTTTGGCTTTTCTTTCCGTCTGCCTGTTTCGTTCCCCAGAGACTTGGGGGTGCAGGACTTGGCGTATAAAAAGTGCCCGCAAAATGCCAACTTTTGAGTTTTTTAATGATAAGATCATTGTGTCTTTTTCCTCTTTAGGGACATGAATTTTATAATCCCCAAAAGAAAAATTACATTTTCCTGCGTAACGCAGCCGAAGAGCTAAAGCCCAGGAACAAGAAGTAGTGGGGGAGCCTCCTGGCTGCTACAGCGCCTTCCTCTCCACTCTGCCTCGTCTCACGAACTTGGGTCCCAGCTTTTTGTGGGTTCAGCCATGGATGTGGATTCCAACCCTCGGGGAAAACTGTCCTTGTTTGGCAGTCGGGCCCAGCGGGCCGCAGTGACCGTTGGTCTCTCCATTCCACTGCCCATCACAGACGTCTCTGGAACTGTGAGGGGGTTGGAGTCGCTGTAGAAGTTAGGTCCCTGCGGGCGGCTGCCAGGCATTCGCAGTCTTCGCTCCGCAGTGTGTGTATAGAGAACACTGGGAATCATTTTGTGAACCCTGGACTGTATTTTGTAATAAAGCATTTCGAAGATTGTCTCCTAAGCTCCCTGTGTCCACCTTGCCCGCCCGCCCAGTGAGCTCTGACGTCATCCTATGTAGCACCATCGTTGGGGTTTGAGTGGCAACTTCAGATGCCCTTTGGGAAATGCAGAAATCTTGCACCTCGGGAAAGAGGGCGTCCTGAGCCGTGACCGCCGCGTGGGATGTGTAGCCACAGCCTTTCCCAGCGTCGGCGGGCAGCTCGAAGGCAGTTTTCTCTCCGCCCTTCGTTCCTGTCTGTAAATCCCCACTGGTTTTCCACTCTGCTGGGCAGCTGTCCTGTGACAAACGGGAGTGTTCCTTGTGCTAAGGGACAGGCCTCTGTGGACAGGGCCCAAGTGGGCGGTGTTTGAACCCCCCTTCCTGTCTGGGCCAGCACTCTGCTCCTGTGCCCGGTGGTGATAGCCTGGACTGCTTTTTTATTTCATGTAATTTAAAATTCCCGATTGGTAAGTATCGGATGAAATTCAGTTTAGTATTTGACTTTTGAGTCTGTTCCTGTGTTTTTGCCCTGTCATCTCAAATGCTTCTTATGCTTTACTATTTGAGGCTGGTATGTAAACTAATTTGCTGAGTATGGAAATCTGGCATCAATAATGTAAGATGTGTTTGCCTACTCATAAAAAGCAATGAAAATAAAATTTTCTACTGGAAGTGATTGCCTACAAGATGGTTTAAATTCTTTGGTAGGTCACAAATGAATTCAGACCCATTAACTCTTTGGCTCTGTCTTTTAGCCTGAAAAGTTATTTTTTGGAAGAGAAAAGGGTAAGTGAGCTAGAAAAAGAAATCTGAGTTTTCAAATCACGTTTTCCCCCTTGCCTTTCTGAGTCAGCCCTGCAGCTCTGATCTGTACAACCGGTAGGGAAGGCGGCTGTGAGGAGAGTCCAGCTGGACTCACAGTAGCCAGGTGTCACGGGAGGTGAGATGAGATTGACAGCTTTAGTCTAGCCATCGTGTCCTAACTTTACAGGCTGTCGTTGAAAATGACCACGAAATAACGAATCTAAGTCATGAGCGTTTTAGAGCGTTCTTTTCCAAGACTGGGCCTTGCCGCGTTACCGAGGGGATAGTTTTTTTGTAATTGGCAAATTTGAAACATTTTCCTAAGTCCCAAGTGGAGCCACCAGAAACCAGGAGTAAGGGGGCCCCTTGTCACCACCGGGAGCGTGAACGGCTGCCCCGTGTTCGCTGGTGATGAACCAATAAATATTTGTTGAAATCATTAAACTTAAGTGTTTTTCCTAAAAGGCATAGCGAGTCTTAACTCTCCATCTTAAACAGGTTGCTGCAGTAGGTGCTCTGTAGGTGTTTGTAAATCTGATGGCATCTTCAGAGAAATTTTGACTCTTCGTGTCGTCATTTTGCCATTAAAAATTCACTGGACATCCAGTTAAAAATGGAAAGTGGAGTCTGTAAACTTAATGGGGAAGACCTGTTAGGTGGTTCGCTGATTTTTTTGCTAACATTTTATTACAAGAATTTTCAAACATACAGAAGAGCTTTACAGTGAACTTACACCTACCACCTAGATTCTACGGTTAACATTTTGCTATATTTTTCCATTTGGTTTCTCTTTTCCACCCCTTGGTGACTGAGTGTGGATGCAAACCGGTTGGGAGGACGACGTGTCACGATGCTGAAACGCGTCATTACGGGTTTAGGAGTGGTGTTCGGGGAGGTGCCCTTCTCCGTTCCCGTCGTGTTTGGTCTGACCCGGTGTTCTAGGGGAGCGTGGAAACGTGTTGTGCACGCGCGTGTCCAATCTGCCTCCGTCGGGCCTACCAATCCTGCCTGCCTTAACCCCATTTTAGGGGGAGCTTTATCTGTCACGCACCCTGGACAAGGGGATGCCAGGATGGGGTTCGGTAGAGCGAGGCGAGCGTGGGCGGGCTTACCGCTATGCGTGGTGAGTACTTGCTGTCCTTGGTGAGAAGTGGTGACTCAGGCACACGGCCGCGTGTGGCAGACAGGTTACGCGTGGTTGCCCAAGCACACCTGGCCCCTGTTCTCACTGTCACTCACTTGCTCTTTAAAGTGATCCACTTTTTAAAAACACAGTTGCCTTTCAAAAAGAAAGTTTTTTTGCCATAAAATTAGATCAAAAAATTCAGTATAGGAAAAACATCTTTTGTCAAAGTGGTAACTACAAAAATTAATACAGTGAAAATAAAAGATAAGTGTGAGCCATGAAATAATACACCGAAAGTTAAAGTGTACCACCAAAGTCACCTTCAAGGGACAAATACCTCAGGGAAATCCTGTTAAGGTGATGTTGTTTTATGTGTTCTAGGCTACTTGGTAGAACCCATTTGCCATTTGGGGAGTGCTTTAGGAAATTTTTTTCTTCAAAATTTGAGTTTCCTTAGAAGGAGGGGCTTTGTAACATGAACCGAATACATGTAGGAACATAGAGCCAGCATTTTCCAGATTAAACCATGACCCATTCGCTGGTCGTAAAATGACTATTTGTTGCAACTAGAGTTTTGTTTTTTTTTTAATGGAGCCACGAAAGATACGGACTATATCCCAGTGCGTCACACATAGTAATGCAAATACTGTTTTGCATGACGTATGTATGTGTCTACGTGCGTGAGTATTACATATTATACTATTCTGGACTGGGATTTTTGTCCCTGTTACTTCTAACATGGTTGAGGATGGGTTCTTGGGGTTCAGTAACCTCAAGTAGTACTGCCGTGAATACCAGCCATGACTATTTCCTTGCATCCCCCCAGAACGGGCTGGGTGATTCTGTGCATTGGGTGACATTTGAGATGTCCACACGACATGCGAACCCAGAGTCAGACTGCCAGCCTTCACATCCAGCTCTGCCACTTGCCAACTCTGCGGCCTTGAGCATGTGACTTAAACTTCTCTGGGTCTCAGTGACCTCATCTGTTAAGTGGGAGACATTGAAAGTGGGCATAACAAGATCGTGGGTATCCAAAGAGTTAAAGCCCGCCAGGCACTCTGTGGCTGGCTCAGAATAAGTGCTCCAATGCTGGCTCCCACTTTGTGACCTCGGGGGTGTCCTGAGATCTTAGATTCCCCCCACCCCCAGGGAGGCCGCGTTTGCGTGTGGCCAGCAGGTGGCGCCGGTGACTGCAATGCCACCGTCGGAGCTGACTCTATTCAATGTCATGGACTTGGGTTTATTTAAGGAAATGAGCATAGGCTCCCCTTTTACTGTCGTTACTGAGCTCGTAAGATACTTGGAGAGTGGAATCGAAGTTTTATTTATCCTGTTAGAAGAATAGTCTTTAAAATAAGACTCTTTAGGCACATCGATGGCCTCAAGAAACACCGAAAGCAACATATTTTCAGAAGTCGGACTCCTGATTTTTCTACTTAAGAATTCAATGTCCCCCTTGGTTTCCTTATGGGACCCTGAGGCCTGGTTTCCTGTGGTGTGGGGGACTCTGAACACCCGCCACCCTTCAGCATCATCTCTGCCCTGGTTTAGGAAGGAAAGGTTAGGACACAAATCTCCACTGTGCTGGGTGCTGGCGGCACACGGCCCATTTTAAGATAAATTGTGGTAACTTTGAAGCTCTAGGCCTATATGTGGCTACTCTGAACTGAGGCATAAAATGTAAAATGCACAGCAGTTTTCAAAGACAGTACAAAAAGAATGTAAATAAATATCTAATTTTTATGCCGATTTTACATTGAAGTGATATTTTGAATAATAAAATTAATTTCACCTGATTGTACTTTTGTAACTGTGGCTACTAGACATGTAACTACAGTGGCTCGCAGGATGCCGCCCTCGGCCCACTGACGCTTGGGGGTGGCCCCGCTCATTATCCAAATTAACATGCACCCACATCCCACCTTAAATATCCATTCTTTCACTGCAGATTTTTTCAGAAATATTTTGCATATTTTACTTCCGAAAGTATTTGGCAGTCTTTACACTTGGCAATGACTTCTTAACTATATCGCCTTGAGTACCAGGGAATTTCTCAAAAGTGTTCTCCACTGTATTGAATTGTTGGAACGCTAATGAGGTCTAGTACTGCATTTGTAGACAGTCAATGAAACCGATTGATTTGGGGTTACTTTTATATGTTGAAGCCAATCCCTGTCAGCCTGTCGGACTCCCTCCCTCTCTCTCCTCCTCTCCCGGTTTCTCTCTCCCCCCCGCTGCCCCCCGCTCCCCACCTCACATTTCCCGACACCCCTGAACACACCCTATAAGGTCCAGAGCCGAGGAGAGGCAGTTCCAACACGAGCCCATTTCCTCAAGAGGTGCCGGGATGCTGGCCAGAGGCTGCCAGCACTTCGCAGCTCTGGGGGTTTTCCTGCGAAGTGAGGTTCCCCCGTGTCACAGATTCCTGCCGCACAAGGCGGGCGCAGGCGGAGGAGCTGGTGGCTGCAGTTTGGGGAGTTTTCAGCACAATAGGTGCTACCACAAGGTAAACAGAAGCAGAGCGAATCATTCTGTAGCCTGTTGTATGTACGTTTATTGTGAATTTCGCATCAATATGTTGAGAAATACTTTCTAAGGCGAGGGCCGTTTCTAAAGCAAATAAGAAACACGTGTTGCATACTTGCTTAAACCTAAGTCACCTCTGAAGGGTAACAGGCATACATTCCTGTTCTCAGAGTCTCTCCCCCCAGGCGTGGGCCGGGGAGGGGTGGGAGGGGAGGTGGACACGGTGCGAAGAGGAAGCTGTCATCCCAGCCACCACTGCTGCCTTCCTTAGTGGGCTCGCAGGTGGCCTGGCCTTGGGCGCCACCTCACACACCGTGTTTGCCACCTTTTCCGCTTTCTTCATGGATCTTTCCAGCTCCAGGGTCGGCCTTGTGCAAAGGAGGCCGGTTTTTCTGAGCACCGCTTGATGGCCAGTACGTACCATGTCTTTACAGCCCTGGCTCCTGGCACCAGAGGCTCTTGGAAATTGTCAAGGTTCTTCGTCCCTCAGGATTTCACACAATGTGACCCACGCCTCGGACTGCACCGGGGCCCTTGGCCCCCGCAGAAGGCCCCCCACACGCGGTTCTGTTCACCTGCAAGAGCAAAATAGGTATTTGCTACAGATCGAATTCACACGTTGAGGTCTGAACCCCCAGGACCACAGAGTGTGACTGCATTTGGAGACGGGGTCTTTAAACAGGTGATCAGTCAGATGAGGCCACTGGGGTGGACTCCAATCCAGTATGGCTGGTGTCCTTATAAGAAGAGATTAGGACACAGACACACAGAGCAAAGTTCACGCGAGGACCCGGGGGCAAATGGCTACCAGGCAGGGGGAGAGGCCTCACAACCGCCCCCCGCCCAGCCCCCGACAGACGCCTTGACCTTGGACTTCCAGCCTCCAGAACCGTGAGGAAGTAAGTGTCGTGCGAGCCTCCCGGTCTCTGGGACTTCGTTACGGTGGCCTGAGCTAAGACAGTATTCCTGGGTGGCCATTTGCCCTTCAGTTCTGTGACTTAGTGTCCCCAGGACTGCTCCCGGGATAGACTCCATGTCCCGCTGTACCTACAGGAACCTTCACAAACATGCTCCCAGAACAGGTGGGCTGATCGACCCACCGGGGCAGGGGCTCCGGACCAGCGCCCAGCGGGAAGCCCCTGCCTCAGACGCAGGCAGGCGCCCTCGCTCCGATGTAGGGACAGTCCCGGCCCTCACTCGGGCATGGGCCACGGACTTCTCACAGCTCAGGAATCACCTGCACACCGTCCTGGGAAAAGGGGCTTGCGTTGGCCCATGGGGCTTCTCCACACACCCGCCAACCTGCAGAGCACCAGCGCTGGAGGCGTGAGGCCTTCAAAGTGGGCCTCGCCACGTTCAAAGCCCACGTTCCGCGTCCGCAGTGGCCATTTTCCCGAGGTTGGTGGGGGCTGGGCCTTCAGCTCTGGTTTGGGGAGGTAGGGAGGGCGTCTTGAAGAAAGGGATTTGGGATTTTGTCCCACAGGCGATGGGGAGCCACTGAAAGCACGTGGGGGAGAACTGATGAGGTTGCCACCTCCTCACCTGGCTGCGGGCCGCCGTGTGGGCTGGAAACCGATGCGCCCCGGGTGAAAAGCTGAGAAGTGCCGGGTTGGCATTTACCGAACTCCTACTCAGCACAGGGCTGAGCTCAGCGCTTTCCGCGGACCGTCTCGTTTCATCCCCACACGGGCCCTGTGAGGGCGGAACCGTCATTCCACCCATTTTACAGGTGAGGCAACTGAGGCCCAGAGAGAGGACATCGCCAGCCAGTGGGTGATGAGTGCCGGTCACAGATGCAGGGCTATCTGGTCTCAGCCTGCCCTCTGCTCTCTCGGCCGGGGCCCCCGTGCTGCCTGCGTGGCGGGAGAGTGACTGTCACCGCCTGGCAAGGAAGCTACGAGGCGGGTCATTCTGCAGAGCTGAAAGAGCAGGGCCCGATCCAGGCTCGGCCGGCGTGGGAAGGGCCCCTGGCCGCGCGTCTCTTCATGCTTCTTCTTTTGTTTACTGTGTCCATGTTATAATTCAAGGCTCCTTGGGCCTGCTGTTTGGGTTCAGGTGGGTGCAGGTGGCTACACGCAGCATCCTGCAGCCTGGCTCTGAGGTGAAGAGGTGGCCGCTCTGGCTTGATTCTGCATGAACCCTGCATTGCTCATTGTCTCTGAAGATAAACAGGCTGCGGGGACCCTTCGAACCCCCAGTGTCAGCCTTCTGGAATGCGTGATTCATGTGTTTGTTCATTCGTTCGGTGCTTATTTATCGAGCGCTGTCCACGTGCCAGGTACTGGGAACACGGCCGTGAGCAAAGCAGACGGCAGCCCCTCGAGGAGCTGACGGCTAGTGGGGGACGCTGTCCTGGAGAAGCAAACAGATGTCTGAAGCAGGGGCGGCAGGGACACGAGCCTTTTAGGGACCTCAGAGAAGACGCCTGGATGGAGTCTGAGGCCCGGGCCCAGGCGCATCCAGACTGGTGACAGCCGATCGAAACACCAGGGCAGGCCGAGGACTGCGGGCTTAGTTGGTCCCGGCACTGCAGCCAGACAGACGGTGCCCCTGAGATGTAGGTGGGGATGACGGGGTCCCAGCCTGACCACTGGCTGAGCGAAAGGGCCCCAACTCAGGAGATGGCCAGGAGTGGGCACAGGGTCTGTTCCCATGGGGGTTGGGCGGGGAGGACGGGAATTTACGTAAACCGGGGATATTTTAAATGTAAGGATCCTTAGCTGGACCCCCAACCCCCCCCTTTCCGGGCTGAGCAGTGATTCTGTCGCTTGAGGCTCTGTCCTGCTCGTCCCTATGACAGAGCAAGTCTCCTGGGGCCAAAGCAGCAAATGGCCACGAACCGGGTAGCTTGACAACAAATTTATTCTCTCACCGTCCTGGAGACTAGAAGTCCAAACTCAAGGTGTCGACAAGGCTGCGCTCCCTCTGAAGGCACTAGGAGGGAAGAGTCTGTGCCACGCACACCCTTCTTAGCTCCTGGTGCTGCCAGCCATCATGGCTTACGGACGCCTCACTCCAACCTCTGCCTTCGTCGTCACGTGGTGTTCCCTGGTGTGTCTGTGTCTTCACCTGGCCTTCTTATAAGGACACCAGTCCCTGGATCAGACTCAATACGACTTCATCTTAAACCGATTACATTACGAAAACTACACCCAAACAAGATCACCTTCATGGGTACCAGGGTCAGGACCTAGATGTGTTTTTGAGAAAACATGATTCAACCCATGACAAACGCTCACACCCAGGCACATCTCGGACAAGGACTATCCCCGTGGGGACAGTGACAAAGCCTGAGGTGGGACTTAGTACTTGGACATCTCCTGAGTGAGCTGTCAGTCAGGCAAGTGTGGGCAACAGGCAGGGGCCCGGGGACTTTTCCATCTGTCACACCCACCCAGAGCTGCGAGCCTGGGACCCCATCCTCGGAAGCAAAGAAGCAGCCTGCGTACCAGGCAGCAGTGGTCACTGGGCACTGACCCTGAGCAGCCCGGCCTGAGTTGCCACACCTGTGCTCCCTCCCTTCTGCACCCCCCACCCCAGCTCCCCCAGTGCAGAAGGCACCGCTGAATGAAGGGGCTGGAGCTTTAGAGGGAGGAGCACCCGCCCAAGGTCCCAAAGGATGGGACCAAGATCTACCTTAGGGCTGATCCCCCAACCCATCCTGCCACATGGACTGAGAGAAGCGGGGAGAGGACCTCTGTCCAGGCCATGCTGGCCCCTGCAGTGCAGCAGCCATCAAGTGGCATCTGCACCATTGGGAATGCTTTTGGTTGTCATTATGGAAAACCCAGTGGCTTAAACATTTTGGGAGGATTTTGGTTGTCATTATGGAAAACAGTGGCTTAAACATTTTGGGGGGATTTTGCGTATGTAACAGGGAGCCCGGTTGTTGTCATTGGTGTAGCACAAATTTTCTCAGTCTTGGCACTATTGACATTTGGGGGTGTCCTGCACACTGCAGGAGATTCAGTGGCTTCCCTGACCTCCATGTCCTAGATGCCAGTAACGTTTCTTCACGTAAGCAGTGACAATCAAAAATGTCTCTGGATGTTGCCAAATAACCCTAGGATTAATTGTGTCAGGACTGGTGTCTGTGAGTCTCTTGCTCTTTGTCTAATGGTCACAAGATGGCTGCTACAACTCCAGACATCCCACCCATGTTCAGAGTGGAAAGAACAAAGGGCTAATACCAGCTACAACTGCCTCTTGGCAGGAAAGTGGAAACTTTCACAGAAGGCCTGCAGATTTCCACTTCGGTCTTACTTCACTAACCTCTCTGAGGTCCACCTGCCAAGCCCTCAGAGCAGAGAAAGGCCTCCTTCTGGGCTGTGGGCAGGACAGAATGGAATCATGGATCAGCTAGCCATTTGCTGTCCTCAGTGGCCTCGAAAACACTCTGAGTTTCAGTACCCGCCCTCTTAAAACTGGGCTAGTAGTGCCTACCTATGACAAAAGCTGTTTTGAGGTTACATCGCCTAACTTCTGTAAGTAATCCAGTCAAGGACCTGGCCCCTGAAGGGCACTCCGGGGCAAACGGCCTTTGTTATTATTAGTGGCATGTGAGGATTAACCACGCCAGAGCACCCTGTACTCAAAAAATTTCCGATAAATGTTGGTGGCTGTATCGCCCACCTCGGAGCCTTGTGAGCCTACTCACAAGGCTGTGGCTCTCACCAATTCCCAGAGGCCTCCCCCGACTCTAAGGCAGCGGTCCCCAACCTTGTTGGCACCAGGGACCGTTGCTACTATGAGAATCTAACACCTGAAGATCTGAGGTGGAGCTGAGGCGGTGATGCTGGCGCCGGGGAGCCGCTGCAAATCCAGAAGCTTCTCTGGCTTGCCTCCTCACCCGCGGCTGGTTCCTAACGGACCGTGGGACCGGGCCGGTCTGTGACCCAGGGGCTGGGGTCCCCTGCTCCAAAGTACACCTGTCACTCTTGACCTTCTCCCTGCCTGGGAATTTTACTTAAATGTGGTAGTCTTTACTCCTCCTAAAATGGAAGCTCCTGGCGAGAAGCGGGGAGGCACGTGTGTTTCCTGCTTGCGGTACCCCTGGGGCCCAGACCCTAACCTGCCCCCTGATGGGCCATTACATTAATAAATACGTGTTGGATGAATGGCTCCCAGGCAGAAGTTGGCGACACGTGGAGCCACCCGACGGGCGGAGGGTCGGCGATGCCGAAACCTAAAAGGTCAGGGCATGAACGAAAGAGTAAAGGAACCGGAACCTGGGCACCGCTTTTTAAGTCACTCCGCCCCCCTTCCGGGCCCAGCAGAAGCGCGAGGTGCACGCAGCAAGTCCGCCGCCCCGGGGTGGGTCAACGCCCCGCCCAAGTCCTGCGCTTCCCCCTTTTCAGGCCCTGCAGCCCCGCAGCGGGCTGCTGCCCCGGGTCGGGGTCCTTCGGGACACTTCGGGAGCCCCCGCGCTCCCGCGGCGCTAGCACGTGCTCCGCAGACGTCCGCCGCCGGCCGGCAGCCGCCCTCCCCAGAGGCGCCCTCCCTGAGCGAGCGCGTCGCCGGGGTGGGGGGAGGGCAGCGCCCGCGCGGGGGCCGCTGGGATTTGTAGTTCGGACGCTTTGGCCGCCAGCGGCCCCTCCTGGCCAAGACTGGGGACAGCCTCAGGCTCTGTCTGTCACGAAAGGGGAAACTGATGCCTGGTGAAAGGACACAGCTTGCCCAAGATAACGCGGCCGAGCGGTGGCCACCTTCCCTGCCCAACAAGTGTAGTTCACACTTTTTCAAAGTTTTCAAAGGGTGCTCTGAGGGTCCCTTGAGAGCTCTCCTGGCCTCCATTCCATCGTGCATTCACTCAGCAAACGTTTCCCAAAGGCGTTCTGCTTGCCAGACGATGTGGTAAAAGCTCGGATGCAGGATTGTGCCATGGCGAGTCGGAGGGACAGTGAGTGACAAGGGAAGGAAGAAATGAGATGAGACAGAAAAATATGTTCCCAGTAGGCTCTCTGAAGACTTGGGGTTCCATACCCAGCATGAGGGGCGGGGGTTTGGGAAGGAAGGCTCAGACTTCGGTGGCTGATGGGTGGAGAGTGGGGTCAGGAAGTCCAGAGCTTGAGACAGTTTCACTGGACCTCGGATCGAACGCAGCCTGACAGAGAAGGTGCTGGCTAAACGCCTGAGTGACTCGCAAACATTTCGCCTGGGTCCCTGTCCCGACAGTCCACCAGGTGCACGCCCATCCCTGCAGCCTGTGTCCCAGGCCAGGAGTGACTCCTCTTAGAGCTGCAGCTCCAGACTGCACGAGGTGTCAGAAACCATGGTGCGTGGACATGAGGATGTGAGGCCCCCAGAGCTGGTTTGACACCGGTGTGGGCTGCTGGTGGGGAAGGCTGGCGCCACGGCCAGCTTCGAGGGTAGGGACTTGCACAGGTACACGGCCGGACTCCTGGTTCAGCGCTCTCCTGTCGGATGTGAAATTCCTAACTTTGAACAAGGGGCCCTAGAAATTCTGTAGCGGGTCCTGCCTGGCCCAGAGGCCTGGAGATAGGCCTGTTTTCTGTGGTTGGGGACAGGGACAAAGGGAACCTGGACAGCCTTCTGCTTCTTTTCCTCCAAGGGTGGGCCACAGGTGGAGGAATCCCTGACACCAGCTGTGGTCTGGGACAGACTTTTGAAGAGGCTGGAACTACTTCTCCAGTCCAGTCACCTTCTCTTTGAAACCTATGGAACCACTCTGACCTCTCCGCCACATCTTGATTTAATTTTTTCCGGATTATGTAGTATTTACTTGTTGAATTGTCTTATTCATAGCAGCTCCGTGGTGCTAGTGTGTTATGTGCATCCCTGCAGCCCCCATGCCCTGATAAATATTCAAATTATCTATAGATAAAACAAAAATCATTTCACCTTTAATATGTGTTGCTGTACCTTAGTAGTACTGGGATAAATGTTGACTCAGTAATCATGATCTAGTAATCGTTTGCATCTGATTCGTTAGACTGCTCTCCACGAGGGCAGGGGCTTGGAACCCGGCGGGCAAGTAGTACGACCTCGGGAAAGATCTAGACCCGCGCCTTCTCCCCGCGCGTCCCATCCTAAGGGATTCCCCAGGCTCAGGGGCGCGGCGGGGCGGGCCCGGGACTACGCTTCCCAGCGGCCCCCGCGCGTTCGGGGCGGGGCGGGGGCGGGGGCCAAGCCGGACTGGGGGCGGAGCCGGCTACAAAGCCCGGGGGCGGGCGCCAGGGCGCAGAGTGCCCGCAGCGCCGGCCGGAGCGCAGCGCAGCTCATCGCGGCGTGCACGGCGGGAGCGGCCCGCGAGTAGACGGGTCCGGCGGTTGGCCCGACACCTCTGCTGCCCCGCCGCCCCCCATGAGCGCAGCCCCGCTCGACCCGGGTCCGTAGGCGGCGGGGCGCCCCCCATGCTGCTGCAGCCCGCGCCGTGCGCCCCGAGCGCGGGCTTCCCGCGGCCCCCGGCCGCCCTCGGCGCCATGCACGGCTCGCAGAAGGACACCACGTTCACCAAGATCTTTGTGGGCGGCCTGCCCTACCACACCACCGACGCCTCGCTCAGAAAGTACTTCGAGGGCTTCGGGGACATCGAGGAGGCCGTGGTCATCACCGACCGCCAGACGGGCAAGTCCCGTGGCTACGGCTTCGTAAGTGGCCCCGCGGCCGGGCGCGCAACCCCAAGCCGCACTTATCTTGGCCCGAGGCGCTGAGTCAACCAGCGGGCTCACGCCCAGCCGCCCCGCGGCTGCCCGGGACGCCTCGGGCCGGCTCCGGCACCTGCTGCCCCCTCTCGGGCTCTGGGGGTGGCAGATCGCGCTCCAGCTGGTACCGCCCCCACTACCCCTGGCCGGGTCTTCCTGCCCCCCACTCCACGCGCAGCTTAAAAGGGAGGTCCGCTGTGTTCGGTTAGAACTAAGTTTGGGGAGAGGTTTTGGGAACTGTCGACTACTCCCGGGACTTCCTGGAGCAACAAGCGGGGGGAGGAGCACCGGCTTCACCCACAGGCTCTTTAGAGCCCTTTAGACCCCTCCCCCCATATTTTCCAACAGTCTCCTCAGCCGCCGTAAATAAACATCAATTTAAGTAAAAAGCGGCCTGAGAACAGTCTCCTAACTACAGAGTCCGCAGACCTCTCCCGTGAGGAAATTCACAGGCCTGCACGGCAGGCTGGGGCCCTGCCTCTCTCGGGGGTGCCCATGTCTCCTAGGGATTGTTTCTGTTCCTGAAAGCGAGGCTTCCCAGAACTTGAACTTGTAGGGAGGAGCGCCAATCCAGGGGGCAGCTTTGTGGGAGGGCTCCATGCTGGGATCAGAGGGGTGGGGGAAGTAAAGGTGGGGCAGGGGCCCTCCCACCCCCATCCCCACCCCCACCCCCACCCCCAGAGAAGCCCCTCATGTGGCTGTGCTCCTCCAGGTGACTATGGCAGACCGGGCGGCAGCTGAGAGGGCTTGCAAAGACCCGAACCCCAACATCGACGGCCGCAAGGCCAACGTGAACCTGGCCTATCTGGGCGCCAAGCCGAGAAGCCTCCATTCCGGTGAGAGCCCGTTTTTCTTCCCTGGCTCTTGTTGGCTGCTATATTCAGCGTTGGTATCTGTCCGGTAGAAAAGCCCCACCCCACCCCCCACCCCAGAAGTGGCAGTCGGCTGTCATGTGCTAGCAGAGCCATCACAGGGCAGTCATCCCCCAGCTTGGAAGCCGGACCCTCTTCCCTTCATCTGGCTGTGTGTGCCAGTGGGACAGAGTGAGGAGGGTGTGTCACCCAGTTGTCAGCTGCCCTCAACAGGAGGGAGGAAGCTGGTCCTTGGAACCGGAGGTCCAGAGAGTGAAAGCCTAGAGGCTGTCTCCCCACCCCCAGCCCCCGCCCCATCCCTTGCCCTGCTTAGCTGGGAGCTTGGGGTCGATGTAGAGAGAGGGTGGCCTGGGAGGGGGGAGAGAGGTGAATTGTCCCTTCTGGTTGGAGCTGTATGGCTGTGTGGTTCTTCACTGGCGAGGCCGCACCCCTGACTGGTCTGTCATTGTAGGCTTTGCCATCGGCGTACAGCAGCTGCACCCCACCTTGGTCCAGCGGACATATGGGTGAGTGGAGTGGTGGCCGGGGGCGAGGGCCGGGGGCTTCCTGGTTCTCCTGGCGTGGGCACCCACTGGTCTGAGGGAGCTTTCACCCCAGAACGCCAACCCCACAGCCTTGGTTGTGCCCTTGGCAGCCACCTTTGCGTGTCAGAGAACCGTCGCCTTCTCTCGCCTTTCAGAGACGTGATTGTGTTTGGGGGGTGGGGACGGGGGATGAACTAGGAGAACTGAGAGGAAGCAGGTTCCATTTCTCCACCCCTGGCCGGGGCCACGGCACAGGGGTGGGGAGCATGAGCTCTGGAGACTGCTGGCCTGGGTTCAAATCCCGGGTTCCCCCTTACTAGTCTTGTGCCCTCCAGCAGCCGACACCGCCGTCTCTGCCCCCACTTCCTCACCTGTGAGGTGGAGACGGGGACAGCACCTCTGAGTTCTGTGAGTGGAGGCCTTAGGATGGGCATGGGGTGGGTGGGCGAACACTCTGGGAGTGCTGAGGACATGAACTGGTGGACTAGGCTCTTCCCAGGGTGCCCCCTGACCTGCTCCAGTGCCCGACAGATGGCGGCAGCAAGTCACTGCTGGCCGGGGTCCTACGTTTGTGAAAGCTGGAGCAGGTGAGATGGGATTGGGCCAGATGTCCCCAGCCTGTGGGCCGGCCTGTGGGCCTTTTGTTTGGAATGCTTTGGAGCAGCGTGTCCCACCCTCCTGTGTCCAAAAAAGGCCCCCCTCCTTTTGCCTTTTAAACAAAAAAACATCTAATAAGGCCTGGCAGCTGCTTGGGGAAGGACACGCACACTTCAGGGGCACAAAGGAGCCTGCCATGCAGTCTGCCCGGTGATTGATGTCGGCTCTGCACCCCAGTGCAGGGAGCTTGTTGTTGGGGTTGGGGCTGTTTCTTGTGGGAGGTGCAGAGGACAGTGACGATGGAAGTGGGAAGGACAGTTACGATACTGGCAGCCTCTTTTCTGGATGTTAGTGCTTCTAAAGCTGTCAGAGAACAGTCCTGGGCTCTGGATTTTGTGCTTCAAGGGGTGTGTGTGTGTGTGCGCGTGCGCGCGCGCGCATCTGCCCTGGAGAGAGTTTGAGGAGCATCCTGGCTCCCCGGGGCACTGTGGACCAAGAACTGGCGCAAGGACGAAGCTGGGCTCTGATGACTGGGCAGGTCAGCCAGATGACCAGAGAGCTGCTCCATGCCCACGACTCAGGGTTGCCCGCTCTACCAGGTGGCATCTGTGCCTACACAGTGGCTTCCTCTTGGACTGTGGACGTGTGTGAGCTCAGCTCGGTCTTCCTTCCTGGGAGGGAGCCTGAGGACGGCCGGGAGCAGGTGGTTTGGGTCCCCTTCTTGCCAGGGGTCTGCTTCATGAATGTGTACCGCTGTCTCGGAAGCGTTTGTGGGACACCCCAGTCTTACTGCCATCATCCCAGGCTCTTCCTCTCTGGGGTTCAGGCCACACGAGGAGTCCGTTCCCCATTTTCATAGCCCTGGCTATGTTCCCTGTGTCATCGCCAGGTGCCTGGGGGCAGGGCCAGGTGCCTTGGGGCAGGGCCAGCTGCACAAAGATTGGGGCGGAAGCCTGGAGTGCGTGCAGCTCTTTCTTGCTTAACACGCAGCCGTCCGTTTCCCACCGAGGCCAGGCTCCGCTCTCATCCACCGCTGCTGCCTCTGGGCTTCCAGGAACTGTCAGTGCTTGGCCTCTGGAACCTGTAGACCTGGGTTCAAATCCTGATTCTGTCACTTGCTGGCTGGGTCCATCCTGACAAGTACGGCCTCTTCCTGGCTTCCAGTTTCCTCGTCTGGAAAATGGAAGAAGTGATCACCTGACCCAGTGCGGGCACGTGGGGCTGGGGGCCCACACTCCTGCCACGTTTCTCTTGTCCTCACCACCATCCTCTGAGTTTGGGGTGGGTATCCTCGTTCATAGATGGAGACCCTGAGGCAAAGAAAGGTTAGCAAGCTGTCCAGGGTGGCTGAGGTGACAGGGTTTGAACCCAGGAGGGCAGGCTGGCTCTGGAATCCACACTCTGAACTGGTGCTCTCTGGGGCAGGCAGATAGAAGGACACCCTGACCTCTCCCCTCGTGGTCTCCAGAGCGCCACCCTTGTGAGGGTACGGGGGTCGGTCTCAGAGTTTAGCACTGTGTTCCGACTTCAGGCGACAGTGTTTTGTAACTAAATCTGCTGGTTGGCCATTTAATACCTGTGACAGGGGAGAGGCCTCCAGCTATTTGTTGGTTGCCAAGGGGTGGAGACCCAAACAGGGACAAGGGGTCAGAGGGACTGTTCAGTGGCTGGTGGCTGAAGCCTCTGAGAGTCGCGCCGCCTCCCACTGGGCCTCGCTGAGGTCCGGGCAGCCGGAGGGGCCCCTGGGTGCGCTGCCCCAAGAGGTGGCCGCTTGAGCTGCCTGGGTCAGCTGTCTCCTCCCGGGCCGCCTGCCCTGCCAGAGAGTTGGGCCGTCAGCGTCCCTTTTGTCTTTGCAAACAATCGGGCTTGGGAGCACGGCTGGCCTGACGCAGCAGTCAGTTTTGTCAGCCCCGGGCGGCAGGGAGGCCAGGCCCGCAGTTGGCCGAGGGCACAGTGGGACAGCTCGATTTGTGAACCAGTTAACCCCTCTCCTGCCTGGCTGAACTTCTCAGACTTTCCGGCCCAATCGAAGCCTTGGACAGCTCCGAAGGTCTCATAGCCCCACTCTTGGGCAAGGCCACTGTGGATCCCCCGCCTGGCTGGGTCGTAAACGGCAGTGTGGAAGGAACTCGCCAAAGGACTTTGCACTTGATGCTTTTGGCTTGGATTCCCCTTCCGCCAGTTTATTTAAGTCGAAGGGGATCTTTCTGGATCTGATTTGGCCTGTGCATATCCGTCGTGTAACTATGTGTGGGGTCGAGGCCTTGGGTTTAGAGAAGCTGGCCTTGGTAGGTGACAAGTGGCTCAGTCACGGGAGGAGATAGCTGTGCCCAGCTGAGCGTCCCTTTGCCGGGCAGCGGGACAGTCAGCAGCCTGTGGGCAGGAGTGAAGGTCAGCACAGTTTGGAGAGGGACATGTCCAGGCAGAGCAGTCGGCCTGGCCTAGAAGGGGCCTTCTGGGGTCAAGGGGTATCTGCTCACCCTGGTCCCAGGCCTGCCTGCACTCAGAGCCCCTTGGGTTGTTTTTGAGGGGCTAGCTGCTTCTCTGGGCACAGCCTACCCACCTTATTCTTAAGAGGGCCGTGCCATGGGCTCCGCACTTGTTCACTGTGAGCCCCGCTCCGTGCTAGGGGTGGGGCCAGGCCCAGGGGACCTAGACAGCAAGACAGGGTCCCAGGGCTGGTGAGTGTCAGATGCACTGGGTGCTGGAGCAGGGACTCGGGGGCTCACCCCGGTTTGAGGCCAGGCCTAGCCCTTTCTCATTAGGCTCCTCTCTCTATCTGTGGTGGGGTCCATCATGAGTGAGTGAAGGCCTGGCCCATGGGAAGACCCAGGCTTTGTCAGTGACGAGTCGCACAGCAGCCTCATGGTGGGGTCCGTCACCCCAGCTGCTGGTGTAGGCCCCCGGTGGAGCGAAACATGCATGAGCTCTCACAGTGTGGGCGCGGGGGCCTGAGCTGGAGCTCCGACAGCTGGATCCTTCTAGGAGGCCCCAGCACCTTCCTCTGGCTACCTCTGGGGCAGATAGAGCCAGACCCCGTGGGACTGACAGCGGGCCTGGGCCCTCCCAGGCAGTGCGCCCCAGTTGGCCTGTACTGTCAGGGACTCCTACCTTCCCAGCGCCCAAGTTGAGACCTGCTGCTCTCGCTGTCAGGCCATTGGGGTGCACGTGCCCAGGGGTCTGCGGGGGAGAGGGGCGCCTGAGTCGCCAGAGCGCACAGGCTGGGCGGCATGCGAAGAGCTGTTCCCAGAGCCGTTAGTTCACGCGTGCTTATTGTGTGTCTGCCGTGTGCCAGGCCCTGGGCCCGGGATGAGGAAGGCGGGGTCCCCGCTGCAGATGGTCACTTCCCAGCAGTGGGGAGGGGCCAACGCGCAAGCAGCCTGCCTGGGCGCGAAAGGGTTCGAGGGTGTGACGGCACTTCTGAGCAGGGAGTTCCTGGGGCGGGGGCGTGGAGCAGCCCTGCGTCGTGATGGTCAGCAGTGGGGAATGATCCGTGCATGTGACTGTGTCACAGACGTACCCGGCAGAACGCACCGAAAGGTGGCATCCAAGCCCGGAGTTGCGTTAACTGCCACGTGCCATGGCCAGGCTCCCGGCTTTGGTAGCGCTGTGGGTCATGAGACGTCGTCGTCGGGGGATCTCTGTGCTGATTTTGCAGCTTCTTGGGATTCTATCACTGTTTCGTGATAGGAAATAAATAAGCTGGGGGCAGGGGGTGTAGTGCCTTGAGAGGGGTCTCAGTGCCTTGGGGGCATGGCAGGAAGTGAGGTCAGAGCCAGGGGCTGTGGGGGCTGGGAG
Organism: Pteropus medius; assembly: GCF_902729225.1. NCBI lineage: Eukaryota > Metazoa > Chordata > Mammalia > Chiroptera > Pteropodidae > Pteropus > Pteropus medius. The sequence goes on from NW_024342471.1 coordinate 23,939,665, forward strand.
GAAGCCAGTGCCCTCCCCGCCATGGGATGTCACGTGGCTTGTTTTTACTTTCAGGGTGTCTGGGGTGACTGGCTCTTCCTGTTTGTTACTCACTGGAGCGAGGTGGGGGCGGCGCGTGGCCCTCTCTGTTGGGCGGCTCGTGCACACCTGCCGTGCGCCCCCATCTGCTGTAACAGAAACCAGCCTCTGGGTGCCTCTGTAAGGGCAAGCCCCTGGCCTGGCCCGGCCCCTCGGGGCTCAACAGCCTCGTCCGGAAGCCTCGGACCCCGGGGAGAGGCCAGACCACAGGCAGGCCGATGTAGGTGTCTGAATCCCCCTACGGGAGTGTCCCTGAGCAGGGGACTGTGGGAGCAGGCTCCCGGGTGGGGCCCCCCCATGCCACCGTGCCACCGTGGGAGGAGCCCTGTGGGAGGCATCTTGGGGCCCCTCTTGCTACTCGTTTGTGCTGCCCCTTGTTTTTGTGACTTTTTTGTTGACGAGCACAGGGTGTCGGGTACCTTCCCGTCCCCTCCCAGCCCCCCTGCCCCACGTGGGCCAGAGAGGGAGCTGTGCGTATAGTCAGTCCACGCAGCCAATAGGTCCTTGCTTTGTGCCAGACTGAGAATGCCACCGGTCACAGCTTATAGTTGCGGGGTGTCCTGCAGCAGAGTGCGCATGGGGCGGGGGCAGATGAGAAAGGGGGTGGTCTGCCTCAGGTGGCCACAGGCGGTGGGGTAGAGGGCGGCCTGCGGGGAAGGAGGTGGGAGATGGGTGTCCAGGGCCCGGCAGGGTGGCCTTGGCTCTCTAGGGCTGCGGGGCCCTGGGAGCATTTCAGTTTGGCTTAGTGACTCAGGACTGGGTCGCTTGTGCCTTTAAAGCATCCCCTCTGGCTGCTGGGTGGGCTCGGCTGCCGAGGCCAGGGTGGAGGCCCTGCCAGCTAGGGGACTGAGTAACAGTAACAATCCAGGCTCGAGGCCGCGGGGACTGGCCAGACCGGCACTGGGGTGAGAAGGGTGGGACTCGGAGTCCGTTCTAAGTGTTAAAGAGGAATCCAAGAAGCTCCCAGAGCTTTGGGCCTGCACACGCGAAGGTCGGGCGGTCTGGGCGGAGAGGGAGGCCGGTGTAGGTGCCCTGTCGGAGCGAAGGCGGGAGTGCGGGTGGGGACGGGGCCGGTGCAGATCTTTGCGGGGCCCGGCGTGAACCCAGGGAGAGCATTTCACCTGCTCTGCCTGCTGCCCCACACACCTGCCTGTTACCTGACGGCGCCAGAGATCCGGGGGTCCCCAGGAGGCCCTCGGTGGCCAGGTGACCTGCGCAGGGCCCCACCCTGGAGTGGCGGCTCAGTGGCTGGGGTTTCCAGCTCGGTGGCCAAACCTCCCGAGAGCGTGGAAAGTGAAACCGGCCATTCGCCTTTTTTAGTTTTGGTAGCTTTGCATTCAGACGTGCGGTGGGTTCCCTTTCACAGACGGCTTTGCTTTGAGGGTGCGGCCGTCTGTCTCCTGGGCACCGCTGCCCTTAGCTGTTGTCGGTGCCCTCGCTTGCCTGGGAATTTGTAGGCCATGCTGCTCAGAGCCCCGAGCAAATATCTCTAAGGGGACCTCCAGGGACCCCCATGGGGGCTCTGTCAGGTTCTGTGGCACCCCTAGTTTACAGATGGGGAAACTGAGGCCAGAGAGGGCCAAGAGACTGGACAAGCACAGCCAGGATCAGCACATAGGGTTCGTGCCTCTGGACCCTGGTCTCCGGTAACCGAGTGGGTTGGGGTGCTGTTGGCTCTGCATGATCCACCCTGGGTGCATTGGGTCCAGGCACAGACCTCGGCCCGTTGTTGGACAGCGGCCTGTGCCACCCTGGACCCCGAGCCGCTGGAGGTGAGCACAGTCTACGTGGCATCCTTGGGGGTGCTCTGCCTTTTTAGCCCGGCTAGCTGCAGCACCCCCTCCCTGGGGCCCTCCGGGTGTGGGCGGATGGAGGCCCGGCTTGGAGAGCTTGGGATGGGGGAAGAAGAGAGAGGATTGGAGGACGGTGTGTGGGCCTCCTAATGCATGAGGGGGAGAGAGGGCAGGGGATCCTCGAGGGGCAGACTAGAGTGTCACCAGGCTGTGCCCTTCTCAGAGGCCTGAAGGTCAGGCATGTGGAGGCTGGTGGCACCCTGATCTTTCTGGGGCATGGGCAGAGTGTCAAGGAACCGCCTGGGCACAAGTGCCCTGTTGCGTGGTGCCAGGCGGCTGGGACCGCTGCCTGCAGCAGCGTGCGGGGCGGGGGCCATCCTTGGACACGGCTGGCTGCTGGTTAGGCTGGGTTTTCTTTCTCGCCGGAGTTCAGTGGGTCCCGGCGTGTGTGCACGTGTGTGTGTGAGTGTGCGTGTGTGTGTGTGATGTCCGTCCCATGATGCCCCCGGTCTCCTTCCCAGCCGCTGGCCTGGCGTCTAGCCCCAAGCGCAGTGACAGGCCCTCGAGTTTGCCCTTCACTTTGCGGTCTGCGGCAGTGTCTCCAGCCCGGCGCGGAGCTGGGCAGCTCTCCGTGGTGGGGCCGTCCGAAGATTGCAGGGTGTCAGCAGCATCCCTGGTCTCCACCCACGGGATGCCACTGACATGTGCCACCCCCCCAGTGTGACAGCCAGAGATGTCCCAGACGTGGCCATGTCCCCTGGGGGCGGAGTCGTTCTGCGCCGTCCTCCCCTCCCTGTGGCTGGTCTGGTGACGCCGTGTCTTGGGCCTCAGCGCGCACAGGACCCGTATCATAGTCCTTTCATTGTGACACGCGTCCAGGTGCACACACCTGACTCAGGTCTGGTCTCTAGACACACGGAGCTTCTTGGTGGGGACAGGACCTCGAGGGGTTGCTGGGTCCTGGACTGACACCTGTGGTACCTGGGCCGCTCTCCCACCTGGGTGGCCCCAGAGGTGGGCCCAGGTCACAGGCCCAGCCCACAGCCAGCCCTTGTGGAGGCGAGCCGGGCAGCAGATGGACAGCGGGCACACTGCTTTGCTGCACTTGGCCGTGGCTGCATAAGTCACACGGGCCTCTCTGAGCCTCATTTTCCATCTCTAGGAAATGGGGCAGCAACAGCACCTGTTTCGGGCTTTTCCCATAGTGATGGTGGGGGCGGGGCACAGCACTGAGGGAAACAGGTGGCTAGATGCAGATGGACTGTGTCCCCAAGGGTCGGGAAACGGAGTCCCCTTCCTCCCCAACCTAAACACTGTTCGCCCTTGGCGAGTCTGAGCATCCCCCACCAGGGTGGCTGTCCGGTCCTGACATCAGGTGTTGGACACTTGGTCACGTGACAGCTGCCTGAGCCAACCAGGCCTTGAGGCACGCATGGCCAGGGACCTGCCATCTGTAAAGCCCCAGGTACTTCTGCCCTGTGGATGGTGTGAGGTCCTGGTCTGGGTCGTATTCCTGTGTGCGGGTGTGTGTCCGTCTTTGGGGGGCTGTCAGATGCAGGGTCCTGGACCCCGCCTGACGGCAGTCTGCAAGCATCCATGTTTTTAGCGGATATGTTGGTGTCTGAGGCAGGCCATGCCTGCCTGTGCTTGGAGGTTCTGGGCTTGGAGCTTCCACAGTCTCAAACTAAGGGATGTTCTGAGGTTCCAGAAGTGGGGGTTGGGGGGGCAGCGAGGGTGCCAGGACAGCAGCATGGGGGGCACTGCGCCCTGACGCCCTTCATCCTGTCTCCATCCGCTCCTCTCCCAGAGGCCTCCGGGTGGCCGGAGCCCGTGTCTTCCTCAGGCGCGTGTGCCCAGTGGGCCATAGTGCTGGGTGTCAGGGCAGAGCCCACCCCAGGTACTCCCGTGAGAGCCAGTGAGGAGGTGGGCCATGGAGCTCCCACTCTGCGCAGTCGCCCTCTCCTCCAGGAAGCCTGCCCTGACCACCCCCGGGAGTCAAGCTCTGGTTCACAAGTTGGTGTGTTTCTGTGACCCGTCCTCTTCTTGGAATCCAAGCCTCAGGAGGCAGGGGTCGTGTGGCCTGCTCAGTGCCGTGTCTTGACCCAGAGCACACCTGTGACAGGCGAGAAGGCTGCCAGCTTAGGAGGCTGAAATGAGATTTGAACCCAGACCTGGCTCTGTTCAAGCCTCTTGTACCCACATGGGAGGGTGGAGGGGTGGACAGCAGATTTCTAAATGGATGGTGGGGAGCGGGTGTCTCGGCCCTGAGTCGGGGCCTCCTGACAAACTGCGAAAGGTCCCTCCTGTACATGCAGGGAGGAGCTGCCTGTTGCTAACATGGGTGCATTGCCATGGCAACCGCTGGGGTGCTGCTACCTGGGAGGGCCAGCGGTCAGGGCGAGCTGGGGGCACCTTGGACATGGGCAGAGGTGTGCCCCAGACTCTGACCCCCAGGTGTTTGCTGCTGGATCCGTGGGGCCCCCAGGGCCATTTCCCGACTCTCCCACACGGTGGTTCGCTCCTACTTCAGAATGTCCTCGTGTACGTGCGTTGCTGGTGGTGAAGGCCACCTAACCTAGAAGCTTCCGGCTGCAAGCATTCAGCATATTCACAAAGCTCTGTAGCCGTCACCTCTGCGTAATTCACACCTTTTTCCTCACCCGAAGAGGAGACCCCTCAGCACCCCCCTTCTCCCCTCTCCGAAGCCCCTGGCTGTGTAATCGCTTCCCCCTCCCTGGATTTGCCCGTCGTGGGCATTTCATCTCCATAGGATCATACAGTGGGCGGCCTTTGTGTCCGGCTGGTCACTCAGCACGGTGTCCTCGGTTCACCCAGCATTGTCACGCGTGCCGGAGCTTCAGTCCTTGTGGCCGAGCCTGTCCCATGGCCGGATGGACCCCCGTGTTCTTCCTCTCCCCACCGGCGGGGGTGGACACTGGGTTGTTTGTACGTGTGGGTTGTGAGTAGTGCTCCTTACTCTTCCTCATGCGCGTGGATCGATTCTTCTGAAGGCGTCCAAACCCACGCGTGACCTGCGGCCGCTCTGCGCTCACACGCAGCCCCTCGCGAAGCTGCGTCATCAGCTCTTGGAGCCGTAAAAGTGGCAGTGTTTTGTGTGATTCGACCTCACCTGTCTTAGGATGTGTATAAACAGTTTTGTTTTTTTTTCGTACAAACAGTATCACCATTTGGCACAAATATCTCGGTCTCCACAGACCGCGTCTCTGCTCTGCTGCTCGGATTTCTCTCCGGAGGGCCGGGGCCAGGGCCGGGGCAGAGGCGGGGGCCGCCTGTGCCCCGCGGACGACGCTTGGGTTTCTCTGCTGTCGCACCGATTCCCAGGCGCGCATCGGTCCTGTCCTGGGGCGAGGGCCCCTCGAGGGTGCTGGGGGCCCTCCTGGGGGGCGGAGCACCCGGTGGGAGGTGTTCCTTTTCTTTTCAAAGCAGCTTCTCTCTGGGGCAGGGCAGGGCAGGGATGCTGGGCGCATCCGATGGGAACAGAAGGAAGTCGGGGTGTCACCTCACCCCCAGGGTGGCCCCGTCTTGCGTACCTCATGCTGGTGTGAGAAGACAGGGAGAGGCCAGTGGGGCAGCTGTGGCGTCTGCTCCATGAGGCCACTCTGTGCCCAGCACGGGCAGCATCTCCTGGGCCGTGGGCTCCACTGTCACAGACGAGCCGTGAGGATCAGAGACACCTGGGGCGGCCCAGCGGCTGGTGGCCGAACAGGCTCACGCGGCGCTGCCTTCCTGAGCCTCAGCTTCCCGTCTGTGACACGCGGGAGTTGGTCTCTGCCCCGGGGGGCTGGGCGGGCACGGGCAGAAGCCGTCCCCGGTAATGGTTCGGCACATTGGCCTGCGGGGCGGCCAGCATGGGGGTTCAGAGGGTCGGAGTGTCCCGGCCCCTTCGCTTCATCGCGGGGGTCTTGGGCTAGCTGCTGATCCTCTGGGCTCTGTTTTTGTGTTGAAAACGAGGGAATAGTGTGAAGGGCCCCCTGGGGGTCGAGTCCACCATTCACAACGTGTGACCCGGCCGTGTCGGCTGCGTTCCTGAGGCCTCACCGTCGTCTCTGTCCCGCCCCCGCTGTCCGCGTCACACGGCTTCGCCCCACCGTCCCCGTGTTCATCCTCCGCAGACGCTCGCTGGGCTCCCGGGGCCAGCGCTGCTGTCGGGGACAGGAATGGGACGTTCCTGGAGCCGACGCTTTGCGGGGAGACGTGGGAGACCAGCGAACTGTGCAGGGTGTCGCTTGGCGGGTGGCGGATGGGGAGATGAACAGGGAGGGACGCGGGACCGCAGGCAGGAGCGGGCAGCTGGGCAGGCACGCGGGGACCCGTGCTCGGAAGGGCCTGTGTCGTTTGGTGCTCTGCTGCCACCGTCTTGGAATTCTAAGTCATTTTCAAACGCGGCCCCGCAGTCCCGCGGGCAGCCCTGTGGGGCGGGTGGCGTGTGGGTGCAAGGCTGGCAGGGCGGTGCCTGGGGAGGGCCCACTGGGAAGGGGCGCTGCACAGACTCGGAGCGGGGCAGGGGCCCGTGGAGAGCCGGGGAACGGGCGCTGCCGGCGGCAGGGGCCGCCAGCGCACAGGCCTGCGCGGCCGCGCGCCCAGCCTCGTCGTCACGGTTGCTGCAGCCGTTTTACAGATGAGAAAATGTCCAGGCGCCACCCGGCTCTCCGCCCCGAAGCCAGCCGTGTCCCCCCACTCTGGCACCTGACCCTGACCCCCCTCTGTTTGGCCCCGCAGGCTGACCCCCCACTACATCTACCCACAAGCCATGGTCCAGCCCAGCGTGGTGGTCCCGGCCGCCCTCGTCCCGTCGCTGTCCTCGCCCTGCATCGAGTATGCGCCGGCCAGCCCGGCCTACGCCCAGTACCCGCCAGCCACCTACGACCAGTACCCGTACGCGGCCTCGCCCGCCTCGCCCGCCAGCTTCGTGAGCTACGGCTACGCGGCCACCGTGCCCCCGGCGCTCCCGGCCGCGGCCCCCGCGGGCACCACCTTCGTGCAGTACCAGCCTCCACAGCTGCAGCCCGACAGGATGCAGTGAGGCCGCGCCCCGGGCCCGGGCCGGTCACGCACCCCCGCCAGGCAGGTGGCCCGTGAGCTCGGGGTGCACACCAGCCAGCACCTGTGCCTCCGGGGGCCCCGTGGGACCCCGGCCTGCACCCCGGACGGCCCAGAGACTGCTTCCGTTTAAATCCAGAACCCACCACGTCTCAAGGGAGGACTTAGAAAAGAGTGACCGAGAGCTGTGGCAGATGCAGCCAGGCCTCCTCGCTCACACCGCTTCGCCTCCCCCCCCACCGCACCCCGAATCAGGCGGGCCCGTCCCCGCCCTCCGCAGACCCGGCCCCCTTCGGGCCGTGCAGAAACTGTCCCGCTCAGAGATGCCTTACTCCAGGGAAACCTGAGAGCAACGTGAACTGACTATTTATTGTCACTCCATCCGCACAAGCTGTGAACGCGGGAGAAGCTGTGTGGGAGCACCGCCTCGCGGAACTCTCGCTCCCCGGCGACGGCACGGGGCGGCCTCCACGAGACCCGAGGGGACCCCGACACCGCAGGGCTCCCCGCGCGGCCGCTTCCTTGTCGTCGGAGCACTGCACCTCTTTTTCTCATTGTTATTGTTTTGCTACCAAGCGATTCAGAATTTCAGTCTATTTTTTCAACGGAGGCTCCTGCCGCCAAGAATCTAGAACCTGTTTTTGACTTTGAGACACTTTTGTCGATGGCTCCGCCCAAGGAGTCGGGGACAGTCTTTCTGTTTGATCGGGTGTCTGCCACTAGGGCGCCAGGACCCCCGAAGGGGGCGTCTCCAGACGGCAGGGCTCTCTCAGTGACAGGAAGTTGGCTCCGAAGCTTGTCCCCTGCCCACCCTCGCCCCACCCCCGCCACCACTGCACGAGGCAGAGGGAGTGGGAGCCTAGGTGATGCTGGCCGAGGGGCTGGGCCACAGCGTCCCCAGCCAGCTTGAGGCCCCACCCTCTTTCCGTGTCACCTGCGGGACACCAGCCTGAGCTACGAGACCAGCCTGAGATGTGTCTTACCGACCTTCCTTGGGGGCTCAGTTGAGGAGGGGAGGTGAGACTTCCAACACGTGATAGGACTTCTGGAGGGGCGCTGGGGAGTCAGCAGGATGCCCTTGCCCTGCCCGGGAGGAGGCAGGGACGGTGCGATGAGCGTGGCAGCCTGGCAGGGGACTCGGGGAGGCTGGGTTGGAGGGTTGAGGGGCACTGGGGGTTTCCTTCGGACCTACCTCAGGGAAGTGGGAGGCCTCGGGGCTGACCGATGCAGGCAAGCGCTTTGTGGCCTGGCACAGAGTCAAGGCCCAGAAAATAAAGGTAGCCAATATTAAAATATTTTTATTAGAATGTTCCGATTATAAAAATAAAACTTGTTTTCTTTAAAGAAAAAGTCGGTCTAATTTTTCTCGAGCTGGGCGCCTTTGGCTTCCCACAGTGGTCATGGGCAAGTGAAGGCCACACGGTGTCACTCACACCACCGACCCTCCTGGCCAGGATTTTGATTGACAGCTATTCATCGTGCGCCTGCCTCCGCTGGCATGTGGGCATCCAGAGTGTGGGTGGACACAGCCCCACCCCCATCACCACCCACTGAAGTCGGGACGGAACTGACGCCCTTGCCCCTGGGTGTTTCCCCTCGGCCATCTGCTTAAAATCCCCGGGGAGGGCCGACTGGCTCAGTGTAGGTGCTGTGCTCAGAGCAGGGCCCCAGGAGCAGTGGCTGGGGGCGGGTCTTGGCATCACGATTGGCAGCTCCACCGGAGCCCTCTGGAAGGAGGGGCCACTCCCCAGGGGGAAGGAGGGTGCTGCTAGAAGAACCTGAGTAAGGGCTGCCGAGAGGGGGCTGTGCAGTGCCCTTGGGGTGCTGGCTGCCAGGCGGGGCACGAGGTCACAGAGTTAGGAAGCCAGGTCTTGGTCTGGGGCTGGGAGGCCCCACCTGGGTGTAGTCCCAACATCTCCCAGAGCTCAGCTGGAGCCGCCACTCGGTGCTGGGGAAATCACGGGGGCCTCACAGAGGAGGTGTGAGCGTGGAAAGGATGTCAATTCACTCACGTGTCCCCTGTAACTTGGGCGGTGCCAGGCACAGCAGGGGAACAAGCCTGCAAGCATTCTGATACTTGATCCAGCCAGCGGGGAGTGGGCATCAGAGGGCACCAGAGACTTCTGGCCGAGGACACTGGCAGGAGTTTGGGGGCATCCATTCAGGTTGGAGTGTGCTGGGCAGATCTGAGTTGGGAAAGGCTTATGCCGGGGAATGGAGATGGGGGACAGAGACCAGAGTCACTGCAGTGTCCCCAAGGTGCCTCCTGGGGGCCTTTCCCAGTCACTGTGAGGCTTGCAAATCCTCCCTTTCTGTGGTCCAGGCCCCCTTGCCTCTGCCCAGGGAAGGGTCAGGGTTCCCCGGGTCAAGGCAGGTGAGATCCTGCCAGGCAGGGCCCCCTTTTCTTCCCAGGGACCCTGCCTGCCCCGCCCCATTCGCCCCTCCCCCTCTAGGCCTTAGTTTGTCAACAGTGGCGAGGTTCAGGGAGCTCTGCTGGGCTCTGGCTCAGATGAGACATTTGCCACAGCAGATAAGGGAATGGGGGGCAGGGAGGGGTTTGGGGGACTGCCAGGGTTATCGGGAGGGCCACTTGCGGCCAGCCTGTTTCCTATTGCTATCGGCCGGTGGCAGCCTCTGGGACAGCCCCCGAAGCCTCAAAAACATCCTCCTGGGGCCCGGAATTGAGGGCCCTGGATGGTGGCAAACCCAGGAGGGAGCTTCCCAAGCCACTCTCGCTCTGTGGAGAGCAGGGCCGTGTCTGTGCACGCGGGAGGCAGCCACTAGTCACGGTGACAGCCATTATAGATGACGATAATGACCACAGGGCCACATCTGTGGCGCTGAGCCAGGCAGGCCCTGGGCCAACCACTTGTCAGAGGTGGTCTCCGTCACCCACGAGCTGAACACCCTTAAGTGTCCCCATCGCACAGATGGAGAAACCAAGACCCCGAGGAGCGAGGCCACCACTGCCCAGCCCCCAAGCAGAGGCAGCAGGCGATGGTGGCCTGCTGCGGAGGGGAGGGGCGTGGGCCCCACCCAGGCCAGCGGGATGAGTTCAGCCAGGCGGCCACCTCCCCGAGCCTCACAGTGAAAGGGGCCATGACCGTCCAGGCGTGGGGACTTCCTGTCCCTTCTCTGCTACATCCCTAGCAGCCAGTGCCGTGAAAGTGGGCGCCGGGAGGAGGCCTAGGGAGCCACCAGCTCCTTCCTCGTCAGCATCGGTCCTGTCATCCTCGGTCCCGTGTGTGAGCATTGGCCCCCACACACCCAGAGGGCCAGGCACACACACATGCACATGCGTATGTTTGTGCACACACATTAAGATACTCTCCCCACACTTAGAGACAGATACACACACTGACACAGATGTGTATGCCCCCCCCCACAGACATATACCCTTGAGGCAGAGAGACACATGGAATCATACACACCCTCAGGGACACAGTCGTAGGTGCACAGAAAGTCACAGATACGTGTCTACACAGACACACACGCACAGGCATCTCCGTGCTGACACGGACACTCACACCCATGTGTATACAGGAACACACAACACACCCTCATGCACTCAGGCACAGACACATGCATATACACACCCAGACTCACAGTACATGTGTTGGCACACAGAGACACATCACACGCACATGCAGAGACACAGACACATAGAGATACACTTGTGCACACACGCGCCCACATGTATACGCAAATGTATTCATGCCCAGATACACACGTACACACTCCCACAACACGTTCACTCACACGTGCTAAGCGACAAGCCCAGAGCTGCCACCATGATGTGGCTCCGTGCTCAATGAGGGCCTCATGTGTCAGCAGCAGGCAGGGCCCAGAGGGAAAGCCGGGCATCAGTCGAGGATGGAGGTGAGGAAACCACACTAACTAATCCCTGTGACACCAGCCCAGGTCCTGCCTGTGGACGAAGGACCCCGCTTCTCCAGTCAAAGGAGACACTCACCCCCACACGCCCGCTCGAGTCTCCCACCCCTGCAGCTAAGGTTGTCCTCAGACACCCAGAACTCATGAGAACCGACAAGTGTTGACTACTTTGGTCCCTCTATGTCTGTTCTTCCTCTGAACTCTCAGCATCCTGCGGGAGGTCGGCCGTGCCCAGTTTACAGGTGAGAAAACCAAGGCTGTGGAGATTCAGCCGCTTGCCCAAGGCCAGAGAGCTGGCGTGGGGCAGAGCCAGGATTTGGACCCGAGAATCCTGAATCTCGAGGCCACATGCTACCCTGCCCTAAGGACTGGGCTCTGGCCACCTCCCTCCCCCGAAAGCCAGCCAGGAGTATCCCCCACAGCCAGGTCCCTGACTTGGCTGCTGAGTCACAACTTGTGTTTGTCCTCCCAGAAATGTAAACACGGAACCGGCAACCCCCTGGGGTTCAGCACCATCCAGATACAGCGAGAATAACAAGGCAGCAGCCCAGCGTGCCCCGGGTCTGGGTGTCTGGGTGGGCACCTCGCCCTACAGATACCTCCTGGGCCTCCTGCTGCGGCAGATAAGTGCCCAGCTCTGCTTATCAACCCTGCTCCCCTGCCTGCTCTACCCCAAGCCTTGTGTGCATATTGGGGTGCACAGCAGCCTAGAGATCAAGGGCGGAGTGAACCCCCCCAAGGCCGGCCCACCACATAGCTGAGCTTGGTGCATCAGGGCCAAGAGTTCCTGGGGGGCCCCCTGCTGTCTCCCCTATTCCCTGACCCTGTGATGGGGGCATTTTTAGAGAACTTAAAATCAAGCGCTATTTTTTTTTTCTAAATTAGAAAATTAACACTGGTGGGGAAACATTCCCAAATAAAGGCACCGTATTAGAGTCATCCCCATATGTGTGTAAGAAACGGCAGGAAGGAAACAGGCCAGATGTGAGCGGGAGCGGGGGCCGCTGGGAAGTTTAGCTTTTCCTCTCAACACGGTTCTGTATTGTTTGCAGCTGGGCAGTACAAATTGGAAAATGATGTTTGGCGCTTGGTCGATATCGCGGCCGTGCGGACGGACGGACGGACTGCGAATGCTGACAGGGCGGAGTTATTTCTCCGGTCCCTCGGCCGGCTCGCCGGCGTGGGTCTTCTGGGCGGCTCTGATGAGCCCGAGCTGGGCGGGGTCCAGAGGCTCGTCTGCCATAATGCACTCGATCTTTTAACAGGGAAGCTCAGAGCGTGCTGCTCCCCGGCGTGGAAGCCTCTGTGACTCCCCTTGCTCTGGAATAAACCCCGGGCCTTTGTCCGGGCCTCGCGGCTAGCGTGAGCCGGCCCCCCCGCCCCCTTTCAGAAGCCTCTCATAAGAGCCTCTCGCTCCTCTCCCCAGACAGGCGAGCAGTGCCCCGGGCCTGGAGTGCCCTTCGGCCGATGCTCACGCATGTGCCTGCCCTGCCGCCGCCCGCCCTCGCCCTGCACCCGGCCCGCCTACCTCCTTCAGAGCACCTGTTAGGGTTTGTCCTTCTCGGTGCATTTATCTTTTGCTCATTAGCATCTGCCTCCCATCCTTGACCGTGAGGTGGGAGGGGACGGGAGCATGTCAGACCCATCCTTGACGGTACCCAGCCACTGTGCCCAGTGCCAGGCACATAGCAGGGGGACTTACAACGCTTTGCTGAGCATAGTGGTGCTAAAGGATTGAAACGGGGAGATCTTCCAGGCCGCGGAGGTGTTTCATGGAAAAGATGGGGTGCGTCTTCATGAGAGGATGCACGGGAAGGGGGAGACGGGTGCCCTGGCCACAGGCTTGGGACCCCAGCCAGGAGCTGACCTGGGAAGGGCTCGCATTAGTCCAGGCCCCGGGGAAAGGAGGGGGCCGCCTCGATGGAGTAGGGGGACAAGCAGAAGTGGGCGACCGGGTGACCTCCCTCCTCGTCCGAGCCTTCTGGGATCATCAGACGCCCGTGGGAGCGTGGAGGGGGGACACCTCCCTCCGGGCTCCTCCTGGCTCTCCTCTGCGGGCCGCAGAATTCAGTTTTGACCATATTTGTCTCAGAACCAAGTGGCCACCCTGTGGGGCTGCGGTATAAATCAGTTTATTTACTCGGCGTCCCAGCAAAGCATGCTCCCCTTGTTGGTGCACAGGTTTAGCAATGGTGGCCCTAGGGCAGGGGACAGTCCTGCGGGGCTGGCCTGGGGGAGAGTTTTCTGGAGGCTGTGCGTCAACATCAGCTGGTGCCCCCCTGCACAGCACTCCGCAAAGTGAATCAAGGCAGATTGCAGATTCTCTGTGAAGCCAACAGTTTTCAGCTGCGTTGAGCCAATCATGTCCAACCAACCGTTCTCAAATCAGTCAAGAGTCTTTTCTTTGCAAATGAGAGAAAACTCAGGTCAGACTGCCGTGGTGCTCTCACCCCTCGAGACATTTATGTCCTCATTCCTGGAACCTGAGAATATGTTAGGTCACATGGCAAAAGGCACTTTGCAGATGTGGTTAAGGTTAGGGAGAGTCTTCTGGATTATTCCGGTGGGTCAGCATGAGCCATTAAAAGCAGAGAACTTCCTCCAGCTGGAGACACAGGCAGCAGAAGGGGAAGTTGGAGGATTCAAAGAGTGAGAGGTGCCTGACCCGCTGTTGCAGGAGGGGGCCATGTGGAAAACATGAGAAGGTGGGCCGCCTCTGGGAGTCAGCAGGGGATGGGGACCGCAGTCCGACAGCCACAAGGAACTGAAATCAGCCACAATCTGCATGAGACTGGAAGCTGAGTCTTCCCCAGATACTCTCAGCCCTGCAGACGGACACCTGGATTTCCGCCACCCCAAGCTGACGACCCATTTGAGTCACGCTGTGTCTGGAGCTGACAAATGGCCGCAGAGGCCCAAGTGCCAGGAGGCGGATGGGAGGACCCCCCTTCCGCCCCTCCGCAGGCTCCGCTCTGTTCAGAAAGCTCGGGGCCCTGGCCGGGGACCGTGTGCCCTGGCCCACAGCCACTGCCAGCCATTTGCCTCTCAAATGAGGCTCAGTCAAGATGTTGGACTCCTGCCCTCAGTGATGTAAGGACACAGCCCAGATCCAGCTGTTGCACAGGCCACCCACTCCCCCAGCTGCATACACTGCACCCCTGGGAGTGGATGCTTGGTTGGTCCCCAGTCTGCCTGGGATCTTCCTGACCCAGCCAGCCCTCCCAGAAGCTGGGGAAAACAACAGTCGTGAAGCTAATAAACTCAGCTTGGGTCAAGGAGGGCTCACTGAATGTCGGGGTCTCATTTTTCATTCGGCTGGCACAGAAGCCCACTGTACAGGGGAGGAAGCTGAGATTCAGAGACGGTGAGTGACGTGCTTAAGGCCACTCAGCTAACACCCAGCTGAGACTCGAACCCGCGTCATTCTGCTCTAGAAACTGCTGCGAACAGGGCCATCCCCTTGGGGGTCGCCTGTGTTTCGGCCACCGTGCAGTGGGCGCCATCAGCTGCGTGCCGGGTGAGGGAATGACCACCCGAGCTCGAGCTTCCCCCACTGCGTGGTCGTGGGGAGTGGGTGGGCTGCTTCTCTTTCTAGACTCTGAGCCCTGGGAGGTCGGGGCCACTGCCCACGTCTGTCTGTGATTTGGGAATGCAGCAGGCATTCGATAAGTGTTTCTGGAGTAAATAATTGAATAAACCAATAAAAAAACTTCTTTTGAGCCTGGGTTGTGCTTTTTCCCCCGCAGGCTCCTTCCGCGGCAGAGGTGGGCCATGTCCAGCTCAGAGTCCCCTGGGCTGAGCACGTGGCCTGGCCACCCACGGAGGGCTCTGGAAGTTTCTCTGCGATGATTATCTCTTTGTCACCACAAGCCTTGCCCCGAGCTGGCTGGCGCTCCTGCCTCAGAGCCTGCGAACACAGCCTGGGGTTCCCCCTAAGTGAGTCAGGCGTGTAGGGGACCTCTGTCTAGCTTCCATCACTCGCTGGCAAGGCCGTGGGAATTCCTTCCGGCTCCCACGCCTGCGCTCCCGCTGCCCGGACGTCTCCCAGCGGCTCCTCCAGGACCGGCTGCATTCCTTCCTGTAGGTTTGGTGTCCTCGTCCCTTCCTCAGGGGGTTCCCGTGGCTGCCTCGTCTCGCCGGAGCCCTCAGACATTCTCTGCCCCAACCCCGTCGGCCTCCGAACCGCCAGTGCGCCTGAGCGTGGCTTGTTCCTTTGTTTTCTTGGATTTCGCCTGTGTCCCCTTTGCAACAAAGGAGGGAGACAGATGCACACACGGGCGTGGAGCAAAACAGAGGGAGAAAGGAGAATATAGATGGAGAGCTGGGTAGAGAGAGAGACAGGGCGCGAGCCGAAGGCGTCAGAGAGAGAGAGGCTCAGAGGCAGAGACACGAAGAGAAACCGAAAGAAAAACAAACGGA
>NW_024342471.1:23954931-24016626 GCF_902729225.1 Pteropus medius
GAGAGACAGAGAGAGACAGAGAGAGACAGACAGAGAGCGAGACAGAGAGACAGAGAGAGAGGGATGGGGAAGAGAAAAGGAACAGGAGAGGGTCGTGGGGTGACAGAAAGGGAGAAGGGGCACGGGCTTCCTTTCGGGGTGATGCAGATGTCTGGGATTAGACCGTGGCGATGGCTGCACAGCTCTGTGTGCACATTAAAAGCCACAGAATTACACACTTCAAAAGTTCGCATTTTAAAACGTGAGACGACATCAGACAAGCCACGTCGAAGCACAATCTACAAAGTACCTGCCTGATACTCTGCACACGGCAAGATCAGGAAAGAGCGAGGCTCTCCCCGGGCTGCAGGGGACTAGGGAACGAGGCGACCAAATGCCATATCAGCCCTGCAACGGCAAAAGGACATTGAGGGGACATCCAAATAAAGTCTTCAGTGTAGTCAATGGTATGGCGTCAGGGGACTGCCTTCGTTCTGCTAATTCTACCATCACGTAAAGTATTGGTGGTAGGGGAAGCTGGACGAAGGGCACATGGGAATGCATATTATCTTTGCACGTTTTCTGTACATCTTAAGTTATTTCAAAATAAAAAGTTAAACAAAGGAGACAGAAATGAAGAGAGGGTGACCTTGGGATAGAGGAGCGGCCCGGACGGCTCGCCCAGCAGTGACCACCAGCCAAGGCCCTTGCAGGACTAAGCCGTGGGCTGCGGAGAGCCTGGTGTCATCCTCCCCAATACTGCCAAAGAGGCTGCTGCTGCTCCGGGCAGGGCCAGGAGTTCCAGCTGAGGTGCTGCCACGCCCACAGCCCGCCGCAGACCCCAGGGCCTGCCAGCAGAGGCTGCTGGAAGTTCAGGGCGACACCTCTCAGTGTTCGTTTAAGGGGCTTAGTGGTGGTTGGGGCAGCGCTGGGGACTCCCCTCCACCTGCGACTTGCGTGGATGTATCTGCCGATGCCAGCCTGACATGACAGCCCTCGGTGCCGGCCAGCAGACTCCTGCAAGGCTCCAGCCGTCCTTCAGCAGGAGGAAGAAAGCACCTACGATCCTGCAGCCCCGCGCCAGAGTGGGGGTCATTTCACGGGGGGCCTGGCCCAGGACCTGCAGGCCTGTTTTCTGTCCCCTTTGCTGGGGGACTCTGGGCTCCTGGAGGGGAAAACGCTCGGTTTTATTTCCCTAGACCCCAGCCCTGTGCCAGGCACAGAACAAGTGCTCAGTGAACATCACGTTTCCAGGGCCCCTTACTCACAGGATGTTAGCAAAGAACGGCTTTCGAGCTGTTTAAAGCAGTGAAACCGACTTTAAAAAAAAACAAAAATACAGAAAACTTCAGAGAACGAAATCACCTTCGACTACCACTACCCAGAACTGAATATTACCCAGAAAGAAACGTGAAGATTTCATCACATGCTGCTAATCTCTTTTCTTTCTTTCTTTAAGAAATAAAATGTTACAGATACAGCTGAATTCGGCCACACCTTCTGACCAGAGCCAGCCGGCGGGGAGAGGGGCTGGTCCTAGCCTGGTTTTCCAGATGTATTTATGGGTACGGTCGATCTGTGGCATCGTTTTGTGTGCCCTTTAAATAATTTGTATGGGAACGGCCTCCTCCTGTGTGCAGCTCTCTGATTTTGTGTTTTCCATTCCCCAAAGAGGCGCAGCCTGCGCACCCCCTGCCCTCCTCCCCGCACAGCCACCCACATCACTCACGGTTGCATGGCCCAGGTGGTCACATGGGGCCCAGAAGGGCCTCGTGCTAGGGTTACCGCTCACTCACTGCGTCTGTCTCAAACCAGGGGCCCTGAATTTTCATTTTGACTGCTCCCCTCAACATGCACCCGTTCTGACAATAGGGAACGCCTCCTGAACCCTCTTCCTAGGCCCGCCAGCAACACCCACCATCTCAAGGAACTCTCCCAAAGACCAAGAGAGAGAGGCACGGTTCTCATCGACCGTTCCACAGATGGGGAAACGGGCTCAGAGAGTCCTGATTCTCACACCATTGACCTCAAACAGCAGGAGAAAATCCTCCTGTATTTTAAAAACCAAGGCACAGAGAGGTTAAGGCGGGCTCAGGTGTGACGCAGAGCTAGGTTGCTGGCCGTCCCCACAGCCAGGCTCCAGAGTCCCTTGTCTGGTCAGTGCCACCTCCCCCGGCAGCTGGATTCCTTTCTCCACATTGCCTCTCCCGGAGGGCACTCGGAGGGCACTCTCAACGAGGGGCGTTGCCACCCCCGCCGTCCCGTGGTAATCGAAGTGCTACTTCCTCTCCCCCAAGAAGGGCCGGCCCCCTCACACCCTGCCTTCTATAATTAGACCCTGGCCTCGCCTTCTGAGCTGGGTCTGGGCTGCTTCCGGCCGGGGGAGGGGTTTGCACGCTGTTTTGAAAAGGCCCCAGGAGCCTGCGGGGTACGGGGTGTGGGCGTGGAGGGTGCTCAGGGCCGGACACCCACAGGAGGGGTCCCCTCTGCAGCCACGTCAGCGGACAAGATCCAGTTCTCGGACCCGAGAGAAGCCACCATCTCATCTGCTTGTTCATGGGCCCGGGTTTCTCACGTGTCTTCTCTGTTTTGGATCCTGGGGGACAAGGGCAGACGGCAGAGACAGACCCCTGCCCCGTGGAGCTGGGAAGGAAATAAACCCGTCAGCAAACAAAGAAGCAGGATAATTTATGACAAGGCAATGAGGATGCTAAATCAGGGAGACAGAAGCAGAGGGGTGGCGGGGTGGGGTCCACTCCAGGAGCGTGGTCGGAGGCACCCCACGGTCGGCCCCCAAGGGTGGGAAGGGCCTGGAGTGGGACCAGAGGTGCAGACAGAGACAGCGGAGGGCCGAGGGGAGAGCGGGTGCTCGTGTCGGAGGCGGGGCTAGCTGGACGGAGGGGCGGGCGAGGGCCTGCAGGGCCCGTGGGCCACGACGATGGGCGTAGCTCCCAAAGATCACTGGACACTGGACACTGGAGGTGCTCTGCCATCTTGTCTAGAGCAGTGGTTCTCTGCTGGGGGTGATGCTGTCCCCCGGGAGACATTGGGAGGTATACGGATCTGCTGGGGGTGATGCTGCCCCCCGGGAGACATTGGGAGGTATACGGAGACACTTTTTATTTGCCACGTCTGGGGCGGGATGGTCATGGAGTCCCATGGGCGGAGGCCTGGGGTGCTGCTAAATACCCTACGATGCCCAGAGAATGACCCGGCCCCAAACGCCACAGGTGCTGAGGTTGCAGGAGGCGTAACAGGAGGAGGAGAGAGGGTGGGCTTTGGGGTGTATTCGGAAGGCGCACGATGGGGGCTGCTGGGCACTGCAGAGCAGGAGCGTGACAGGGAACAGCCTCCGAGAGGAGAGGCCGGGAAAGTTCTCCGAGAGGAAGTGACAAAGAGCAGAGGCTCTGGACGATCTGGGCCGAGATCTTGGGAAGAGGGACTGGAGCAAAGGAGGGTGGGCAAGGGTTCCGAATGTGGGCGAGGAATTGAGATGAAGCGGGGGAGGCTGCGGGCGTCACATCCTATGGGGGCCTCCAGCTCCCTCTCCGTCAACGTAGGGGCGGTGCTGCCGTTGGCTCCCCCCGGGGACCTGAGTGCAGCATCAGCGAGGTGCGGGTGCTGGTGCTGGGACCCAGGACACGCGTAGGGTGGGGAATGACTTGTCATTCTGCTCTGAGTGTTTCAGAGTGACCCATAAGAGCCATAAACTCAAGACCCAAGTGCGGGTGACCCCCATGGTTCAGACGAGGGTTTAACCGACTTGGGCACCCTGCCCAGTGGACAAGTGTCCACAGGACTGTTCGAGATCCATCTTCAAGAGCGGCCCTGTGTGGTGGCAAGGGGCCGTGGCAGCTGTGAAGTTTGTGGGGGCACCACCCCCACTGGTGGGTTGAGGAGGACTTTGGGGTCCTTGCATGATTCGAGGTGAGGGAGGTCCAGAGGAGGGGATTCTAATATTGTACCTGGCAACCTGAGTGACTTAGGAACGAGATACAGCCATCCTAGTACGTGACTTGGTAGAAGGCCCTGTTCTGACCTCATTAGTTTGGAAGGAAAGTTTCCTTGTCCCCACGGACTCCTGGGACAGCCGGGGGGCCGGAGTTGGGGTGTCACTGGTGCCTCGCTGACTGGCTTGCTGCTCTGAAAATTCAGTCAGCCCCGCGGTTTCCTCTTTTCTTCCTCCTCCAGCCTCGGGGACTGCAGTCCGGGTCCCAGGAAAGGATTCCCTCAGCCGGGAAGCTCTGAGGACCCTCAGGTGGAGGGGAGGCAGGAGCTGGGGCGGCTGGGGGCGGAGGCTGTCGCCGCCTTCCCGAGCTGCAACCTCTCCCATCTCCCTTCCCTGCTCAGAAGATGCTTCCATACACCTGCCACAGGACTGTGGCAGATGCCAGCTGTGAAACGTTCAAAGGAAGTGAACAAACCATGTATTCCTGAGGAAAGGTAGATAGTTAACTGTTACAGGGAAAAACTCACGGCCTTAGAAGCAAAAAAAAAAAAAAAAATACAGACAAAGCGCTATTACATACTGATTAAATCAGAAAACAATTATAAAATGATAAAACTCGCTGCTGGCAGGGATGTGGGGGAAATGGCACATCAGCTTGGCTGGAAACAGATTCAGGTTTTGTAATTCAATCCGCCTGAGTGAGACAAGCACTGTGAAACCACACACCTCCTCTGACTCAGCATTCTGTATTTTGGCAAAATGTTTTTGTCCTTGTCCTCAGGGACAGAAACGTCCGTAGTGGCATTATTTGAAAGTGGGAGGCGGATAAAACAAACAATCAGAGCCCTAGATGCCCCGTGCTCCCCTTTGCGGCGTGCTCACACTGATTTAAAGGCCGAGCACGTGCCACGTCTTTAACCCTCACAGCCTCTCTGCGCGCTGTGTGCCGTGTGCGCCCCCACTTCACAGATGAGGACCAGGAGGCACACAGAATCCCGCCCTTTCTCCGAGGTCACTCAGGTGGTAATTGGCAGAACTGAGGTTTGAACCCAGGCTGTGCCCCCTGGAACTTAGGGCCTCCCCATCCCATGCTGTTGCTTCGAAACATGACATGCAGCTGTGTGGGGGTGTGCCGTCACCAGGATGTGACCTGAAGACAAAAGAGGTTCTTTCTGCTCCTTCCAGGCGGTAAATACAAGCCTGCTGTCCGGCAGGCTTGCCCTGGCCTGTGGCTCTGGAATGCGGGAGAGCCAGCGTCTCTGGAGACCTGGCATCAGTGGCCGGTCTCGAGGAGAGCAGGCCCAGCCCACAGAGCCAGCTGGCACACGTGCTCCGTTTGTCCAAGGAACGAGCCAACACCCTTTGCGCTGCCTTGATGGGAGTCGAGCCACTGAACTGATCCCCCAAACCTCAGTGTTTCCTTCTGGGCAGAAGCGCTGGTGGCTTCGTGGTGGGTGGTGCTGGAGGGTAGAGCACAGCTCCAGCGCCTGCGGCTTCAAGGAGGTCGTGCTGCTTTGGGGGTGCTCATGGCGTGGAACTTGGACATCCTCTGCCTCCTGAGTAGGGCACAGGAGGGGACACACCTCAGTGGCACGTCCAAGGCTGGCGTAAGTGTCGATGTACTACAAGCTCTCAGAGAACAGTAGTTCCTGTTCTTGGGGTCCCTATTCCCCATCTCCAAAGAACAGAGTTGGTCTATATGAGTGAGTTGGAAATATGGAACCATGGCCCACGGGACGCTTTGCGTGGGGCATGGGTGGGGCCAGGGAGGAGGCCTCTCCTTTCCACTGATTTTTCTGTCCTTCTTGGTTCAGCTTGGTGCTCACACATGTTTGCGGCCACCTCCCCACCTGCTGCTTTCTATGAGAGAGGGGGGGAGGGAGAGGGAGGGGGAGAGAGAGCTCGAGCTGCACGTCGGGCTCAGAGCCGTGGGCAACAGCACTTGATAACATGGTTTGTCTTCACTGTGCTCATTTCACAGTTTTGTTGGTGGCGAGAGATACTGGTTTTCTGTTTACATTGATGATAGAGAATTTCCTTTTAAAATAAACTTAAGTAAAAAAAATAAGATGAGTCATTTTAAATAAAAATATGAAGCAAACGAGAGATCAGATGGAGGCGGTCAGACTCACAGAGGTGGTCTCTGAGGGCCTGTAAAGTCACCTGTGTAAGGTCACCGTGGACAGTGTGGGTCTCACCAGCTCTCCTCCTGGCCCCTCCTAAGTCCCCCATGTCCAGGTGGCCAATTCTTGAGTCTTCGGGGCCATTGGCCTCCTGCCCGCTTCCTCCTCTCTCGCTCCCTCCTTCCAAGTCAAGCCCAGGAAGTGTGCTTGCGGGTCCAGCGTGAGTCCCCACCATTGCTGTCTTGATGGGGAGTTTCCTTATGGGAAGGGGAGGCTGCCTGGGGTGCTGGCTCTCGCTTCCCCAACTTTTCTTCCCTCCTGTGTTCGTCCGATGGGCCTTTCTTACCTCAGTGGATCATCAGTCACTGAGAGCCCTTCACCCCGCCCCGACCGACCAAGCAGCATCTCCGGATGGCTGGAGCATTCGGGAACTCCCTGGGCCGTTCCAGTGAGCAGTGAGTGGGAGCCTGGAGCTTCCTCCCTCAACAGAACCCCTCTTCCCAATGACTCGGGCCACCCCCCAACTCTAGGGGGCATACTTGTTGGGTAAATGACCAACCCCACTTTATAGGTGCGAAGCAGGCCTAGAAATGGCCGGCACCCTGCCCAGGGTCAGAGAGGTCTACGGGTGAGTGAGCCAGGCACTGGGCCCTGGGGGGCTGGCCCCAGAGCCCTACCTCCCCTCACAGAATGCTGCCTCCCACAGAGTGCTGCCTCCGAAGCAGATGGTTCTAGACTCAAATCCTTGCTCCGCCGTTGCCAGCTGTGTGAGCCGGGGTGACTGTCTTACCCCCTTTGGGCTTTGCTCCTTATTTGCAAGAGTCACAGCCCTTCTTGGCAAGGCGCCCATAGCGTTCCCGGGGTGAGGTCGGCACAGCGCCTGACGCAGACCCTGGCCTCCAGCAGACCCCGGCTCCCATTTTACAGACGGGCGGCTGAGGCCCAGAAGATGCCCCGCATCGCAGAGCCTCTGGATTCAAAGGCAGGCTGTGTGGCCGAGTCTCTGCCTGGGGGCCGAGCCCTCCCTGCCTGGCCAGTTCCCTGAGGCGAGCTCTTCTGGCAGGCGCGTCCCCACCCTCCCTGTGTTCTGCCCTCCTCGGCTGTCCAGGGGCAAGCGGCGTTGTCTTGGTGCTGCGGAGGGCCCTGTGTGGGCTGCTGTTTGCTTTCCTGTCCGCGATTCTTTTCCGGCCTGGGTGGAGGTGGGCGTGGAGCCAGGTGTGCAGCTGGGGAGGGCACCTGACTGTCCACTGCCCTCTCTCTAAGCTCCCGATGGTGCCTGGAGCCCCTGGCTGGGCCACCTGCAGCACAGGTGACCCACTATCCAGGTCTGTCTGGGAACGAGGGGTTTCCTGGGAAGCAGGACTTGTAGTGTTAAACCCGGGAATGTCCCGGGCACACCAGGGCAAGTTAGTCACCCACCCTGCAGGAGCCTGCGGGAGGGGGCAGCGGGCGGGAAAGCGGGTGGAAGCGAGACAGGACCAGCCGCTCCAAGGACGCCGAGCTGTTCCCTCCGGCCCTGCCGCCTGTGGGGTGGCTTCGACACCAGGCAGTGTGACTGAGGAGTCCCCGTCCTGCCCCGTAGTGACTCGAGCAAGTCGTTTCAGCTCTCGGAGCCTCAGCTTCCGTGTCTGTAGAGCGGGGTAAGATCCCACTGCCCTCACAGGGGTGCTGGGGAATCGGATGAGAAAATGAACACGCAGCGCTTAGCAGAGAGCAGAGGATGTGAGTGATGACAGCGTCAGAGCTCCCCTCGTTCCCGCCACCCTTAGAGCATCCCAGGGACCCGCAGAGCGCCAGGACCTCCGGCTGCATGTCTGCTGCCCTGTGCTCGCTTTGCTCCAACCACACTGACCTCCTGGTGGTCCTGGACCCAGCCAGGCCTCCCTGCCTCAGGACCTTTGCACGTGCTAGTTCCGCTCTCCGCGGGCCTAACCCCCTCCTTCCCAGGACAGCCTCCTTTTCATCATCGGGTTTTAGTTTGAAAGCCGTTTGCGCAGAGAGGCCTTCCTTGTGTATCTAATTCGAAGGGATGTCTGACTTCTTGGGGATGGGCCATTTCTTAGCTGGTTCACTGTGGTTGCTCGGGGCCTAGGGCGATGCCCAGAGCAGAGCTCAGGACACACTCGGCAGTGGACGGATGAACAAGCGCTGGCCTGCAAAGGTCCCCACTGGGCTGGAGAAAGAGCCCAGAGCCTTAAATTACTTTCCATCTCCGAGTCTCAGTTTCCTCATCTGGCAGCGAGGGCGAGAGGAGCACTCAGGTCCTTGGTGTTTGCGAGGCATGAAGGGGGTGACAAAGACGGACGAGTCCTTCCGCCATGACTGCACATAGCAGGAGTCAGGGACTGGCGGCTCTGTTGACGGTGACCCCACGGCCCCGTCCACACCCATTTCCTCTCCATGTCCTCAGGGCCCCGTGTGTGGTGGGTTCCACTGCACACTCTCCAAGCAGGGCAGGCGACAGGCCCAGAACGGGTCTCGAGCAGGGCAGCCCCGCACCTGACGCCTTCTCCGAGCACGGCCGCCCAGTGCTCCTCCCAGGAGGGGCCCCGCTGCCAGGGCTTCCTGGCCGGGCAGGCAGCTGACGTGTCACATGCCCACAGCCCCCAGGGCGGGCTCCCCTGCAGACTCCAGCACATTGTCAAGGCTGTCAAACAATTTCCCTGCCAGGGTTTTACAAGAATCCAAGAATCACTTCCCGGTGCCAAACACCCTCTTAACACAATGCCTCCGGCCCCTCGGAGTGCCGCCGCCGCCTCTCGGCCATATATAGGCAAAAGCCTGGGGATCCCGCACCCGTCCTCAGGCTGGGCTCTGAGGGAGGCCCCCGCAGCCTTGGCCCGACCCCTGGGATCTTGCGCCTCAAATCTGCCACTGTCCGGCCGAGGGGCCGGGTGCGGAGGCCAGGTGGGCGGGGGTGGGCCGCGTGGCGTCCCATCCGCCCGCAGCCCGAGTGGCCGGGCCAGTGCAAGCTCTTACCAAATAAGGCCCGGGCAGCTGGGCCTGCACAGGCTCAGAGCTGGCAGGTCGCGGCTGCCGACATCTTCCTCCTCCTGCACTGTCCTGCACGCCCGGCCAGCTGGCCCTGCAAACTGTCCCCGTGGCTCCGGGGAGACCCCACCCCGACAAGCCCCAGAGGACTGTAGAACATCCCCCTGAGAGGAGCCTCCATTTAGAACCTTCGGAAAGTTCCATGTGGAATTTACGAGAGCCCCACTTAGAACCTGACAGAAGAGCAGGTGGAGGGGGGCTGCTGGGCCCCCCACTGCAGCACGGCGCCCCAGCCGCTCGTCTATGCAGTGCACACACACACGCACATGCACACACTGACACACACACTGACACAATGACACACACAAACACACACACACACTGACACACACACATACACACTGATGTACACACACATACACACTGACAAACACACACTGATACACACACTGACACACACATTACATACACACAGACGACACACATACACACACACACTGACACACACTGACACAAACACACACTGACACTGACACACAAACACACACTGACTGACACACAAACACACACACAAACACACACACACACACACACACTGACACACACTGACACACATGTACACACACTGACACACACACAATAAACACAGGACACAAACACATACACACGCATACACATGTGCACATCGCATACACATACACGCACACAAACACACTGACATACACACACACATACACATACATACACACACGACATATAATACATAACACATGTGCACATAAGTACATACACAAACACACACACAGGCCACATACACATACACTCCCTTATACACACATGCACACACATACACACAAACAACATAAACACACATGCTCATACACATGCACTCATACACACACATACACAAACACACACAAATAAGAGCAACACACATGTACAGTATTATGTACACACACATACACAACACACACATACATCTATATACACACAGACATGTAATACATGCATGCAATAATAAACACATGCCCACACATACAGACACATACAGACATACAGACATACACACATATACACACACACACATGCACACACACCACACACATACACACAGACTCCTGCTCCCATGTCCCCAGGGCGTCCTGCTGCTGGCCATTATCTGCGGGTCACCAGTCACAGCCGTCAGCCACTTCCCAGGGCTTGGTTTGTGGGGTCACAGGGAAGGCTGGCCAGGGGCTGCGTGGACGGCCAGGGGCTCTAGAGACAACCAGGGTCCCCGGTCCTTGACCTTCCCCCTCAGCTGTGCCTGCGGTAAGGCGGGCAAGTGAGCTCTGGCTGAGCTGGGAAGACCCCACCCCTACGAGCCACCCGGAGCACTGGGGGAGGATGGGGCAGGGGGAATCGTCACGTTCCAGGACCCGCTGTGGGGCGCGGGGCTCCTGGGTCTGCCTGCTTTGGTTCCAGCGAGCATCTTCGCCTCTTGGAGCCTCAGTTTTGCCCATCATGAAAAAGGGTGTGATACAAACCCTACCTCAGGGATTTCGGTGGGTACACGTGCAGAGAGCCGCCTGTGGGTGGAGCAGGGGGCATCTCTCCTTTCCTGGGAGACTGGGACGGCAGGGGGAGGCGGGGCTCTCCCTCTGTCCCCAACACCCACTCACCAGCTCTTCAACACACCCCCTGCTGTCTCATCAGCCTGGGGGTGTCGAGGTGGCATCTCAAGGTCTCCTGAGCCATTCCCGGAGCAGGAAGCCTGTGACTGGGGGTGACCAGCTCTTGCACGTGTGAACAGGTGTGAGCGCGTGTCAATGTGCGGGGCGGCCGTGAGCTCCTATGAGCACAGTCATGCAAGTGTGAACGGATGCGAAAGTGTGGGTGCCCGGGCCCCCGGTGTGGGCACGAGGATGCCGAGGTGTTCGTGGTTTCTGCTGCTGTCTGTTTCCCAAGCTCGTTTACAAGTTCTGGGGGTGTCAGGGGGGCGGAGCCCGCCTGCTGGGCCCTGAGAGTCCCTTTCCCAGAATTCGGGGCCCAGTACTCAAGGAAAATGTGTATCCCTTGTTCAAAATGTACTAAGAATTTCAAGATGGCAACAGCAGAGTATTAAGCCAGGCTCGGGGCCCTTCTGAGTGTGTGCGTGGGGGCCCGTGTGACTGCCCAGGCCCTGTCCCCTCCTCTCCTTGTGACCTTGAGTGTGTGACCTGGGCCGAGCCCACTGGACACTCCAGGCTGGCAGTACTGGTCAGATCAGCAGGAAAGGTCTGTAAAAGCTGTAAAAAGTGAACCCCCCGCAATCTTGGAAGCAGCTAGGAGCCCCACATCAGAACAAGCAGCTCCTGTACACTGTTCTCTCAGCCGCTCTGATTGAGCCTGGGGCAAGCTTTGCTCCCTCGGACCAGAGGCCAGTGAGTTTCTGCAGCTCCTGTGTTCAGCCAGCCCGGCAGGACACTGTGGGCGGCCATCCATGAGCGGGATGCCCACTGGGTGGCCAGGATGGCTCTGCCAGCAGCTGGGTGGCCTGGGCAGAGCTGGGGAGCCCTGGAAGTGGGGGGCAGGTGGGGGCTGGATGTCCCATGAGCCCCGGTGCCTCTCCTTGGCACAAGGAGAGGAGGCTGCCCCCTGTGAGGGGTCAGGGCTCCCTTGATGGCTGCTACCTTCGATGCTGGCCTTAGGGGCACACGCCGCTGGGAATGCGTGTTTCCCCGCCTCTCTGCTGGAAAGTTCTCTGTGCTCTCCAGACCCCACCCATCCAGGCACTGGAAGGCCCACTGGGGAGTTGTGGCACTTCCGTGGACTGACCCTACCACTGAGCTCTGAGCTCCCTCAGGGTAGGGGTCTCCCAGAGCCTGGCATAGTGCTGGCCCAGAAGGGACCAAAGGGACCTTCCTGTGGAGAAGGGCTTGTCCCAGGCAGCGTGATTAGAACAGGAGCTGGTGTGTGTCGAGACCCTCGCTGAGGCCGGACCCTAATGGATGCCTTCCCGGTCCTTCAGCATTTTGCTGGAAAGCCTGGTGATGCTCGTCCATTCGCCTAAGTTATGATGTAGAAAAAAGGTCTGTTCTCTGAGGTCTGGGCTTTCCCCCTCATCTTTCTTGCCTTTTCTGCCTCATGCAGTTTTTCCTTCTTTAAAGCAGAGAGAGATGAAATACATTCTCAGAGACAACCAACCGGAGAGCTTCTGGGCAGACTTGAACACTCTAAAGTAAACTCGCCTTTTCAATTAATTCATCAGCAAAGATTTACTTGGCCCTGGCCGCCTGCCAGAGCCAACGTGAGATGCTGAGAGACCAGAGGGAAAATGAGCTGAGGGAATTCTGCCTGAGTACAGCTAGGTCGGTTTTCCGGAGGCTCAGAGAGGCGGTGTGAGTTACTTGAGGCCACACAGCGCGTGCATGACAGGCTTCGGCCTGCAAGGGTGCTGACGGCAGAGGCCAGGCAGAAGAGATGGGAGGGCGGGGTGTCCTTTGGTGGGTAAGGCTCAGGCTTTGGTGCAGTGGAATTGGGTGCAAGTCCCGCCTCTGGGACCTCGGGCGGAACCTCCCACCCTCGGAAGCCTGGGATCCCTCAGCCCCCGAGGGGTGCGCTCTGCAACCTGCCAGCCAGCCTTTTGCAGCCTCGGCTTCTCGTCTGTAAAATGAGAACCGCTCGTTCCTCCAGCCCCGTAACCAGAGTTTATTGAGCACCTACTGTGTGCCGTGGCCATTCTAGGTGCTGGGATGTAGCCGTGCGCCATGCAGCCCCTGTGGGGTGTTGTGGGCCTCAATGTGGGTGTGGGGTACGCCTGGCCCCGGCTCCCTCTGCGGCCAGCCGTGGGGCGAATCAGGGCACCGGGCCTGCACTGCAGGTGGCATTCGGCCCAAAGGGCTCCAGCTCTGCAAGTTCCTCTTCTGCCCTCAGCCTGGGGGAGGGGGGCAGGGACCTGAGCGGGGCAGAGAGAAGATGGGCAGCTGGAAGGAGGGAGAGGACGGGGGAGGGGAAGGGAGGAGGGGCCATCATCACCGTCATCCTCCGCCGAGGAAGAAATGACCGGTGTCAGGTGCTTGCCGGCTGGCCGGTCACTCTGCCCGGCTCTTCACTCATGCTGTCGCGTGGACCCTGAGAACCACCCAGGGAAGCAGGGGCCCCATGTGACAGATGGGGAAACCGAGGTCCGCAGGGCGAAGCCACTTGCTTAAGGTCACGCGGATCATGGAACTGGGTGGAACCTGGATAGATCCCTCCACAGCACGATCTTTCAGTGATGGAGGTGACAGAGAGGAGAGAAGAGGTGAGAGACGGGGGGGGGGGAGGGCCCCCGCTGGAGGACTTCCTGCACTCCGCCCCGTGTTCGCTCCACCGTCCTCTCCGAGGGGCCCCTGCTCCCGGGACTCGGGCCCGGCCAAGCCTTTGGGCCTGGCCCAAGGTCTCCAGCCTGTGAAGATGGTGCCTCCACCTTGGCGCTGGATTCTGTCCCCAGCCAGGGACCTGGCACCTCCGGCAGCCCGGGGAGGAGGCTATTTTTAAACTTTACAGAAACCTTACAGCTGGTTTTTGTCGTGGCCGCTGCTATGCGAGCGCGGAACAGCGAGTCTGTTCTGCCAACACTCGGGATGAACACTCCGAACGAACTTTGCAAATGAGCGGGAATGACGCTGGGCAGAGTGGAGGCTCAGAAGTCCAAGGCTGCAGCCGGGGCTCCGTCTCCACAGGCCCTGGGAAGAGACGGGGCGAAGGAGCCACAGCCAGGTGGGGGCGCCCAGGTCGGGACACAGCAGGGTCTACGCATGTTTCCTAGAAGATGCCGGCCGAAGCCTGAGAGGAAGAGCAGGAAACGAGCAGCTCTGCTGTGCTCATTTTCCTTCTGGAAGGTGGCGGGACACAGGGGTCGAGAGCATGGATTCTGGAGTCGAACGAACCCGTGTCTGAGTCCTGACTCCAACAGTTGCATGATCGTGGGTGTATCAGTTAGCTACTGCCGTGTGACAAATCACCCCCACATGTAGTTGCTTAAAACAACGTGATTCGATGAGTCAACAATTCAGCCTGAAGCATCAGCTGGTTGGTTTTTCTGGTCTGAGCTGGGGTTCCCCGTGCATTTGTGGTCAGCTGCTGGGTCAGCTGGAGGCTCTGTTTCTGGGGAGTGACTATCATCGAGGGTGGTGGGGACAACTGGGTAATGTGTCTCTCACTCTCCGATGGAGACAGAAGTCCGAGAGAGAGAGAGAGAGAGCAGACCCGTACGAGGCTGTTTGAGGCATAGATTTGGCGCGACATCACTCCCAGCAATTCTGTTGGCTAAAGAAAGTCACAGACCAACACACATGCGGAGGTGGGGAAATGCGCGTGGCCTCTTGATGGCTGCAGCTGCGAAGTCACTTTGCAAAGGGTTTTGAATAGAGGGAGGGTTGGAGAATTGGGGTCTTTTTTTTTTAAATCAGTGCACCGCTCTGGGCACTTAGATAGGTCCTTGAGCTTTGGTTTCCTTATTTGTAATGTGAATAATGTGAGTGTTGTGACAACTATCGTGGCTCTGAGATGCTGAGGTCGCCCAGGCTGGAACCGGAAGACGCAGGTTCAAACCCAGGCTCCGTCTGACTATCGAGCCCGCTTCTCCCTATGACGCTATCATAACCTCACTTCACAGGTGGGGAGCCCGAGGCTCAGGGAGTGCAGTGACGTCCCCAGGGCTCTGCCCTGCGGTCGCGCTGTCCTCTGTCCTCCTGCCTCAGGGCCCTCGCACCTCCGGCCCCTCGGCGTCCCCCCTTAGCGAGGCGATGCCACCCCCTGGGTCTCACCTGACACTCTACTCCTTCAGGAAGCTGCCTCCGACTCCCTTGGACATTTGTTGCGTAGTTTTGCCATTTGTGGCCATAGGACATGACGGAGGGGCCCGAAACCACACCCGTCCTTTAGCGCGGAACGTCCATGGGTCAGAAGCCAGGGGGCTCAGCCGGCTCTCTCTGCTCGGGGTCTCACAAAGCACATTCAGGGTTCTGGCCGGCCGCGCTCCTTCCCGCAGGCTCTGGGGCCGCCGTGTCCTGCTCACTGGGGTTGCGGGCAGGATTCAGAGCTCGGCACGTGGCGCCACCTCCATGTTCGAGCCAGCAGCATCGGGCCAAGTCCTCAGGCTGCCACCTCCCCTGCTCTCTTCTAATTCTCTTTCCCACCTTCTCCTGTTGCGGGCGTGTGGTATGCTTGACGTAACCTTTCACGTGTTACCTTCCGCTGTCGAGGATCTCCATAGTTACATTGGACCCCCTTAACCCATCTAGGACAATCTCTGCATCTCAAGGTCAGCCGTTTAGATAACAAGTCACGGGGAGTTAATGTGCAGCGTGGAGACTATGGTTAATAATATCGTATTGCAGATTTGGGGACTGCAGTTAACAACACTATTGCATATTTGAAATCCTCTGAGAGAGCAGGTTTCAAAGTTCTCCCCACAAGAAAAAACAAAACAGAACGAAACGTTTATAACTACACACGGTGACGGGTCTTAACCAGACTTACCTCCAAATGCGTGCAAACACCAGACCGTTATGTGGTACACCTGAAGCCAATATGATGCTCGCAGTCGATTTTACCTCGATTCAAACAATAAATACAGAAACGAAAGATTTTCTTGGTTTAAACTGAAATGTAAGGGGACCATCTTTAACTCGTTCCCTCGGAAATGGTCCTTCTAATTTACCTAGATGTTTTCTCGCGCGTTATCAGTTCTCCCAGACATCCACATCCTGCTTCCTGCCTCGATGTCCGCCCAGCTTCAAGACCTTCCAATCTGTGCGCGCAAAATCATTTCGTAGACAACTGGACCTAACATTTAAAGAAAAAAGTCTAGTTTGAGATAAATATATATGTGTGTGTGTGTATAAATATATATATATATATATATTTTTTTATATCTATAAAGCTGAGCCGTTCGGTGGCCTTCTCTCCTTCTGCGGCCTTGAACACCCCGTGCTGCAGAGCCCGACGTGCCGACAGGCTCCGGGGTCTTCCCCATCACACGCACTTGTCAAATTCGTCCTTGCGCGTTCAGTCATGAGAGCCTTTGTCTTCTGTCTGTCTCCCAACACCATCAGCTCCACAACTGGGGGGCGGAGGGACTGGGTATCAATTCCTGCACAAACAGGGGGCTCGGGGATTGAAACCGTGCCTCTGGGGTGTTCTTCATCAGCAAAGGGAGGAGGCTCGGGTTTCCCGCGGCCTGCATCAGGGCTGCTGCATCCAGCTGCACAGGTTGTGGACTGCACAGCTCCAGGGCTCCGCTCACACCTCAGATTCTGCGATCCTTGTCGTTGGCTGGGGTCCAGCCTTTTGGCCCATGGGCCATGGCTTTGCTCCTGTACCTGGAGCCTGTGTTCTCAACCTTGGCTGACCTTGGAGTCCTCCAAAGGGCTTCCTGCTGCCCAGCCATGCCCCAGACCAATTGCCTTCTACTCTCTGGAGTGGGCTTGGGCATTTGCATTTTTTGAGGTTCCCCAGGCCAGAGCCCCCTACCCCTGGGCCACAGACCGGTCCTGGTCTGTGGCCTGTTTGGAACCCGGCCATGTAGCAGGAGGTGAGCGGCAGGCGAGCAAACAAAGCTTTATCTGTATCTGCAGCCGCTCCCCAGCGCTGGCATCACTGCCTCAGCTCCACCTCAGATCATCAGGCGTTAGATTCTCATAGGAGCACCGGTCCCTGGTCTCAAAAAGGTTGGGGACGGCTGCCCCAGGCAACACCAAATTTGGGCCGAGGTGTAAGGCTCCCTCTGGCAGGGTCAGAGAGAGTTACATAACACAGTCGGAGAGGCCCCACTGGGCTAGCTGTGTAACCGAGGCCCTGCAGCTGCGGGGGACACATGTGCCTTCCTCCTCCACTGGCCCCCACTTCTTCATTTTGTGTGACTGTGGCCTGGCTCTCAGGTTTCCCGTGGCAGATAAGCCGGCCTGCACTGGCCAGCTGCCCTGTGGCCTGAGGGCTGATTTATGCCCGGCCAACATCTGGCCATCGGTGGATGTGGACTGCTCATGTCCATCGGCTCTGCTCTTTTCGAGGGCGGCCATCTCTCCTGGGTAGCAGACTGGGTGCAGAGGGAGGTAGA
Organism: Pteropus medius; assembly: GCF_902729225.1. NCBI lineage: Eukaryota > Metazoa > Chordata > Mammalia > Chiroptera > Pteropodidae > Pteropus > Pteropus medius. The sequence goes on from NW_024342471.1 coordinate 23,972,039, forward strand.
GAGCACTTGGGGGCCAGGCAGAGGGAGAGCCAGGTCCCCGGAGGGATTTGTTCTCGCGTCCCTTGCTTGGGAGTCACTTGAGGGTCTCTGGGTCCTAAGTGGTACTTGGCCCGAGTCAATTTGCTGGCGCACTTTCCTCTGGGCGCTGAGTGCAGCTTCCGAGGTCTCTGGGCAGCTCACTTATGGCGGTAGGTGACGAAATGTACTGGGCCTGGCCGCTGGGGTGACAGAAGGTCATGCTCTGTCGACACTGCTTCCAGGACACTTCCGTTGGGCCCTGTGCTTTGGGACCCAGCTCAAAGGAGGAAGGGGGGGAGCACGGAGGCGCCGGGGTGGACGGCAGGCAGGAGATGGGATTGCGGCTCGCACGTTTCATCATTCCTGAGAAACACAGCCCCTCTCTCCGTCCTGTGTGGGGCTGTGGCCCCTGGCCTCACCCCAGCCCTGGAAGGGGTGGCGCTGCCTGGCAGATGACCGCTTTCCCCCGGGCCTGGTCCCCTCTGCTTGGTACTGATCTCCCGGCCCTCCCCAAAGGGTGTTTCTTTACCTCTTGGCGGGGGCCAGACGGTCAGTCTCTCTCTGTTTCCTCCTCGGTGAAGCTGGAGGGGATAGGGAGACTCGGGGTCTGCTCAGGGCAGGAAAGGGGAGAACCATGGCTGCTCCCAGGCAACCCCCCTGAGGTGAAGCATCAACATGGCAAACCAGCAACCTTGACGGCTAACACACCCCTCTACCCACAGCCCTGGGACAGCATTGTGCAAACAGCCTGTCATGTCACCTGCGTGCCCTAGGCGGGCAGCTGCCCCAGGAACGGGGTGGAGGGGGTTGACGGAAGGCCACCTCTCCACAGCACTGCCACCTTGTCCCGTGGTAATACTGGCCAACGCTGGCTGAGCTTTCGCTGGGGCCATTCTCAGCCTGGCCACGTATGAGTTCACTGAGTCCGCGAACAGCCAGGCACACTCTCGTCCTGCCCGTTCTGTAGGAAGGAAGACAGAGGCGTGGAGACGTCAGGTCACGAGTCCAGGGCCACACAGCCCGTGGGAGCCTCCTGGCAGAGGCCTGCCGCGCCCTCTTGCAGGCGCCGTGAGAGGGGATGCCGTGGCCGGACCAGAGGTCACGGAGTGTTTCGGCTGCTCAAGGGGCAGTGGAAACCACACTCTCGTCTGCTCCCCTCAAGAGCTGCGACTGAACAGCACGCACGAGCCTCTATGGCTGCGCGGCTCTTTGTCGTTTGCTCGTGCGCTCACGCATGCGCTCACTCACTCATTTGCTCAGCCAGTGTTTATTGAGACCTTCTCATAGGCCAGGTTCTGGGCCCAGGTGCACAGCCGCCACCAGACGGGCCAAGGCTCCTGTCCCGAGGGGCGTGTACACTGTGGCAGGTAGAAGAGCTTCGAAGACCATTAGAGTGGCTAAGAGACTGGAGGATGGTGGGACAGGGGCCGACCGGAGACGGCGTCAGCGAAGGCCTCAGGGGAGGTGACATTTGAGCAGAGACCTGAATGAAGACAAGGATGAGCCAGGGACAGAAGGGGTGTGTTTGTTTTCAATGTTTCATAATAAATTACCGCCAGCATAGTGGCTTAAACAACACCTCAGGCTGTTGATCACCTCAGGGCGCCCGCGGGCAGGAGTCGGTAGTTTTAGCTGATTCTCTGCTCAAGGCCTGACGAGGCTGCAGTCAAGCCTTTGGCCGGGCTGCGTTTTAATTCAAAGGTTCAATCAGGCAAAGACCCACCTCCAAGCTCCCTCAAATTATTGGCAAATTCAGAACCGAGACCCCGTTGTCCCTCTAGCTGCTGGCTTGGGGCTGCTGTCAGCTGCTAGAGGCCGCTCGCAGGTCCTTACCACGTGACCCCCCCTTAGACCCTCTCACACTTTTAATCTCTGATTGCAGAAGGGCCTGGTGCCCTTTGCAATCGCACCTGATTTAGTCAGGCCCACCCAGGATCATCTCCCTTGTGATGAACTCTAAGCCAACTAATGAGTAACACTGGTGGGAGAGATGGTCCATCGCACCCGCAGTCCCGCCCACGTTCAAGGCCAGGGGGTTGTGCAGGGTGCTCGCATCCGGGGGCAGGGCTCCGCCTCCCACAGGGCCGTGGGCTCTCCTGTGCCACACGGGAAGATGAGAAGGCTCCAGGAGGATGCCTGGCTAAACGGCCTTGGGAAGAAAAGCCAGTGAGAGGCGCAGGCCTCCTCCCAAAGCGGTCCCTGGGCGGGCTTTGGAGCTCGCTTGGAGTCCTGGGCACTGTGTTTAGGGGCCAAGTGTGGATTCCGCTTCTGCGAGTCTATGGCCTTCACAGCAGGAGGGCGATAGCACATTGCTCTGAGCAATCTCTGTTGTGAGCGACTCAAAACCTGACTCCGCTGACTTCTCTGTAACTGGAATGGTCCGGGCACAGCTGGGCCCGGGGGCTGCAGGGCTGTGTTCGGGACTCGCCGTCTCTCCGTCCCTGGCGGCCTTTCTCTCTAGTCGGCTCTGGCGGCTCTGGGTTTATGCCCTTCTACATCTTCTGCTGGGAAGTCGGGATCTTTCTTCCCAACTGTTCCACGGGATTAACTCAGACTGTGTCCATGTTCTCATCCCTGAACCAGATGCTGAGGCCCAGAGGGTGGAATAGGCTGGTCGGCCAGGCCCGAGTCACGTGTCCACCCTCGGTCGCTGGGAGTGGGCTTTCTCCGCCCAGACTACGGGAGTTCGAGAGCAGTGGGAACGGGTGTGACGGACCATCTCCCCCACCAGTGTTACTCATGAGTGGAAGGAAACTAAGCGCTTTTCCAGAAGACGTGGGAATGCAAGCTGGGGCAGAGACGGGGGCAGAGAGTGGTGGCGAAAATGACATCGGCTCAGCATTTGATGACAGAAAGCCGTGTGGTGCCAACACCCCTCAGGGCAGGCATGAGGCCAGCATGACATGGAAATGTCGGCCTTTGTTCAAAAACTGCCAAGACTTTCAAGATGGTGACGGCAAAGTGTTGAGCTAAGTGCAGGTCGTCCCGAGCCTGGGCCGTGTGGCCACCCCGGCCACCCCCCTGCGAAGCCCTGTGTGGCAGAAGGAAATTAGACTTCCTTCCAAAGTCTAATTTCGTTTGGCTTAGAAGAATTAAGCGATGCCTCTTGCCCCCGCTGCTGTGTCCTTGTCACTCTGGGCACTGCCCCTGGAGCCCCTCTTTGCGCTGCAGTAGACAGAAAGCCGCAGACCCTGCTCACCTGTGCCAGCAGGAGACAGACGGACTCGCTGAGCCCAAAACCTCATTTCAAAGGCAGAAGGAACTGAACGCCGCTCGACTCGGGGTTACATGCTGCTTTTGCCGTTGACCGGCTGTGTGACCCCAGGGAGGTGGCCCCTCTCTGACCCTCAGGCTTCTCCTCTGCAGGAAGTAGATATTGAAAGTGGCTGTCATGGACCGTTGCCAGGTTAGCTGAGGCCGCGTGCTGCGGCACTGGGCGCCGCGGCTGGTCTCCATGTCTGCTGGGAGAGCTTTTGGTGCCGTCCATCTAATCAGCCGGAGTCTGGGCGCTGGGGACGGGGTCTGGGCTCTGTCTGCAGCCACCTCTGCGAGGCAAGGAGTTAATCCCTTGACCTGGGCTCTCAGGCTCCTGCCCCCGGCCGCTCAGCCCACAGGGCCCTGGTTCCTTCTGTGGGGAGTGTGGACGGCTTGGAGGGCCCACTCACTGCCTGGAACAGACCAGATGTCCCCTGCCTGCCACTGATTTTCTTCCAGGACCACAGGAACCAGAGAAGTGCCATTTCTGGCATCACGGCAAATGCTGGCAGCTTGCTGGCTGTTGGCCACTGATTGGCATATCTCCCGTAGCTGCCTGGGGACAGTTTGACTTTTCCCAGAGCCCCCTCTCCCCTCCTCCCACTGCCCCTCTTGATAATGATGTGGGCCACTCTGACCTCTGAATCGATTTGCACTTTGACCCACGGGGAGCCATTGCAGGAGGCTGAGGGGCCAGGCAGCCTGGGTGAAGGCATCTGTTAACAGTGGCCTCTGATTTCACTCTGTGCAGGCAGAGAGGTCCCTGAGCAAGGCTGGCTCCGTGGGCATGTCACCTGGGTACTTACGTGGCTCACACTCTAAAGGACCCCGCGTCTGGTTTAACGGTCTGCCACTGTCTCGAAACTCTCAGTACTTTTTGAATAAGGGCCCTGGGCTTTCGTTTCTCACCGGGCCCCGCCCTTGGATTAGGCAGCTAGTCCCAACCCTGTCACTGTCCCTGCCGTGGCAATGTTTTCCACAAACACTCGGGAATGTCTGCTTCCTCCCGAGAGATGTCCGCTGGGCGTGGCCCCCTGGGGATGGTTCATTCATTCCGGTCAGGGTCTCCCTCAGAGCTGCCTTCCAGCCCATCTCGGGGCTCCGCCATGCCACTGATGCTGCTGGTCCCACTGCAGCGTCTCGCTGAGGGCTCACGGCACCCCCGCGAGATGGGGATGATGGCGAGCTCCGTGTTACAGGCTGGGAGGCAGGTGCAGCAGCTTGCCAAGGCCACGCAGGCTGTGGGTGACTGAGGTGGTCCTGAATCCAGGCTGCAGGAGCTTCGCCGCCCACAAAGGGCAGGGGTCCCCCCCGCAGATGGGGGAGAGAAAAGCGTGTGCTGCATCCACATCCTCCCCCCCGAGCAGCCCCCTCCCCAGCACCCGGTCTGCTCTGGAGACTGTGTTGGTGTCTCGGTGGCATGCGGCTGCATTGCTGGGGTCGGGGGTCAGTGACCCACAGGACCCCTCGGTGGGGACACGTGTGGTTAGTACCAGAAGCCAGCCTCTGCATACATCCTCTCCTGGCCTCGCTTGGGCTGGCAGAGTGGCCTCCCCAGGGACGCGAGGGGCAGGCCATGCCACGGTTCCCAGGCCTGCGTTTAAGGAAGCTTTTAAAAGCCATTTCCTGAGTTGCAAAGAGGAAGATGCTAATGAAGTGACCGGCTGTGGCATGAGACCCAAACCTCCCCGAGCCCAGTCACGGAGCCTCCTCCAGTTCTGTCCCGGCCCGGGGACCTGTCACTGGTGTCCCTTACGGGGAGACGGCTAAGCAGGCTTCTCGGGCCATATATGCCCGTCGGTTCCCAGAAGCTCCTCACAGCGCACGTTCCGACCCAGCAGGTCTGGGAGCCCCAGGCCCTTCTAGCCGGGTCCCAGGAGACACGGATGCCACTGGTCCTGGTGAGAAAAAGGAAGGAAGGTGGGCGGCGGGGGTGGCGGGGGAGAGAGGGGGAGACAGAGAAGGAGACGCGTTCGCGCCCTGGTGCAGAGAGGCCCCAGCGGTGCTGCCGCGTGCCGGGGCTGGCAGCGGCTTTGCCGTCGGGGACCTGGGCCTGCATCCCAGCTCCATGGCTGCTGGCCGTGACTCAGGGCCTCAGTCTCCTCCTCTTCAAACGGGGCTAATGACGGTTCCCACTTGGTGGGACGGTGGGAGGGGCAGAGGCCCCAATGCCCTGCAGAAGCTCAGATCACATGGGTTTTACGTTATTTGAAATGTGACCAAGTGTGGGTCTTTCCGGAGACCCCGCCCCCGATTTAGGGCTTCTTCACAAGGACAGGTAACCTGGCGTGGGAAGATTCTTGCAAAACAAAAACAACAACAAAACCCCACACATCATGTTTTAAGCGTCTAGGGAGTGGATTCGGGGCAGAAAGTCTGAAAAGGGGATTTCGCGACTCGCTGAGCACACTTCTGTACGTGTCAGCTCCCCGGGGCTCCTCGTGCACTTCCAGGGGCGCCCTTGACCTCTGAAGAAAAGTGGCAAAGGCGGTTCCCATAGATCCTGTACTCAGCCGGAATATCCCGCGCTGCCATCGGGCTGCATGACCAGGAGGACGCGTGTGGCCCAGCGTGGACACCGGCACCGGCACACGGTTACCCACTGGACCTCACTCGGGGTCCCCTGGTTTCCTGCGCTGCCCCCTCTCGCGCCGGAAGCCCGTCTGGACGCACACGGCACCTAGTCCTCACGTCTCCTCGGTCCTCTGGCCGGTGACCCTTTCTCCATCATTCCTCATTTTGGTGACCTGGGCCATCTGGGGAGCACAGCTCAGGCGTTTGGTGAACTGTCCTTCTGTCTGGGTCTGCTCAAGCCTTTCCTCAGGGCTAGACCAGGGTTATGGGGTTTCGGAAAACACCACGGAGGCCAAGTGCCCTTCACGTCACACCCTACATGATCTCCACAAGGGATTGTGTTCACTTTTAAGCCATTCTGGAGAAACAACAATACTACATATTTTCTGTGGGAGATGGATATATCACCCCAAAGTGCAGAGTGTGTCTGTCTACCTCTGAGAGCCACGGAGGCCTCCACGCCACAGCGATCTTCCAGGTTAATTCTGGGGAAGGCCATGGGGACCAGTAAAGCGGCGGTTGACGGGGACTTGAACCTGATCTGCCACATTTTCATTTTCACAGGCTGTTCACTTTCCCCACTAAACGGTCATTGAAAACGTGACTAGCTCCGTGCTGGCTCCAGGCGGCACACGCAGACACAGCGGAGGCCCCATCGTGGATGCTGACCCCGCTGCGTCTCAGGGTTTCAGCCAGGGACTCGCCCTGACCGCCTGCTCAGGGTCCCGGCAGCGGGCGGTCGTCTCGCAGGCTGGAGCGAAGGGTACAAGGGGGCTGCCCGTCTCCTCGCCCTGACCTCGGCGGACAGGAAAGGGAGGGGCCGCTTGTCATGCTGGCCGCGCAGTGTGGGCGCCAGTCAAGTGGTTAAAGCCCATTCGCGTGCATCTTTTTCCATCCCAGCAAGACTCAGAGCCTCCCAGAAACAAAGCAGAAGCCTGGGTGAGGCCCCCCTGGGGTTAGCCCCGTGGGATGTACGTATGTTAGTTGCATAACCCTTTCCTTCCCGTATGAAACATCTCAGAAGGGTAGTGGATGTGCCACTTGCAACGCACCCCCCTTCCTTCCCTCCCTCCCTTCCTCCCTCCCTTCCTCTCACTTGGTGGTGAATGAAATCCCAGGGGACTCTGGCCACCAGAGGTACAGCTTCACAGCCACCTCACTGTTCCCGGCCCATCAGAAACTCACGTGTCCATCTCCCAAACAGCACATGCGAATGGGAACAGCGTGCTCCAAAAGACCTCCCCTACTCGCTTGGCATGTGGCGGTGGGTAGGATGGTGCCACACACCACCGGTATGTCCACCTGGCGCTGGTGGCTGTGACCTTATTTGGGAAAAGGACCTTTGCAGATGTAGTTAAATTAAGGATCTCGAAACGAAATCATCCTGGGTTAGGGTGGGCCCCAAATCTAAGACACACGTCCTTGGAAGAGAAGGAGAGAGGAGACACAGAAGGGCCTGTGAAGGTGGAGGCAGACGCCGGGGCGAGATGCCACCACTCGGAACGCCTGCGGCCCCCAGAAGCTGGAGGAGGCAGGGAGCAAGTCCTCCCCGAGGGCCTCCAGAGACAGTGTGGCCCTGCTGACACCTCGAATTTGACTTCTGGCCTCCAGGCTATGAGAGAATGAATATCTGTTGTTTTAAGCCACTTAGTTTGTGGTGCTTTGTTACAGCAGACACCAGAAGCTAATACAGATTCCATAGATGGCCGTGATTATAATACTCATGTCACCTTGTCGTTCAACCCAGATTCACATCCCATCTCAATGGGGGGCAGCGCGATTAGGTCGTGTGCGCATTCTCCTCCGCTCTAGATGCAAGAGGCTGAGTGTCTTGCGTTTATGGTTGTTCCTCTCTGGGGGCTGGGGCCACTCCCCGGCGGGGTGGAACGCCCTGCCCTCTCCTCCCTTGCTGCATGATTTTTGAGGAACCTTCTCTGACATCCTGCAATCTGACTTGGCCAATTTCCTTGCTGAAATCAAACCCCCTCACAACACCGAACGCCCGGCAGCCCGGCTCCCCGGGGGCTGCACCTCCCCCCACGGGCTCTTTGGAAAGACGGCACGTTCAGGTGGATGGACAGGTAGAACAGTTAGGCGTGTGATCCCGGAGGAAGATATTTCTTCAGATTCCAAGATACCCTACGTCGCGGGGACTTCTCTAAGGACAGCCGAACAACCGGAGGGTGCAGGAGAATAGTTATCATCTTTCGAGGGGCGTTCGGCTGAAAGCGAGTCCTCGGCTGGGGAAGAAGGCCTTCGACCTCCTCCCCCGCACGGCAGCTGCTGACGGCCGTGCCGGTTCCGCCCCCTCTCCGAGCCTCGCTCTACTCATCTGCCAGAGGGGCACAGGTCAGGGAGACGAAGCGGGGTGCTGCGGCCCGGGGCTGTGCGACCCACCACTCCGCACACAAAGGGAAGGACGCAGAAGATGGTGCATCCTGATTCGCCGACCCAGGGTGATGTCTTAAGTTATAGGGGATGCCTCTGGGAACTGCCTTTGGGGAAGTTTTGGGGGGATCACCCAGACTGGGCGCTGCTTCTCCTCGAGGAATCTGCTACTTTCCAGTCTGTCCTGCTGCCCCCCCACAGCCCTCCCGGGGGGCGAGCGGGGTGGTGGGGACTTGTGGTTCAACACATCACACACTGAAATTTCTGAGGTTGGGCCCCACGGCTCCCTGTCTCCCCGACACCCTTCACCAAATATTCTGCTTCCTGGTTCCTGTTTGGTTTCCAGCGTCCAGGCCTCCCCGGTGCGTGGTGTCTCCACCCTCCACTCCCGGACCCTCAGAGACGCAGGTTCTCACCTCCAACGCGGTGGGTACAGTGTCAGCTGCAAGGGAGACTGTGCTGGGACATCCCCTCCCGCCTGGTCACAGTGAGCACGGACCTCTGCTGCCCGCGGGCAGATGCACTGAGCCGGGGCTTCTGAGCTCGCCCGCTGTCCCCTGCCCGCGGCCGCCCGGGTCCTGCCTGCCTGAGAGCTCCTTCCTCCCAGCCTCGCCCAAACGTCTCCCTGGACTTCCTCGGCCCCTCCTCATTGTTCCAGACCCATTTCGAGATTCACTGTGGGGACCCAGCCTGAGCCCTCGCAGATGTTCCTTCGACCTTCTCGGTCCCCTCCCCTCCCCCATGAATTCGAACTGGACTTCGTTACCTAGTTGACAAGAGCTAGTGTTTTTCAGCAAAGCTTCTGTGTCTATCACCTCGTTTGATTCCTGCCAGGTGGTGTGTCATTGGCTCCATTTCACAGGGGGAGACTGGGACCCTCGGAGCTCAGGCCTCGGCCACACAGCCAGTAGGGGACAGAAGTGGGGTTTAGGGGCAGGCCACGTCATTTCCGAGCCTCTGTTAGTCCTACGTGGCTGCCTGAGGCCCTTCAGCCGGGGCCAGGCTAGGGTGAGGCAGGTGAGGCGTTTCCATCAGACACAGAAAAAAATGACAAAAAAACCCATCATCAAGATAAAGACTATTTTAATGAAATATTTTTAAAAAATCAAAATCAATGCCAAAAAAATCCACCAGGTACAGAATATGAAAACGTTAAACAGAGACAGGCAGCAGCCCTGCACAGCACGGTCCTGCCTCCCTCGCCTGGCCCCCAACGGGCCCTGGTGACAATAAAATAAACATTATTTACGAAAACAGACAGGGCCTGTGGGCCTGGAGTGCCGATTTGAATCTTCAGATCGAAAACTTCACCTGCGTGCTGCTTCCCACCCCACCAAATTTTTATTATGTAAACCTTCCAGCACGCAGACAAGGCGAAAGAATTTAGTACAATACAGGCTTGTGGCCTGTGCCCTTTTTTATCTTGGCCCTGGATCATGAGCACCTGAAGGGCAGGGTGGTGCAGGTGGGCGCTGGGTGCAGGGCACGCACGCCCCCTGTGAGGGCTGCATTTCGGCCCGCCTCCTGCCACCTTCAGAATCTGCACTTCACCAAGACGCCCAGGGCGCCGTCGGCACAGCCAGGCCTGGAACCACGGCCTCATCCAGGTTGTGTTCACTGCAGTAACCCAGCCTGCACGTAGGTGAGTGCGCATTCGGGCAATGGAGGAGCGCCAGCTCCCGCCAGGGGTTAATGTGGGGGCATCGAACTGGGATTTGCATGCATTTTGACTGAAGACCTGGGCAACTGCCATGCAAATGTCAGGGAAATGGGCCCTTAGGTGCCTGGGGACAGGCACAGAGGGGGCGTGTCCTTCCCCAAGGCCGCCTGCTGCTGGCTCCCACCTGCACTGGAAGTCCTATTTATAGCCCCTCGGGCTGCCCCCGTCCCCAGACAGTCCCCAGACAGTCGCCAGCAGGAACATTCCTGGGCTTCTTGAATGCCTCCAGGCACCCCGAGCTGGATGATAAAGACTGCCAACCCAGCACCCACCTGGCCCGCTCCTTAGACCTTGCTATCAGCCCTGGAAAAATAGCCTGCTTCTAGCTACTGTGGGTCTACTAGGGTGGGGGGACACACTGTTCTGAGGAGGAGGAAGTGGAAGCCCAGAGCAGCCCACCTGGAGGGGAGGGGGAGGGAGGGGAGGCCCCCAGCGAAGCCAGCCGCAGACCCCTTGTCTTCCAGCAGACGAGAATGTTTCTAAAAATTGCAAATTAGCGGCCAATGTGTAGGAGTCACGGGGAGGTTCACGCGAAAATGCAGCCCCGTTTCTCTCGACCAGCCGCCTGGAGAAGGGCAGCTGGATGTCTCACGGGGAAAACGAGACGTTCACAGCTGGGGCGCGAGGTCCCTTTAAAACTCCTCTGCCATCCCAGCTGGAAACGTCTCCCTTCTGTTGAAACACCTCTCCTTTCAAATGAGCACAGTCTCTCAAAGTCTCTCTCTTTCTCCACTAAAAAGCATGTTCGAAGCACATTGAAGGACACTTTTATGAGGGGGGCGCTCTGTGACCCCACCGCACGGGCTCGGGCTCGGCTGGGCTCCGTTTTGCCCATTCCCTTCCTTCTTGACCGGAGTTCAACCTGAAGGGCCGGGAGGAACGCTCGGTCTCCTCGTCGAGGCAGACGCCCGTGGCCGTTGCTGTCCCGAGGTGCCCACGTTGGCCACAGCAGTTCCCTGGGCGTGCTCGGCCCGGCCGAGCGGCGTGCACAGACGCTGGTATCCACATCCTGGGGTCACGGGCTTCTTTCTCCTACTAGAGCCAGTGAGGTGGGGGCAGCGACCTACCTCACAGGTGGCCGTATAGATGCGGGCGGAGGCGTCCGTGAAATAAGCCCGTGGTCCAGGCCTCGGCCGTCGCCTGACGCCCCTGCTGTTCGCCGTCGCGGTCGTTCTGGTGTTGTTTTGCCATCCCCTGGGGCATGAGGTCCCGCACCCCCGGCCCTCCTCTCCTCTTCCTTCCCTTGCCTCCTTAGGGTAGGGTCTTAGACCCAAAGTGGCATGACCGTTTTGGGCAGGCCTGGCTTCAAGGTCAAGCGTCCCCGTTCAGGGCCAAGCTGAGAGTGAGGACAAACTCTCAGGTGGTGACCTCTGGGGAGGCAGGGGGGCTGAAGATCCCGGAACACCCTCCTCTCAACCGGACCTTGGCCCGGCCTCCCCTCTGGACAAGGGGACAAGGAACCTCTGCATATGCAAAGGAGCCGCTCGGGCTCCTTGGGCCACAAGGGCCCTGTTCCTGCACCCGCCCTGGAAGCCGCTGGGGCACAGGAGAGGCTCTGCTGGCTCTCCCTCCCCTCTCCCCCCGAGCCTCCCTCTCCTCTGTCTCTCCTCCCTCCTTCTTTCTCCTGCCTCCCCTTCTCCCCTCCACTCTGCTTCTCGCCCACCCCCCTGGTCCCCAGCGCAGTCATAGCTGGCCCGGTGCCCTCTGGGGGTTTGGAGTGGGTGTCACTCATCTCTCCTGGTCCTGGAGTCTGACCTGCAGGTGGGGGGAGCGGTGACAGGGACTGACATTCTGGGCTGACCTCACTGTCCGTGTCCCGCCGTGAATGAGTCAGGGGCGGTGGGCCTGCAGTGAAGATGGGGCTGGGGGTCTCCTCTCCATCTCCAGAGTGACGCTTAAGTGGAGAGTGGGTCGGGGATGGACTGGGGCATTTTCATGCCTCCCCGCTACTCATCCGTTCAGGATTCTGAGGCCAGCGGGGAGCAGCACCCCTCGGGGAGTCAGAGTCCCTGGGCCAGGTGCCCCTATCCCGAGCAGCCCACAAAGATGGGCCCTGCTCCCTGGTCTGGGTCATGGCTCCTGAGGACCCCCATTGCATTTTATGCTTGCTCCTCACCCACCCTGTATGGTGGCATTTGAGGCCAGGTGGGTTCTTGGGGGCTACTCAAACTGTACCCCAAACAGCTGGGATTCCCCTTCTGGTGAGATCGGGCCAGAAGGAGCCCTGGCAGGAAATGATGACAGAGGAGGGGCCTCTAACTGTGGGAGGCTCACCCGTCCCCTCAGTTCTAACTGAATAATAAGGGGGACCTGTGAGCTCTTCACCTGTGCTCATCCTGCCTCAGGGTGCAGCCGTGATGAGAGGTCACGGGCATTTGCACCCCCACCTCCGGGCCTTGGCACCCGCTCTTCCCTCTGCCTCTCACATGACCTAGATGCTCTTGGTCAAATTCTTGGACCACTTTTTGAAAAAGCACATGGAGTTCCCGCTTCCTCCTCATGCTCCTCCCCAGCGCTCCCTCCCAGGTGCTCCCTCCCAGGTGCTCCCTCCCCCAGCCTTGCTTCGTTTCCTCCACAGCTCGGCCTCCGCCTACCTCGCCAGGCATCTCCCTTATTCCTTTTTGGTCTGTTACTGACATTAGACTGTGAGCTCCGCCAAGGGCGAGGGTCTCCGTCTGTCGTGTCCCGGGCACTCAGAACAGCGTCCTGCACACAGCAGGTGCGCTAGGCGTGGCTGTGGACTCCGTCAACGCAGGCTTCTCTCTCATCACTAATAACAAGACCACGCTTTGAACTTGCAGCCGGGTCGCCGGGACCCTCGTCCGGGGGTCCTCCCCACCGAGGGGAAGAGCAACGGGGTTTCCACCTCAGGGATGACGAGCAGAGAGGACCGAGCCACCCAGAGCAGCCAGGAGGGGCTCCGGGGCGGCGGGAGCCAGCCTTGCGCGGACAGGAGAAAAGAGGCTTCAGAGTCTGGAGTCCTCCCTGCGCCCGTCTCTGTGGGGGACCGCTGGAAGCTTCCAGAAGTGTCCAGGCAGCCCCTCGAGGGCGTGCTTGCGGCAGGAAGCGCTGTGCGGGCAGCAGAGGCCCCTCGTTGCAGGCGTGCGTGTTCCGCGAGTGGTTCCACAGCTCTCTCCGTGTGGGGACGGCGGGGGTCGGGGGGCTCGGTCCTCGCCGCTTTCTCTGTCCCAGGCCCCGAGGGTGTTCTGGGGTTGCCGGTTCTGAACCTCAGTGAGCGACTGAAGACGCCTTCGATGGCGGCCGTGGCTGCTGGCCCGAGTCCCCGAGCCGACCCCGCCCCGGAGGTTGCAGTGCGGTCGGCTTGGCTGCAGCTCGGACACGGAGACTGCGAAGTCCCTACAGAATTCTAACGCCCGGCCAGACTCGAGGGTCACCGTGTTAATGGGCCTGTGTGGATTGGGATAATGTAATATTAATTGAGCATCTTTACTGAGCATCTTCTGCATGCTGGGTGTTTTTTAGCAAATGTCACACACCGAGCTCCCTCCAGGGGCCGGGCGGGCTGTGTCATTAAGAGAAGCAGACTGAGTGGGAGGCCAGAGGGAACGGTGAGGACCGTGGCACACGGGGGGACCCCGGCCTGCCCGAAGGGGGCAGCCACACAGCGCTGCTGGTCGTCACATCGACCGCCAATTCGGATTAAGAAGGTGGGGCGGGGATGGAGAAAGACCAATCACGGCTTTGCTTTGGCTGTCGCCTGCAGGTGGCCATTCTGAGGTCTCGGCTTCGTGTTCATTATCTCGTCTCCTCACCGAAGTACCTGTGGGAGCTGGGGATGCTCAGTCTTCTTAGAGATGAGAAAACAGACTCGGGTGCAGGGGTTTACCCAAGGTTGCCATGGTAGGCAGATTAGTGGCCCCCAAAAATGTCCCCATCTTCATTCCTACGACCTGGGATATTTCATGTGGCAAAGGAAGTTAAGGCTGCAGGTGTCATTAAGGCAGCCAATCAGCTGACTTTCAGATGGGATTATCCCGGGGTCCCCGCTGCCTTCCCAGGCGTCCCGTCAACGTGGAAGGCGAAGAGTCGGCGTCAGGTTGGGAAAGGCGAGACCGGCTGCTCTGACTCTGAAGGCTGAGTAAGAGGCCATAAGCCAGGGGACGCAGGTGCTTCCAGGCACCAGAAAAGGCAAAGAAACAGCTGTCGCCGGAGCATCCAGAAGGAGCAGGGCCCGGCCGGCACCTGGATGTCAGCTCACCGAGACCATGTCGGACGTCTGCCCCCAGCACTGTAAGAGGACGGACGTGTGTTATTTTAAGCCACTGAAGTGTGGCCCCAGCACATGGAGCTCAGTGGGCATCCTGCATAAGCCGCAGGCTCCATTTGGACCACGTGTGTGTGAGTGTGCGCGTGTGTGTGTGACCAGTTATGGAGGGTAGTGGGTGGATGGGGGGCAGGGAAGGGGTCTCTGGTTTCTTCCAGGTTTGCACTCGCTGTGGAGAAAAGTTCTGAAAGGCAGCAACTTTTGCCCCTTTACGGCCCGTCTGAGGTGGCCTCGGTCTCAGAGTTCGCCACTCCCTCGGCCCCGTGGATGCCTTAGTCACAGCTCTGCCCAGGGCTGTCCCGTGTAACCCACAAACCGGCCCGCGGTCGGCAGTCGTGACAATAAGAGAGAATGCTCCCCTAGCACTTACTAAGTGCCGGGTCTGTGCCCAGCAGATCTCCCCATATCTCATTTCACGATCTCAAGACTCCAAGAGCTGGGCTGTCTTGCAGATGGGGAAACTGAGGCACCACGAGGTTCAGTACCCGTTTCTTGGACGAGGAAACAAAGCTCAGAGGCGGGAACTGGTCTGGCATCCTTGACAAATGGGAGCTGGTGACTAGAATCAAGTCCAGGTTGGTCTTACTCAGAGTCTACGTTCTTTTTTCTGTCATCTGATTAAGCAATAATTCTAGATTTTTAATTTTCCCCAAGAGGAGAGGTGAGGAAAACCTCAGCTTGTCTCAGCGGAGGCTGGTTACTCTAGTAGGTGGCCCTGCAAAACCACAATGCTTTGCAGAGAGGGACTTCGGTGATGAAAGATGGATGTTTTGCCTTCTAAATCAGATTTGGAAAGCCCCACGCTGTGAGTTGTGCTACTTAGAAATATTGTTCATTATTAGGTTGCTTTTGCTATTTGGTCAGGAATTTAAATCCCCTATCAAGAAATGAATTGCTTGCTATTAGTTTAACAGAAGGGTCTTGGATTTCTACTTCTTGCTAAATAAAGCCTCAGGAATACAAAAGGGACATGTGGAAGTTACAGGCTCATTTTTTTGTGTACTTGTAAAATGCAAATGAGGACAAACATGGTCATCCGGACGGTTCCTTAAAGTTGCTGGGAGCAGGCCGCTCTGTAACTCCCTTTAAAAATCAAATACATTAAAAACAAAGAAACAAACAAAAAACACCGCCGTGGCCAGCAGAAAACACTATCGCTGGCCAAAAGCCATCGTCGTCTTCACCGTTATCGGCAGGGACGTTTCGAGCGTTCCCTCTGTGGCGGAAAGCACCGCCGGCGAGCTTTACAAACTGTGCGGCACGTTCGCCCTCGTGGATGTCCCTCTGTGAGGCTGGTGCCGTGATCCCGTCTCGCGGGTGAGGAGATGGAGGTCAAGTCCTTCTTTAAGCGCGTTAACAACAGGAGTGTCTGGCGAAGATGCGGAACTCACCTTAATCCATCTTTTTAATACGCCCGAATTGCCATCTTCTCCTACTGGCTTTCACCTGCTCCCGGCCAGCCTCCAACGTTTAGAAGTTCGGTCCAGCATCACACTGCCCACCCCCAGCCCAGGCTAGCGAATGCCCTTTCCCCTTTCCACCATTGTGGCTCTCAAGCACCTGCCTACTATGCCTGTTAACTCAGCCTTCTCTGCCACAGGACAGCCCCTCCGGGGAAGGACAGGGTCCTGCCTTTTCCCCAGAGTGGGGCACACAGTGCCTGCTCGGCGAACACCTGCTGAGTCAATGAATGAAGCGAATGTGGAAAGCAAATGTAGATTCAAAGTCCAGCACAGGTGAGACGCCCAGCACAGGCACCAGGACGATCGAGATGCCCCTGACTTTGGTTTTGGTGGTGTGCGTATTTCAAGGTGCCGCTGCTCAGAGTCTCTTTCCTCATCTACAAAACGGGAGGGGCCACGGGGCACCCCACTTGGGGGGATGTTGCGAGGACGAAGTGCGTCGACGTTGTAGAGTATTAGAACCGTGCTTGGCACAGTGCAAATGCTCAGAAATGTTAACAACGACAATGATACTATTCTCATGATACCTAGCGTCTGTTTATCTATATATCATTACTATTTATGACAAGTGATGCTGGCTTTCCGTTTACTGCAGTGTTGTGAAGGTTTATTTAAAAATAGACATATTTCATTTCCAAAAGTGAGTTGAAAGTAAGTAACTATCTACGCAGGGGGCGTCCGGATATGGTCCAGATCCTGAGGTGGTATCGGATGACGGGGCAACCCGACCACAGGGAGAGCAGCTTTTCTAACCGTTCCCCGGTCACCAGGGGACAGGCACACTGTGGCCTGGGGCGTGTGCACCAGTGGCTCCATGCAGGAGACCAAAGAGGCTTTGTTAAGGGCCCCGGATGTGCTGCCACCCCGAGCTTCCCCACCTTGCCCGCTCTGAGTGTGCAGCCTCCTCCCCGGACCCGGGCTGGTATTTTTAGCGCGCGCACGCCCTGCACCGCCTCCTACACTCTGACCAAATTTAGAAATCTCGAGAGGTCTTTGCACTTCCATGCCCCCAGTAGGAGCAATGAATGAAAAGGCCCCCGGCTGCCAGTCCAGCCGGAGGCAACCCTGACGTTTGCAGGGCTCCGTCTACTGGCTGGCGGGGAAGACCAAGATTTTATCGCACAGTGAGAAAGGGTGAGTTGCAGAATCACACGTGTGGTCTGGGGCTACTTCTGCAAAAGCAAAACAATCTCCCCCGCCCCCACCAACACATGCATGTGTGTCTGGGACCACGTAGCCAGGAGAGGGGCATGGGAGGGACCTAGACAGGCTGCTAACACTGCTAACCCACTGGGTCAGGTGGAGCTGGAGGCCGAGGAGCCTCCAACTGTGCAAAGTTTTATATTTACTGTGTGAAAACCAGTGTGTCTGACTTCTTAAATTTGAAAATCTCGGGGACCCCGAAGTTTATATCCTGAGACTGAAAAGCCTCAAGCCACATGCTCCAGTGGCATTGCCACAGTCACCCAAGGGCTTCTGAGGCTGTGGGGCGGTGGCCCCTCGCTTTCTGACAATTGGACGTCCACCCTCTCTTCTTCCCTAATGCCACTCAGATGTTCCAGGGATACGATCGCTCTGGTCCACTGGGTGCTGACTCCACCCCCAGCCCCAGGACCGTGGCCAGGGATGGCCAATCAGAGCACCGTACACTGCGGGTCTGGCTGCTAGCAGGGAGACCGCTTTGGACAGTGTTGGAAGCAGAGAGCCCAAGAGCCTCTGCTGAAGGGCTGCTGTGGACCCTTCTGACACATGAACTATTCGTTCCCTTTTGGCCGAGCTTGGCTGAGGCTTGACCGAGTTGGGACTGGGTCCGTGCCAGCAAGGGGAGGCAGCACATCTGTGAACCCCCACAGGCCGATGGGTGCATTGTCAAGAATTTGGCATAGTGGTTGTTCAACATGGCTAGTATTAAAATTGAATTATATATACTTATAATTAAATGAATTCTGTTGAAAATAAAGGTAATAGATACTCAGAACGTATCACTCCCTAGTTACTTTACTATCCTTCGCTGGCCCTGGGGGTTACCCAGGCCCTGGGGGTTATTTACCTGGATCGTCTCCGTACAGCGGGAATGCTGTGTGCTGGGTGCACCTGTGTGTCTCCTCCCAGCTGCGTATGGTGAGCCGCTAGTTTGAAACCTACTGCAGGAGGAGTATTTACACCACGGACATTGGCATACGCTACAGATCGGGGTTCCCCACCCAAAGCGGTCATTAAACATTCACCAGCACGCCTCTGAACGAAGGGCCTGAGAGCACGTGCCGGGGCTCGTCGGCTCTTTGGGAACCCCAGGTAATAGGAAGGAGAGGCTGGAAGCATCTTCGGGGCAAGAAGCACACTTTCTCTCTCTCTTGGTTTCCCCGGTGTCTGGCAAGGGCATTCGGTGTGTGTATGCCGAATGACTTGAGGAAATCGGGGTTTAGGGAGTCAAGGGCTTTGCCTGAGGGGGGGCAAGGTGGTGGGGTAGGGACCTGAGTATACTTTTTTTTTTTTACTTCAGATCCCACTCAAGAAAGAATGGATAACCTGAACAATTACATATTTATTAAAGAAATGGAATCCACACTTAAAATTCTCTAACCAAGAAACTCTAGACGGCTCCACTGGTAAATACGATCCTTCAAGGAAGAAATAATCCTAATTCTATACAAACTCTTCTAGAAAATAGAAGAGGAGGGAACACTTCCCAACTCATTTTATGATCTTAGCATTACCCTGATACCAAAGATATCACAGGAAAAGAAAACTGTGTACCGATGTTGCTCGTGACTATACATGAAAGAATCCTCAGCAGAATATTATCGAATCAAACCCAGCAAAATATGAAAAGGGTAATACATCACGACCAAGTGAAGTTTATCCCAGAATGCAAGGCTGGTTCGACATTAGAAAATCAGTCATTATAATTCATCATATCACCAGATATAGAAAAAGCATATGATCATCTTAATTAATGCAGAAAAAGCATTTGACAAAATTCAACATCCATTCATGACAAATTCTCAAAACAAACTGCCAATAAAAATCAATGTCCTCAACCTGATAAAGGGCGTGTACACAAAAATCTACAGCTAACATCATACTTCATGGCAAAAAACTCAATGTCCTTCCCCTAAATTGGTAACAAGGCAAAGATGTTTACTCTCACCACTGCTACTCGACAGCTGGAGGTCCTGCCTAGAGCAATATGGCAAGAAAATAAAAACAGACAGGTTGGAGGCAGAAAAATAAAGTTGTTTCTATTTGCAGATGGCACGATTGTCTCTACAGAAAACAGCAAAGCATCTGCAAACGAACTACCACAACTGATACCAAGCGAGTTTAGCAAGGTTGCAAGATGCAAAATCAATACATAAAACTTAACTACATTACTCTATACTAGCAGTGAACAGTAGGAAATTAAATATTTAATAAAACAGTGCAATTTACAATATAACCTCCCCCTTGCCCCATCGTAAAAAAAAACCAACAAAACAAAACAGAAAAACTTTGGCAGAAATCCAACATTTGGGTATGATTAGTATGATGAAAACTACAAAAAGCGGATGAAAGAAATCAAGGAAGACCTAAATAGAGAGATATATTGCATTCACAGATCGGAAGACTCGATATTGTTAAAACGTTAAATTCTCCCCAAACTGATCTATAAATTCACCCCCCCGACCCCAAAGCCTGGCAACATTTTCTTGTACATGTCAACAAGGGTATCTGAAAGTTTACACTGAAAGGTAAAAGATCTAGAATAATCAAAACGATTTTGGAGAAGAACAATTTTAGAGGACTCGTATTTTCGGATTTCGATGCTCACTGTGAAGCTGCAGTGATGAAGACAATGTGGTATCAACGAAAGCCAGGACCAGTACAACAGAGCAGAGCCCAGAAATAGATCCCCGTGTGTATGGACGATTTAATCTCAACGCAGATGCACAGGGAATTAAATGGACAAAGGATGGCTTTTTCAATAAATGGCACTGGAACGATTATGAAAATGTAAACCTCAAGCCACAGCTTGTGACATAAAATTTGACTAAAAATGGATCACAGAATTAAATGCAAAACATAAAATTATAAAACTTCTAGAAGTAGACCTAGGAAAAAAATCTTCGTGATCTCGAGTTATACAAAGATTTCTTATATATCATACTAAAAGAAGGATTCATCAACAAAAAAAGGATAAATAAGATTTCATGAAAACTTTGAAAAAAATCTGCTCTTTGAAAAATACTGTTAAGAGACTAGAAAGACAAGACGCAGACGGAGAGAAAATATTCGCAAACCATATGTCTGTTAAAGAACTTGTGTCCAGAATCTATAAACAACTCTCAAAAAACCCAATTTGTTAAAAGATTCGACCAGACAGTTCACCGAAGAAGATATGTAGATAGCAAATAAGCCCATGGAAAGATTTTCAAAGTCACTAGTTGTTAGTAAAATGGAAATCAACACCACGATGAGATCTCACTATACACCTGCTAGGATGGCTAAAAACAAAACAAAACAAACCCTGACAATAGCAAGTGATGGCAGCTATGTGGGGCACGCAGGACGCCCAGACCTGGCTGTTGGGAGCGCAGCGTGGCACACGCGCTTTGGGAAAAGGTCTGGCACTTTCTTACAAACGTACATCTGTCCTATGATCCAGAAATCTCAACAGAAACAAAAATATATGTTTACACAAAACCTGGACACGGATGTTTGTGACGGCTGTATTCATAATCCTCCTTGAACGAGTGCATGGGTCAGCAGGGTGTGGAATGTCACCCCGTCATAAAACGAAAAAGCGACCCACAGCAGAGCAAGACCGAATCTCAGAATCATTCCATGGAGTGAATGGAAGGAAGAAGCCGGCCTCAGATACACAGGGGCAGGATTCCTCTATATGATGTTCTGGAAATGACAACCGCAAGGTTGGAAAGGAACCGGTGGTCACTAGGAAGTCAGAGCACAGTGAGGTCTGGGGGTGATGGGGACACCCTATGTCTTGAGTGTGGTGATGGGTACGTGGCCATTCATTTGTCAGACTCGTAGAATTATACACTTAAAGGGGGGACTTTACTGTATGTAAATTATACCTAAAAAATTTAAATATTTAAGAAAAGGATAAAAAAGATGTATTGTTGGAAAATAGCACTAAGAAGAAATGTAATACTCACTTCACTTAGATAAAAAGTTATGATTAATAAATTAATCTACATTTAAAGGCCCCACCTTCCCGTGACTAATTTCTGATTCTTCATGGAATTCTTAGAAAACAAAACTAAAAAAAAAAAAATGTGAGCTGTATCTACCTGTACCCATCCATCCATCCGTCCGTCCGTCTCGTCCATCCACCCATCCATCCATCCGTCATCCATCTATCCATCCACCTGTCCGTCCATCCGTCCGTGCTGAGATTATCCTATCTGTCAAAACAAATGATAAGAATAATTTTTAAGAAAAGCCAGCTGTTCCTATCCTGAAATGGGTCTGTAGTACTCAACGCGGAATGTCATCGTGACACAGGACACGAGTGTGCAA
Organism: Pteropus medius; assembly: GCF_902729225.1. Lineage (NCBI taxonomy): Eukaryota > Metazoa > Chordata > Mammalia > Chiroptera > Pteropodidae > Pteropus > Pteropus medius. The sequence continues at coordinate 23,993,262 of NW_024342471.1, forward strand.
AGTCAGGCACGTGTGTTTTCTAACGGTTCGTGCTCGACGTGACACATCTGCCATCAGCCTGGAATAGCAACTCCTGAACCTTCTCGCTGTCTCCCCCCGCATCACGGGTTACGCTCCGCCACTGTAAAAAGCTGTCACGTTTGCTCCCAGGTCCCCTGCGTGTGCGATCTTGGTGCCCAACCATGGAGAAGGCCTGGCAAATGCCACAGCGCGGGTCACGTGTTGCTTCCGGGGGCTCTGCCTTCTTCCATGCTCGCTGGAGCAAATACCGGTGAACAGGCCGACGGAGAGAGGCTGAGTCACCCTTTTGGGTGGAAGCAGCCAGAACGACGTGCTCGGGGCCGGCTGCTGAGAGCATCTTTAGTTTTTCTGACATTGGCCAAAGTGGGGAAGAACCAGCCTGGAGAGCAGGGCCCCGCGAGGTGGCTTTGCCGTGAAACTGGAAAACGCTGATTCTCCAGGGCCGCCCCTCAGGGTTCTAATCCCGTGGGCCTGGCGGGGTCCGGGAGTCCGTATTTTTCACACGCTCCCTGGGTCATCCAAGAGCCCAGAGAGAACTCTGAACCACGGTCGTCGAGGGCCTTGAAGGCTTTGGGGTCCCCCTAGGATGACCAGATCAGGTGAAGGCCAGTGTGTTATGTGGTGGGACATATACAGAGCCACATCTGGAAGGGGAACCCCGCCGGCCCAGGCAGATGGAGTGACCAGGGGACCGGCACAGGGAGAAGTGCACACCCACGTGACAGATGACACTGTCCTGAGCAGGACCCAGGCACTCTGCACGGGCTGCCACTGGAGGCACAGCCACAGGACAACGCAGCCAACGCTGATTGATTAAAGTAATTCATTGTCTGGCACGCCGTTTCCTGTTATTACTCTGCCGACTCTGATAGTTCAGGCTTGGGATGTAATTATAATAATCATCAGGATGAGTCTTTTAATCGGCGACCTTTGGTCTCATACACGACCTGTCATACTTCATGAACAGGAAATGACAGCAACGTGCCTTTCAGCTCATTCGGTTGCTCCTAAGAGGGACGTTTCATCACAAGCGCTGTTTGCAGCCTTCCTATACGGCTCTGGGGCTGGCTTCCGGCCATCGTGGCTCAGTTAAGAATTTTTCTTTCTGCAGTTTTTGTCTCAACGAGCACAGTTGAGCATCCTATGTGGTATTCTGTCTGCAACCGCTCAGAAAAAAAATCAGCATTAGGTGTCTTTTAAAATCCTAAATTGTGCATACTGTAAAAGACAGTGATTTAAAGACATGAGGCCCTGCCTTGGGGATGACCAAAAGCTCCTAAAGTAGCATCCTTAAGTAGGCTTCCCTTCGAATCTCTGTTTTATCTGATACACTCCATTAAAGTAAACTGCAATAAAAATGTGATCGGGAAAATGTAGTTGATTAGTTAAGCCAAATGTCCTAAGGCTTTCCCTGGTCAGGTGTAAGCCCACTGATGACTGATGGTCACAAAGCATATATTCATAGGGCTATTCAGTACGATTATCAATGGTCATCAAAAAATGTAACATTTATACTGCAAATGGCATCTGGAAATTTTTGCCACTTTCAAAAGGTGGGCTGTCAAACTTTGTCATATGAACCGCTTCCCACCTGTGGTAGCCAGCCCTGGCTCCAATGACAGTGGCATTGGCCAGGCCTTCGTTTTGTTTAGAAAGCGTCCTTTATATAGTAAAACTACTGTCAAACAATGTTGTCATTTAAACACCCTTCCCCCCAAACGGAGACATTAAACCGTGCAAGAGGTGTACATTCCAGAATGACTTCCTGCTGGATCTCAAAACCATTTTAAGCCGAAGCGTTCCGAAGGTAGCTCACACGCCGAGCATCCCAAAGCTCGGGGCCACCAGAGCGTCCTCTCGTCCAGAATTTGTACAGGTCCCTTTCTTAGCAGCATCGAGTGCAGGAAATTCTCCCGTTACTGTTACAGACAGACCACTTTTTATTCATCTTTCCGTATGTTACAAAACTGATCAAACGAACTGCCGAGATTGCGTTAGAATTCGGAGTTCTGATCGGTATGGAAGAGCTGAGCACCTGTCTTGATGTTCAGGGGGAAAGAAAGGGAACGGCTGCCCTCTTGTGGGCACTGTTGAAATTGCTGTCACAAATAAAATGCATTAATAATGCACGTTTGGAACAAATGAGTTTCTCCTTTTATCCAGGTGTTTGCTGGGAGTCTAGACACATAACCGAATCAAAGCTGATCATCTGAATTTCGCTCTACACGATATCTCATCCAGGTGCCACACCTGCAAAACACTGCGAATTCCTTATAAAAGACTTTATGAGGTTTTGGTGGTGTTTAGATACCAACTGGGCTCGCATTTTCCAACGGGTTTCTTATGTTACCTGTTCTTTTAAAATTAAAGCGATTTTAATTCTAGTAAAATACATAACATGAAATTTACCATCTCAACCATTTTTAAGTATATAGTTCAGAAATGTTAAGTATATTCACAGAATTGTGCAAGCTATGTACGTGGGTGTACATGTATCTCTTCGAGACCTATTTTTGGTTATATAATGAAATTCTGGGTCATATGGTAATTCCATTTTTAATTTTCTGAAGAGCTACCTGACTGTTTTCCCTAGGGGCTGTACCATTTTACGTTCCCAACAACAGTGCGCAAAGGTTCCAATTTTCCACATCCTCAACATGCAGAGAAGACATTTTTAAGAACCATTATTCACATAGAACACAGATAATCTTAAATCATTTTATTGCTGTTACGCAAAACATCTTTAAACAAGTCAAAAAATAAAAAACAATTACGAAAGTTCAAATAGTCACAACAGTAGCAGATAACAGACCATTGAAGTCTCACTACATGAATGCAATTATTTGCTGTTGTGAATATAATGCCCTTCACGCAGAGAAATTGATTCTGCATGTTCATCTTACCCAGGGCTTCTGGACTTGGGATATTTTTAACAGACGAGCATTTTAAGAATTTGAATTTGGTTAACTAGATGGGAGAAATTCTTTTACAATGTTGACACATATAGAATTATCGTGATGTACACTGTAATACCGTACAATATTATCTGCCAATTATACCTCGATAAAGCTGAAAAAAGAATTTGAATTTAGGACCGAGCCTTGATTTTAAAATATGGGGAGAAAAGTTTGTAGCAAAAGCACGTGGTGAGCTAAGAAGAATATGACTCATTGTGAAGATAGGTACGATTTAATTTTAAGTGCTAAAGAGACATTTCACATATTGCTCGAAGGTGGAAAAAATGTCTTCAATCGGTAAAAGAGAAAAGTATAGGGTGTTACGAAAAGTGCAAATTCTTTACAAGGACACGTTTTCATCATCAGAGTGTTATGTTTCTCCTCACCTTGCCAATTATTTTAAAAACATAAAGCTGTTTTAGCGAAACCAAAGGGCGATGATCTGGTATACTAAAAAGCAATCGTGGACTGTGACCAGCGGGATTTCCTACCTGCCAAAGAGCATAATTACGAAAGAATACAAAATTTATAAAAGTGAACTTTGCTCATATTCCAGAGTAAGATAGGTTTAGCATTATTTTCTAGTTTAATGTAGAATTTTTCATTTTCTACTCATTTTTTTTTTGTATAATATTAAGGTCTTTTGCACTGAATTCAGAACTAATTAAAAGTATTATGATGGCTTTAAATGTTATGGAAAATTCATTTGTATAAAAGAGGATATAAAATTAGTATGTTATGTCTAAAAATAATAATATTAGAAATAGCATGGGTGTGTACACTTCATCATAAAATTTCCCAGCTTTGACTGTTTGCTGAAGCGCTAAATAGTTAGTCTACACTACAATCAAAATAAATATTATCCAAATACTGTTGCCGATTCATTGTGGGCCACCTTGGCAGTATCAAGTGAATGAATTCATAGGGTTGAGGTTTTACCCTCCAATTCAAGATGTGGGCCTTTAATAAAATACCTGCAATGTTTTGTTTGTTTGTTTGTTTGTTTAAACAGCCACTCGAAACCTGGCAACGAGTTCTAGGCACTCTCTCAAGCTTTGGGGAAAACTGGGACCACGCGTCGTCAGGAACTTCATGGTTTCGAAGAAGATTCTGAACGTTTCTAACTCGCGTTGGGAACCGCGTGCGGGGAGGCCGGAAGCCGAAGCTCTCTCACTTGTCCAGCATGCTCAGGATCATCTCGCAGGTGGCACCGGCGCCCAGGTCGAGTGCCGCGGTGCCTTCCCCGCCAGTGACGGGAGGTGGCAGCGTCTCTCCCGGGGACTGCTCTTCCGCTGTGGCTTCTTGGGGGGAAAAAGCACAGGGTTGGCAAACTTAAAATAAAGCCAAGAAATTGTTGCAGACATATTCTGGAAACCATCACTTAATTTTTTAACTTGGCGGCAAACATTTTAGAAAGCCATCTTTCTGTGGATAGGATGGGACAAATATTCTGATCTCAGCTCTGCTCTGGGTCACGGCTTCTCAGCCTTAGCTCCAAAGACATTTGGGGCTGGATCATTCCCTGTTGTGGGTCTTTTTTAAAAAACAAAAACAAAAACAAAAACAAACTGCATTTAAGTGTCTGAGAAGGGGCCTTCAGGTACCTCTTTTACATAGATTTTTTTAAAAAAAATATAGTATCTGTCCCACTTAGAGCACAGGGTCCAGGTGGCCAGGGCTTGGGATTGGGGCTGGATTTCATCTGTTTGTCTTCTTCGACAGACGACTGTGCCCGTAGTGGGGTGAACCATAGCCCCGAAAAAGACACGGCCCGTCCTAACCCCCCAAACCTGTGCAGGTGGCCTTATTTGAAATAAGGGTCTCCGAAGATATACTTAAGGATCTCGAGATGAGATCATCTGGGTTTTCCAAGCAGACCCGAAATCCAATGACAAGTATCTTTAAAGAGACAGAAAAGGTAAAGACGCAGACACGGAAGAGAGGCCACGTGAAGATGGGGCAGAGACTGGGGTGATGCAACCACAAGCCGAGGGACGCCTGGGGCCACCAGAGGCAGGAAGAGGCAGGAAAGGCCCTCCCTGAGGCCCCCCGAGGGAGCGCAGCCCTGCTGACACCTAGATTGAGGACATCTGGCCTCCAGACTGAGAGAGAAGAAACTTCTGTTGTTCTAAGCCCCGCGGTTTGTGGTCGCGGGTCGCAGCAGCCCCAGGAACAAAGGCAGCATCCAGGGCTCCACCGGGCGCCAGGTGACTGACAGTCCACCAGCTCCGCTAAGGGGCGCCCCCGGGAGAGGAGAGCCGTGGGCACGTGCGTTTGTCACGTCGCCTCGCTAAAGTGTTCCCCCAGGAACCCGTGCAGTGGGGGATGTGGACGCCAGCTGGGGTGCCCCATCACCTTCCCGTTCCTGAGAGGTGGGAAGTGACCACGCCCACTTTGTCAATAACCAAACGAGGAGAAATGAAATTCAAAACCTGCCCAAAGCGGCAGGAAGCAGCAACAGAGCCAGGCCTGCGAGACTGGGACTTTCGGGGTGTGGGGGGAGGGCTGACCTTTAGAGTTTCTGGGTGTGTCCCCTGCAGAGTAAGACTCAGCACCCAGGAAAGTTTATAAGGAGAAAATCAATGTCAAAGGAAAACCCCATCCGTTTGAAAACAGGTACCGGCTCCCTTGAGTGCTTCTTTCGGGGTGGCCGGCTTCTTCCTCTTCATTCTTTCTCCTTTTGCTGAGCTGGCCGACTGTTCCTGCCCGGAGTCACACTTCTCTGAGTGTCTCTGCATATTATTCTGTTGGAGACAAGACACAGAACACACAATGGCGAGTCAGCATCTCCGAAGGAATGCCGTTTCGAAGGCACGGGCTGCGGAAAAGCGGGGGTAGCTCGTGCCTTTTACCACCTTGCACCAAAGAGATGACTTTTTAAAGGTGATCCTTTCTGTTGTTTGTAAGTCTGGCCAAAAGCTAGCTCATTTCAAATATTTCTTTATCGTCAATAAGACGACGAAAGCGTTCTAGGACGCTTCTGCTCCCCAAAGCGAGGCTTGATGTTAAGCTGACATCCAACCTATCCGTCGATTTTATGAAAATCAGTAACATACCACAGAGGTTTGGCTGCCCGCTAGCTCCTCTCACCGCCTGCCATGCGGTTATGGACACCGTGCACGATGTTTAGAATTAAAACGGAAGTCACAGATCTCCCAGTCCAGCCTATATATTTTTCTACATGAACACTGAGGAGGAGTTACAATAAGTGAGACTAACTTTCATGATTTGAAAAGTTCATGTGCAAAAATAAGACACTGGTGACATGCCATTAGAAAAGATGATTACATGCCCTGTCCCACTTGGTCTCCACTTGACCTCGGTATGGGGCTCGGCAGGCCTGTCCTGGCTTACGGCTGGCGGCGGGAAGGAGCCACATTTAAGTGGAGGGGACTGTGACGGCTTATTTAAGATTCTTTCATTTTATGCTTATCCGCAGGGGTTGGCCCCGGGGGTCAAGTCTGCCGACTGTTTTTGGAAAGCAGGTGTTTTGGAACAAGCCACGCTCCTTCACTCAAGAAGTGTTATCTACGGCTGCTTCTGGGCTGTGACCTCAGATTATGAGCAGCTGGGGCAGAGTGAATCTGGCCATTGACGGACAAAGTCTGCCAACTCCCGGTTTATATGATGATTATACAAACGCAGCTTCTAGGGGTCAAGGACATAAAAGCTATGGTTCCTTGTCCCAGAAGAGTAACTATTTATCTGCATACCCACGATCTCCTTACAGCCTCATGAAGTTCACAGTTAAGAACTTCTGATGTCAGTTTTGAATTACAAACAAAAAACACATCCAGCCTTGAAAAAGTGGAATAAATCGATAGGACATGTAGGCTCTTTAGGACTCAGAGGGCAAAGATTCATAACAAACATCTGTACCAGAGAGATGGTTCTCGAGACAGGAGGCCCCGACATTCTGAATGCACGGTGGGGGTCCTTCCTGGGGCGGAAGGGGGCCCGGCCTATGATAGTCACAGCAGTTTGTGAATAATTCACTTTAAAAAGTTAGATGGGATTCAAGTGTTCAGATATGCTTTTATTTCTTTTTAAAGACCTTAGTTTTTAGAGTAGTTTTAGATTCACGGCAAAATCGAGAGAGAGAGATACCCAAGCGCCCCTCACCCTACACCCGCACAGCCTCCGCCACGACCCAGAGTCACGGGTTTGCTGTAACCGACAAACCTACATTACACACCGTTATCGCCCAAAGCCAGCGTTCCCCTCGGGGCCCACTCTGTGTCACGTCCCGAGGGTTGGGACCAGCATATAATGACGCGTATCTATCATCATGGCCTCATAGAGTAGTTTCACTGCCTGGGAAATGCTCTGTGCTCCACCTCTTCATCCCTCCCCTCCCCACGCCCTGGCGACCAGCGATCTGCCTGCTTTCGCCTTTTCCAGATGCCTTGTGGTTGGACTCGTACAGTATCCAGCCTTTGCAGATCGGCTTCCTTCACTGAGTCACGCATGTTTAAGATTCTTCCACGTGTTTTCATGGCTTGACGGTTCGCTTCTTATTAGCACTGAATCCTGCTGCATTGTAGGATGGACCACAGTGTGTTCGTCCGTCTGCCTGCTGAAGGGCATCTCGGTTGCTTGGGTGTGCAGGTTTTGTGCAGACGTACGCTTCCGACTCCTCTGAGGGAATACCAAGAAGTACGATTGCCGGATTAAATGGTAAGACTATGTTTAGTTTTGTAAGAAACGGCCAAAGTGTCTTACGAAGCGGCTGTACGGTTTTGCGTTCTACCTCCTCGTCGACGCTCGGTGGTGTCAGTTTTTCGGATTCTAGCCATTCTAATAGGAGTGCGGTGATCATTCGCTGTTTTGATTTGCATTGGCCCTGATGACATATGATGCAGAGCATCCTTTCACGTGCCTTCCGCCACCTGCAAATCTTCTTTGGTGGGGCGTCTGTTAAAGTCTTTCGCCTATTTTTTAATTAAGTCGGTTGTTTTCTTATTGCTGAGTTTTAAGAGTTCTTCGCATGTTTCGGATGACCGTCCTTGATTACGTGTGACTTCTGCAAATAATTTCTGCCATCTGTGTCTTCTCTTCTCATTCTCTTGACCGCGTCTTTCGCAGAGAAGTCTTTAATTTTCCTGACGCGCGGCTTACCTGTCATTTCTTTGACGGACTGTGCCTCGGATGTTGCAGCTGGAGTCACCGCCACACCCAAAGTTGTCTAGGTTTTTCTCCTGTGTCATCTTCGAGCAGTTTTACACTTTCGTGTTTCACGTTTCAGTCTGGGGTCCACTTTCGATTCATTTTTGCGAGGGGTGCGAGGTCAGCATCTAGATTGATTTTATTTTTTTACATGGCCGTCCGGGTAGCCAGGCACCACATGCTGCAAAGCCATCTTCAGTCCATCGCGTTGCTGCTGCTCCTGTGCCAAAGGTCCGCTGACTCTGTTTGGGGGGCGCTGCTCACGCTGTGGCTGTGGTAACAACGCGGCTTCGAATCTCCCCGTAAACAAGTTTCTGTGTGGTCACACGTTTGCAATTCCTCCGGGTGTACGTCTAGGAGAAGGACCGCTGGGTCACGTGGTATGTTTAACGGTCTGGGAAACTGCCAGGCTGTCTTCCGATGTGGCCTCACCATTTTAAAACCCCACCAGCGATGTCCGGGTTGCCCAGTCTTTCCACATCTTTTATTATCTGGCTCCTTTAGTTTGGTCACCCCAAGGGCTGGTTCCAGGGGTAACGGGCCGTGATTTCGATTTACGTTTCCCTGGTGACTAAGAATGCCAGCATCTCTCGTGAGCTTATCAGCCATTCGTACATCTTCTTTGGAGAAATGTCTATACGGATCATTTGCCTGTTTTGAAATGGGTGTTTGTCCTTTTTATTACCTCATTATGAGTTCTTTATGTATTCTAGGGGTGAAGTCCAAGTATGCTTTTTGGCATTCACACTAAAGGGAAGATTCTTTACGATGTAACTCTTTACAATTTTAACTCAGTATGAATAATACTGTTTGGGGAGCATTGCTACTACTTGTATTTGAAATTTTGAACTAATAGCATTAACATTCCAGAATTATCTCGCTGTGCTACCCTAAAAAGCACAACTACCCTACCATTTTAAGAGAAAAGATAAAGTTTTCTCCCATAAAAACAGCTTCAGATAATTCCAAACATTTATAAAGTTAGAATCTAAGGATCTAGCTAATCATTTGTGGTGATTTTAAAAAGTCTACAAATCGTTTGACCCACTTCCTTGCCAAAGGGACTTCACGTCCTACCCCTCGAGTGTGGGCTGGACTCAGTGATTTGTTTCTAATGAACAGAAGTAATGTTGTCACTTCAAGCATGGCTTCCTCCTCGCACGCTTGAACTGCCCGATGCAAAGGCCCACGCGGTGAGAAACTGACGCCTCCTGCCAATAGCCACCGAGTGTGCCGTCTCAGAAGTGGCCCGTCCAGCCTGTCCAGCCTTCAGATGGCACAGCCCCAGCTGACATCCTGACGCAGCCTCCTAAGAGACAGTGGGCCAGACCCGCTCAACCCAGCCGCTCCCAAATTCCCCACTCACAAAACGTGTGAGATTATAAATGTTTGTTGTTTCAAGTTTCCAGGTAATTTGTCATGCAGCAATCGGTAACTAAAAACAACATGAAAAAGAATAAAATCGAGGAGTAAATGTTTTTCTTGGCAGAGGTCCCACAGCGCCACACGAAGAACATCTACAAAACATTCTGAAAACTGCATTCTCTCTGTGATCTAATTCCCAGGAACAATTTTAAAATGCTACGCTCCAATCAGGGGTTCTTCGTAAAGTTTTTCAGGGAGGCTGAGAAGTCCCTGAAACCACATCCAAGGTTTTGTGTGTAGGATCGTCTTTTTTCGCGACAGGGGAGACCACACGTTTCTAAGATTTTCGCGAGTTCTGTGACTCCAGAAAACCGGTCACCACTCCTCTGAAGCACGACAGATGCTGTCTTAAGTCCCACGGTGCGACACCCTGCCCGGGGGACAGGGGGCCTTCTCACGGGGCTTTGCGTAACTCGTGTAAGCTTACCCAGCGGGAGAAGCCCTTGGCGCACTTGGGGCACTCGTGAACGGTCGGGGTGAAGTTTGTCTCGTGGCATTTCTTGACGTGGACGTTGAGAAGCTGCTTCTGCCTGAAACATTTGCTGCAGACGTGGCAGATGAACGGCTTCTCTCCCGTGTGGGTTCGGGTGTGAGCCGTCATGTGACGCTCCTGGGCGAGACCGGGAAGAAAACAGACGGCTTAGCTATTGCCAGGGATTTTTATTTTTTTTTATTTTTTGGATGGGACATTTTTGATCATGTACCTTTTTTCCTCCCCTCCCTAAGGATGAGCACACTATTAAGAAAAATGTAAATTTTATTTCTTTTATTTAGAAGCCATGATTATTCAGAGGAGACACACGTGATTATTCAGACGTTATAAACGGCATGACTGTTAATAACCCGACAGTCTCTCCCAGGAACACCCTCTTCTCTGCACACCTGTCCCCTCATCGCCCCTCCGGGGGCATTACCTGGTCTCCCTGCTGGCGATCAAGGTCCACCCCGGGAGCCAGGCTCCTCCCAGGACCGAAGTGCTCAGAGCGCCCGGCGGTGCCCGGCCTCGGCTTCTGCCTCGGGCGCCCGGCCTGCTCTCTGCTGCACGAACACCTGAGCCTTCACTCTCCCCCACCCCGGCCTCCTCTCCAAGTCCTGTCCAGCTCCCTGGAGCCTCTCCTAGTTCATCCGAACAAACGTGAGCCTGCGGCTTAGAACATTCCATGGCTCAGCGTCTACTGAAAACACTCTTTCTTTATTCAAAGCACTTACTAGTTCCAGCTCACGCTCTGAACCACAGAAAGCACTGGCTCCCACCTCGGTCACCACCAAACATCACAGCAGCATAAGGCTTCAAGGCAGCAGTTCAATCCCGAACTTTTGCTCTTAGGACCTCTTATGCTTTTAAAAATTATCAACACTCGAAGGAGCTTTTGTTTATGGGGCGATAGCCATTAATATTGACCGTATTAGGCATCAAAATCGAGAAATTAAAAACAGGAAAAATATCGATTTGAAAATAACAAGAAACCAACTACATATTAACTTATTTCCGTAAACATATATTATCCTTTTATCAAAACAAAATCATTTCTATCTGGCCTCATAGATAAGGTCGCCAGTTAAAATATAAGCTGTACTCTTTGGAACGTACTTACATACAAAAGTATTTGTTTATCTGAAATTCATATTCAAGCGGTCATCCCGTACGTTTATTTCTAAGACTAGCAACCTAATGAAAAGAGGACAGCCCGATTCTGACCCCTGCTTCTGCTTTCGTCCTGCTGGGGTCTGTGGCTGTAGTCGAGATACGTGGAGAAAATCTACGCACAGATCCGTATTTGGAAAAGGGAGAAGAGTTCGAATAGCTTTCTCACAGAATGTGGACATTCTCTGGTATCACGCCAAAACTCAACCGACGGGTAATTTCTCGAAAGTTCGTCAAGACCTGGAACCTGAATCGATACCAATGATCTTTTTGTGCTCAATTACACGAAAATCTGTTCATCTATCTTACACTCTGAGTGGATCACCCAAGCACGATTTCGTAAAATAATGGACCGGTCATTTGGAAGCTATCGTTGTGCCGCGCTACGGACGGCTTCTGACACATGTCAATGCACCATATAAAAAACTGCTTTCTTAAAGTCACTGCAATCTCATCGGAAAAGTCTTTAAGTACCAAAAAGCGATCAAGCTCATGGTGGTGGATTTCCAAAATTCTCATTTCCTCTCGAAAGCTGAAATTGTATCCTTGGCCATATGTTTTCCTTGACGTGATGGGTTTGCTTTATCTACTTTCAAGAGAAGGGTATTGGGTGTTTCTAGATATCTAAAAACCGAATAAGCAGAGTTGGTCGCTTTTCTCCCAAGTGAAAATGGTGGTTCATGGAAAAATGGCCCGTCGAGTGGGCACCTCAAACACCGCTCCGGGCGCCACCCTCCAGATGCCTCCTGTCTCGGAAGAGAGCGGAGCTGCTTTGTACCAGCTTCCCAGCTCGTCACACAGACTATGGAACATGCGGGCGCTGAGGGGACCCCGAATAAAGCTGATAACTTTTACTGCTTCGTCGAGGACGTCCTCAAGTCCAACGGCCCTTTATTTGTGCTGCCAGTGCACGGAGGTGGGGAGGACAGGGGTGACCAGTCCCGCTGGGTGTCACCGCCTTGATTCCCGTTAAGCCACCGCCATCGCTTCTGCGACATCAGTGCCAACGTCGGCATAGCGAGAAGGGCAAGCGACGTGTCGGCATTGATTCGTTAGTTAATGACAGTGGTTTTGACGTCACGACCCTGCTTGGTGTCGAGGACCTCTAGGGTCCATGAACCATACTTGAAGGCCTGCGGCTTTAACCTACTGGTCACTCTGAATAGTCTCTTTGCTCAAAGCATGCTGTTTCTTTTCAAAGAGGTAGAAAAATCCCCCGGCGGCCATCCCTTCCCCCACATGCCACTGCCTCCCTCTGCCTCCCCGCGCCGACTGGAACAATACCTGCTTGCAGGCATAGCTGCAGTGCTCACACCGGAACTTTTTCTCGTTTTTATGAGTTTTCTGGTGCTGGATGAGGGCGTAGCGTTCATGGAAGACGGTAGAACAGAAGCGGCACGTCACCCCTGTTGCTCTGTAAGTGTGCAGGTTGCGCAAATGGACACCTAAAATGGTCGCGGAGCGTTATACGTACGTGTATGGGAAGAGTGTTGCCTTCTGCTAGGCTGACCTCCTCTGCCCTCCGGACTGGGGTTCCCATATCAGCACTCCTAGCATTCGGGGCTGGCCGATCCCTTCCTGCTGGGCCTTCCTGTGCATGCAGGACGGTGAGCATCCTCCCTGGCCCGTCCCCACTAGATGCCAGTAGCATCCTACTTCCTGAGTGGCGACAGCCAAGATGCTATGAAGCTGCACTTGTGCCATCCAGCCACCAGATGGCAGCACAGGACCCCCGGAAGAAACCTCTTCCAGGCTGCCTGCCCGGAATCGGGCCGGCTTAGGGCCCAGGGCACCGCAGCCTTCCCTGCACAAGGAAGTTCCCGGACACCCCCGCCCCCCCCACACACTCACGCAAGTCGCTCTTCCTTGCGATGACCGTGGCACAATGCGGACACTGGTACTTGGGGACGTTCTCGCTGTGCTTCTGCAGGATGTGTATTTTCATGGTGCCGCTCTGGGTGAAGCGTGCGTGGCAGACGTGGCACTCGTAAGGCTTCTCACCTGTGGCATGGGAACAGAGGTGGCCCTCTGCAGGGTGGCTTTGCCCCGCAGGCCTCGGCCTTCACTAAAGGGCGCCCGGGGCCGAAAGCCCGTCCTTTGTTCCCTGAGCCCCGTCTTCTCACATGTTTGCCCCCAATTAGTAGAAAAACCTTCCATCGAGCCCAGACAGCGTTCCATCCAGTACCGCTGCGTGGACAGCGGCCCGATGGGTGACTCTCCTAACATCTGGTGGCTACTCCTCCTTACAACAGATTACCGAGTCCCCACCCTCGGTCTGAAGAGCCGAGAAGTACACGTAAACACACTCTCTACACAACTATCAGGCAACCGCACTATGAGACCAGCACACTCCGTCGTGCGTGGCGCCTTCACGTCGGAGGGAGAATTAAGGAGTCGACTTTTAAATCCTGAAACGCCGATGGAAGCCAATACGCGATGGCGTCTCCCCCATCACAGTGGGGTGACAGCCCGGCGTCCATGGGGGCCCCCCGGACGCGGAACGAACACGAGGGTCCAGGATCAGAGCCCCCATGCTAGGAAGGCACGAGGCAGTCGTTCCCACTCGGCAACGTCAAGTCTGCCTCCGAGGAGCCATTTTCGCAAGGTCGCTTTTGAAAACGAGGCCGCACTCTACGGCCTCGGCCTGCGGCACCTGGAGCTGTTACCTGAGTGCGTCCTCATGTGCCGCTTCAGTTTGTAGGTGTCCTTGCTGGCGTAGCTGCAGAGCCGGCACTGAAAGGGACGCTCGCCCGTGTGTGACCGAATGTGGCGCTTCAGCTTACTGGCCTAGCAAACGGAGGGCAGGTTAGGGTCGCAAGAGACACCTGGACTTACCCGCACAGCAAAGAGATGCTTAAACTAGTCCGATTTTCACGTGAGAACGTATCTCGCACATCGAACAACACGAAAAAGCCGTTTCTTTTCGTTTTCTGTCGCGGACGGTGTTTTTCGCGTGGTGTGAGCGCGTTAAGATCCTTCGAGAATATTCAGCAGCCGTTTCAAGACACTCTCATATTCAACTTCCCTTTACGCAGAGAAAATTGAAATCTAGCTGCTCAGTGCCACGCTTGACTTTATTTTCATTTCTAAGGCGACTTACTCTCAATAGCGGCGAAGTTCAGGCCATGCCGCAGAAGCAGCGGCCAGAACGTTTTGAGGTTTTTGCATAAATAAAGTGAGAACCTTAAAACAGTAGCTATTTACTGGACCGACACCCGACCGAGGCATTTCTCAGTTCCAAGTTCTCTAGCCCTAAGTGACACACGGCGGAGGAAGGCCTTTTTTGCTATGAAAGATAGGTTCCAGGTGTTTCCAGTTTCTTTATAATAAGTTAACTTTTAACTAGAAGAACAGAAACTCTAATTTAATTACGTATCCCAGGCAATTAGTTTAAAGGGAAACAATTTTTTTTTTTTTTTTTTTTGCCCGGCTGTTTTGTTACATTCCAGAACTTACTGTCCTCATTCTGTGTTCACGTCCTTCAGGCCCTTATCTACCTCTAGCAGAAATGAAAGCAATCAACTATGCTCCGGCGACAGATGCTACAGAGCCTCCAGCAGCCCCGCCTGTGGTCTCAGGAAGGTGACACTCAGTGTCTTCCCCGGTATGTGACAAGCACACAGAAGCCAGAAGAACATCCGAGAACAGAAGAAGACAGAGAATGGAGATCGAGATCCAAATCGAAAACTTTAGATTTTTAGAAGTGGCTGTCTTCAAGTATGTCAGAAAGCAAAACAAAAAGAATCTTTAAAATTGTAGCATGGGGGGGTTGACAAGTGGTGTGACTCACAAGGGAACCTTCTTCTCTGGACGGCTTTGCAAGGGAGGATGAGGGCCGGGTGGGGGGCAGGGGCTCCGAAGCTCTCACAAGCCAGGGTTATCTGCACCATGTTTCTTTCCTTGCATTCCTGCTGCTGCGTGTCTACAGAAATGATGTTGGGGTGCAGGGCAGTTAGGCTGCCCTCCCCCCGCAAAGCAGACCAGCACGGCGAGACTTGGGAACTGCAATAAAAGGACTTGGTGGCAGTAGCCGCTGGCCCGTACGCCGAGGCCCGTGCACGGGCTGCGTGCAGAGGCTGACCCCGGAGGGCTGGGCGGACCTCGCCCAGTTTGCGCTGAGAACCGGTAGGACGCTGGGCTGAAGGTCCTCAGATGGCTTTGTTCATTGAAGCCTTCGTTTTGTGTGTTTTCAAACTAAAGTCACAACCTTTAACTCAGATGAGAAATCATTTTCAAAAATAGGAATAGCAGAAAAAAAATAATAATTCTTGGAATCGAATTCTGAGCCGGTCCGTGAAACTTTCTCATTTATGGGACGTGATTGCATCATTGCTATATTTAAACTTCAGTCATGTGCCTTTTAACTTCATTCCATTTCAGTGTATTATTCTTTCCAACTGGGCTCAAAATCAGGCCCCAGCAAGTGTCCTGATATGGCAGCAGAGTCCTCAAAACTTAGTTGTAGGAAACCGTCAGCGAACACCAACTGTAGTGTTAGTGACATGTCGTGACAGTCACACAGCCACTCACCCTGCTAGAAGGTATAAAAAAACCCATCCGGGTGAAATGACCAGACACATAACTGAAGTCTGAAAAAGGTCGTTTCTCTGCAGTAAGAGTGGAAATGGCTGTGTTTAAATCTTCGAGCAAGTTGCTTTGTCTCTGACCAAAGGCCCTTGAAGTAAGCTCAAAAATTTCAGCAAAAATTCAGATTTTGGAGCTGTGTTCTACACTAGAGCAAATACAGTTTGATTCTGTGGAACTCAGTACCACATAAAATGCTAGGTAGAACTTTGAACTTAATTTAAGAATTATTTCTCAAGTTCCACATGTAGTTTTTTTATCTGTAATTTCTACACCTTTATATATCGCTTTCCCTAGCTGGTAATCAGGGGGGAAAAAAAAAAGGAATCCAATTTTCTATCTTCAATTTGAAAAACAGAATGGGGACTATTTCCCGCATGGATTATGTGTGAATAATATCTTTAATAAACCCTTTTTTGTAAGAGGTTCTACAGTTAGGCTTATTTAACATAACTTTTTTACAGCAACTGCTTAATAAGACGCCAGGAAGCTTTACGTGTGAGAGTGAACTTACTTCGACGCTAGCATACTTGCACATGGAACACTTAAACGGTTTCTCGTGAGTGTGTTTGTAACGCCTGTGTCGGACCAGTTCTCCACTGGTGACAAACGCCATGTCGCAGTCACCACACTTGTAGGGCCTGGTTCCTGTAAAAAGCACAGAACGTGTCCTTTTAAGATTTAACCACACGTTTTCCGGGGAATTTGTAACGTGTAAATTACGCGCGGTCTCGAAACGCTTTAAAAATGAAGAAGTGGCTCTTAAAACCATCAAACTTCCCCCCTCCCACCCCAGAGAGAGATGACAAGACCCGCTGTGGCGTTCAATGTTTTTAACGGAAATCGAAGAAAATGAGACAAATCCGACGTCTACGACCATAACGTCGAAAGAGCCGGATTCACGCTCTCGAAGCCCCGACGCCCAGCTCGCGGCGTCCTCGTGGCGTCACCTGTGTGGGTGTTGACGTGGTTCCGCAGGAGCGTCACAGTGCGGAAGGCCTTCAGGCACAGGTGACACATGTGGGGCTTCTCGCTGGTGTGCGTTTTCACGTGACGATTTAAACTCGAAATCCTGGAAGAGGCGAACGCGCAGAAATCACACTGGAAGGTTCGTTTTCCTCCTGCAGGAACGAGGCACAGAGTTCACACAGTCGTAAACATCGTTCTTTAGAGGTTTAAAATCCATTTGGGGGGTGATGGAGGTATTCTAGGATTAGGTAGTGGGGGATATATTTAAAAAAATAAAACATAAAAATGAACTAGGAATCGGGAATTTGGGGCATCCCATCTCTTGTTTTAAATAGATAGAGAAACTACTTTATAGCAACGACCTACTGTAGCCGGAGGCAATAACCCTAAGCGAATGACTCTGACCACGTGTAGGAAGGAAAGGGGGTGGCAGTGTGACTTTCCAAACTGAGTCACTTCCTGGCCCTCGTCACAGGTTGCTGGAGGAGGAAACAGAGCCAAGCGGTCGCCAGATAGGACTTTCTAAAAATGAGCTAGAAATTGAGATTTTGGAGATGAACTCTTTCGATTGAAAACCTAAATTTTTTTCAAAAGCCAAGCAAATAATTTCGAGGGTCAAATTCATCTTCAGAGCTGCCAAGATTTGACCTGTTTTAACATGGCTTCCAGTGTCCTTCCTACTCCAGCCTGACCTCCCTCTTTGACCACCCACCTATGTGGCTCCCCCAACACTGTGGGACTGTCCACTGTCATTACGAAGCTGTACCCGCAGGCCACTTCCTGCTTCCTGGAGCCGTGATCCCCACTCTTAATGGCTTCTGAGCCCTATTTTCTGATCTCACTTAGACTCGCCCTTCCGCAGAACGCGTCTCTGCTGACCTTCCGGACGCCGATGCTCCTGGCCCTGTGTAGCGTTTGCTCTTGTCCCCATCCCTGCCCCCCCACCCCCAACGGGGCTGCAAGCCGGAAGCAGGTCAGGACCTTCTATTTACGTTTACAGCGCTTTGCAGGAGTGTTTTCGCTAGGCCTTTAAAACATTCGTGTGCAAAACACAGCTCTCTTTTGGACTTGACTTACAACCCAGAACATTAATTTAAAATTTCCCCCATTTCCTGATATTTGGAAAGCAATTAGAAGTCAACCGCTGAAAACATCAACGACGGTCCCCTTGCCGGTTCGTGCCGGCTCTGTCACCCAGAACGGGCTGGCCTACCCTGGGTCTCTTTTCCGTTTTCCGCAGGGCGGTTTTCTTCAGCACGTGGCTGACTGGATGCAAGTTGATCTTCGGGTTCTGCGATGTTTAAGTTTGAGATCGTCAGGACAATTTCATTTCTTCCTTCGTCTCCGGGCCTGGCTTCCAGAAAGAAGATTTGCTTTTGTGTGTTTTCCTCGACTCCTCCTCCTGCCGGTGGCTGGGCCTCCTCCTGACCTGTCTCAAACTGATAAACAAAAATAAGCATTCAAGCACATTACAAGACGATTCAACTCTTTGCCTTGATGAAACCGAAAAATACGTAAAGGGAAATAAAATCAGAGTAGCACAGATCAGCCATTGCAATGAAACGCTTAAGCCGTAATTATTAAGCCATCGAGGGTTTTGGTGAAAAATACTATTTAAAAAACAAAACAAAACAAAACAAAACACAATGCACCTCGTAGTATTCTAATTAGTGTAACTTTTAAACTCTTAAAGAAGAACGCAAGGTCCCCCAGGGTTTTCCTGGGAATTATTTTGTCTGTGTTTAATTTTAAACTGCCCGTATAGACACAATACTGCATAAGGGGTCCGTTTTTTAAAACTCTCTGTACCTTTATCAGCCTGGTGCTTTCATCCGGGCTCGCCAGCAATGCACTGTCTCCACTGGCCACGGCCACGGCCACGTTCTCCTCCAGAACCTGAAACTGCATCATTTCCATCTCCTGCAGCGAGTACAGCTCCTCCGGTATATCGATGGCCACGTACGGGTGCAGGCTCTGCTGGGACCCGTCTTCCACCCACAGCAGCGACTCCAGCCCTCCGCCCGGCGGCACCAGCACCTGCAGCCCCCCTTCCTGGAGCTGCGGCGTCAGCCAGCCCATGTCCTGCAGCTCCCCGTCCTCCGACATGAGGCTCACGGCTTGCAGGGTCAGGATCTGCTTGTCGCTCTCCTCCGCGGTGGCCAGCACCAGAGCTGCCTCTCCCTCGGGGACCTGGGTCTGGAGAGCCCCCTGGGGGAGCTCGGCCTCCGCCTCCCCAGGGCTCGAGGGCCCCTTCTCTCTGCACACCCCATGCTCTCCCTCCACCCTTTCCTCCTCCGGGGCTTTTCCCGGCATCAGCTCCAGTTCTTTGATTTTGGTGAACTGCTCCAAAGGGTCGCAGGCCTCGGTCCCTGCCATTCTGGCTTGGCCTGTTTGGGAAAGAAGCAAGCAGTCTTGGTGGGGCACAGTGGGGTGTGGGTCCCGTAGGTTTTGGGGCTGATCAAGGCCTGAGGAGGTTCTGGCTTCAGGAGGCTTTAGGTCTCATAGTGGTCAGGGCCAAGTTGACTCAGCCTAGGCCTAGGAGGGGCTGAGCCTAAGCAGGATTTAGGCTAAAGCAGGTGGTTGTTCAGAAGATTCTAGAACCAACAGATTTGGGCCCGAGTGGGCTTTCTGCAAATGCACATTGTAGGCCTTGAAAGCCTGGGCATGAGCAGGCTTTCAGCAAATGCACGTCCTAGGTCTAGCTAGGTGAGACCTGTGCAAGCTGTCCACCACCGTGTGCACCGTTTGAGCCATGCAGGCTTTGCCTGGCTCACGAAGACTTGGCCCGCAGGCCTCAAGCCGGGCACATGCACGCACCCTTCAGGCTTGGGGCGCCCCCTACTCCCAGCCCCTCCCTGGCCCGGCCCCTCCCGCCCGCCCACTGCAGGGCAGCTCGCGCTCTGCGGAGTCCAGGCCCGCGGGCCGCCCCTCACCTGGGAGGCGTGGCCTTGGTGCCGGCCCGCCCAGTCCGGGTGGGCTCGGTCTCTAGCCGCGTGCAGCAGGCCACTGCCCGCTGGCGGCCGCCAGGGCACGAAGATCAAGAATGGCTGTGCGCAGGCGAGGTGGAAAAATGGGGGTGCAAGAGGCGGAGCTGGGGTGGGGAGGGGTGACAGACGACGGGGCGATATAGGGATTCGCAGGGGGTGCCCAGGCCTGAGCGGGGGATGGGTGAAGAGGGAAAAAGAGGGGAACTCAAGAGGGGCTGCTGAGAGTCCCGCCGGGGATGAAGAGGAGAAATAGGAGGGGACCCCTGCAGGGGGCTCGAGAGACCGGGGGGCTAGGGACGAAGAGGAGGCACAAGAGCCCGTAGGGGGCCAAATGAAGAGACAAGGAAGGATGAAGAGGAGCACGGGGAGCCTTGTGTAAGTCGAGAGAATCGTGGGGCGTGGGGATGAAGAGGAGGCATGGGGGAGCCTGCAGGGAACAGAGACCCGGGGATGGGATGAAGAGGAGGCACGGGGAGCCTGTAATGAGAGACCTGGGGGCGGGGATGAAGAGGAGGCACGTAAAGGAGCCTGTGAAGGGGGATGTTTCTAAGAGACCTGGAGGGCTGGGATGAATGAAGACAGAAGCCGAAGGATATGAGGACCTTCAGAGTTTAATCAGAGACTTGGGATGGGAAGATGAAGTTTGGAACATGGGAAGGTGGATGGATGGGCAGGTGGGTGACAGGTAGGTGACAGAACGTGGGGAGGAGGAACCCGAGGTTCCAGAAACCTGAGCATGAGATGGATGGGAGGAGGGCCAATATGGTGGCATGCTAGAGAACGGAGGACCCCAAGACCAGGGCAGGTAAAATGCTGGGTGTGCAGTCAATGAACAAAAGAAGCTGAGGGGCGGGAAGGACAAGAAAGGGAGGAGGCTGGGCCATGGGTTAAGAGAGCGGGAAGGCCCCGCACAGAGGGCGGGAGGGGCCTGATGCCCCGTCTGCTCTAAGCGGCCCCAGCTCTTCAGCCTGTAGAAAGTTCTTCCCAAAACATCTCCGGGGCAGGTGGGAGGGCGAGGGGCGCTGAAGTGAGGGAGAAACCGGTCAGGGGAGGGTGCGCGGGGGAAACACGCCGCGCAGAGCGCCGGCTGCAGAGGGGTCGCCGTCCTGCCGCGCGGATCTCGCCTCCACGAATTCTTTTTAATGGAGATGAACAATTCCGATGGTCTCCAGAAGAAGTTTGGTTCATTTCCCCAAAATAAACGCAAATGTGAAGCCAAGGAAGAGTTAACATCATTTGCAGCGCATAGACTTTTTTTTTTAAGGCATGGCATACACACCATTCTAGAAACCCGTTCTATGTTGTTTTCCCTTTTTAATTTGTTTTCAAGATTTTAATAAAATTTTAATAGAGTTTTCTTGTTTGCCGATTGTGAATAAATATATTTGGGTGATGGGGGGCGTGGCGGGGAGAGAAAAAAACAACCCGAACGCAACGCAAAGGGAAAAGCAGGGCTTGAGGACGAGGTCGGGACGGGCCTCAGAAACGCGGGGAAACGGCTTTCCTCCCGCCGCCTTCATTTGAGCACATCGACAAATCATTTTCCTCCCACACGCAGTGAGACAATACTCTACGTCCGTGAAAGGGCTCTGTCTGCCTCCATTCATTCTCCTCGGCCCCTTCTTGTGGCTGTTCGAATCTTATTTCGCGTTCTTGTGCACAATACGGACTCAAATACATCTTTTTCACTTTTGATAGTACAAAGGATAGAACTAAATTTACTTTTAAAAGAAGCTCACGCGCCAGCAGTAACAAGTTTGCTGGTTAGAGGGTTAGCTCGCTGGTCTTGACATCATGTCTGAGTTTCGATTACAGTGTGTGTACTAGACGGAGAAGATAAATATTTGAAGGTCGACACTGGAAACAGTGTCGTAATAGCTTCTTTTAAATCATTTAAATGAGTTTCTCTGCGTGAACAAAATGCCCACGTAGCCCCTTCGTGGATCATTTTACGTTCTCGCTCTAACACCTAGGCGGTTAGAAAGTTCTGCCGGTATTTCTATTATAAATTCGTGTTTAGAAATTTCAGCTACCAATTAAAAACATGTTTTTGAAAGGAGCTATATGGCCAGTGGGAAGAGGGACGTGGAAAGGGGAAACCGAGGTAGACCCGGAGGGGACACCGAAGGGAGAGAAGGGAAGGGGAGGGACAAGCAGGAGGAAAGGCACCTGGCAGGGGAGAGAAGGATGATGTGGATGAAGGGCCTGGAAGGAAATACGGCCGGGAAGACAAAGCAGTTTCCTAAACACCTGGGCGAACAAACTGTCCACGATGAAGGTAAAGGCCCAGGACAGAGAGGGCCCTCGACACCTCTCCGCTGCCCTTGACCGTTCTTTTTGGCAGGCTCCCTCGCATACAGGGAGGGTGGGTTTGATTTTTACGTCCTGCAGGCGCACATGAATAAATGTCACGGTGGTTTTTCCTTCTTTCTGCACAGTGATATCTGCTGCACAGTTGAATGACATCTCTGACCTCTTCATATTAAGAAACCTTTTGAGAATGTTTTACTTTCTTCGACAGTTATTCATTCGTGCCGTGGGTATTTATAATGAACTTGGATATCTTCATTGTTGGGAAATGGGGTGCTCAGAGAGCCTTTCTGAAAGGTGATCTGGTACCCCAAATTTCCAGCTTTGACACGGGATGTGCCATCTCCCAGGATGGACCATGGGCTTGAAAAAAACAGACGTTAACACGTGATCAGGCGTCCAGTCCGAGGAAGATGCGCTGGTGCCGCCCCAACTGCGTGCGCTGCCATGATCATTCCAGCCTAAGGAAAAGGGCCGGAAAGTTATTTCCTACCTTGGGGATTATTAGAATCAAAGCGTAGACACCGAGTTCTTCTTCTGCATGGTAGGGTGTTTCTGTATTTATTTCTATTACTCTGAAGCCTGACTAGCAACTGGTACATGAACTATTATTTAGTATAGTTTTATGCGATGACTTTGGCTCCTATAGGTGTCGCAAAGACAGTTCATGTCCCCCAAAGAACACAAGCAGCCCGGTTCGCTTGCCTAAAATGTTATTGCTGTGACTCCGATTCCGACCAGTGGGTGGCGAAGGAGAGTCTGTTTCTAACACATCGGTTAGCCTCCTGGGCAGACCGTGTTGGGTCATTACACTTTGAACTTTGGCATAAACACAGAGAAAATGTACTTTCATTGAATGAGCAATTCAGCATTGCTTATGGGCTTGGCCACAGGGGTGGGGAGGTTGGGGACAAATGAGGCACAAGCGAGAATTTTTAAAACTCCTTGGAAAGTTAATGAGAGGAGATGAGGTGGAGCGTACGCCTGGGGGTTGGACTGCTGTGTAAAAGTGAACGAGATGTTCCAGAACTCTCCAGAATCTTATCACTATAACCTCTCCCTTGGGCTGTTTATATATGAAGAAGCATTGGGTACATAAAGAGATAAACACACAACAACAGCTTATTGCATTTAGTCTGATTAAATGGAGTCTGGAAACAAGCCTCTTGGGGCAAAAATCTGGAAATGTGTGCTCCAGCGCATTAATAGTAGTTAATTTGGGGGCCGGGGTGCCGAAGGGGACAATGTGGAGGGACCTCTGCATAGTTTCTTTAAACGGGACCCATGACTAGTGCAAAAGA